>NC_137796.1:24111661-24578713 GCF_963383645.1 Muscardinus avellanarius
AAAGGGACAATTCATTTATTGATGGCTCTTTAAATAATATTATCCTATAGTTCATACTTATAAACTATAATGCTTGTTTCTAAGAATTGTGGGAAGGTAGAAAGAGATTATGAGTTGAATCCTTGGGAAATTAACCTCTGCTAAAACTCCAAAATTATAATATGATATTTTGAAATATTAGAAAAGGCATCTAATTAGGATTTACCTTTCTATTATTTGGATATAAAAACAACTGCCCTTATGCAATTAATTTTAAATAATTTAAAATGGCCTAAGAGAAAGCTGAGGCTAATTCACTATTTCTGTTAATTTATGCATATATTTGAGAAAATATATATCTTAATTATATAATAAAGATTAGGCAGGGTGAGAGTTGAAAGTACTATAGATAGGGTGAAGGGAAATGACAGTTTTAGAGTAACTAATGCCTCCCAGGATGTATAAAATCTTATTTAGTCCTCACTTGAATCCTAGGAGATAGGATTTTTAACATCATCCTCCCTTAACAGCTAAAAGAAACAGGTTTAGTTCAATTTTGTTATGGTCTCAGGATAGTTAATCTAGTGGAGGAATGGGAATATATAACGGTCTGCTATGAAAACCTAGACATCCTTCTGCCTGTACTCTGCTGCCTCCACCCACAATTAATTTGGTTCTTCCTCATATTTCATTGCACATGGATATGCTCTTTTGGAATATTGGGGCATTCTTTTATGCAACACACTTTGCTTTTGCAAATATTTCTTTTGGTAGCCCCAACAACTCAGAGGATGAAACGAGAAGGGATTAGACCCACAGTAGCAACCAGGCCTTCGACTCCTTGATTCCTTCAGTGACCATGCTGCCTGCACATAGGTTTTGTAAGTCACTCAGCATTGCAGAAGGCATCTCCCAGAGTGTTAACTCTTTTCCATTAGGAAATATGTTGAGATGATTACTATAATTCCAGGCTACGCTACAGAGCAGTCCTTTTAGGATTGCCACTCTTAAATCTTGCAATACACCATTTCTGGGAGGTAGGAAACCCCTGAATAAGATTACCTTTTAAGTGCACCTTAGAATCACATGGTCTCTGTGGTCTCTTTTAATTCCAAGGACCATGTTTCTCAGCTTTTTGGCTAAGATCAAATGTAATAAATCCAGGGACCATGCTACCATTGCATAGATGTTGGCAGCTACAGACTAAGAATTTGGGTTAATAATAAAGATCCTCCCAGGGATACTATTGAATGAAATTTTCAGAAATCTGTAGTGCCTCATGATCTTCCTGTTATCCAAGTTTATGCTTCTTAACAAAACCTAGCACCCCATATTCCATGCAATGCATAATGCAGGCCAGGAAAATATAAATGCAAGAATGTGAGAGACTTCTTTTTCTAATATTTGAGAAAGGCCTTTTCTGTCCAATCTTTCTCTAGTAATATTCACCAGGTTTGGATTTGGGTGGAAAGAGGTGACACTATTCTATGTAATTTGGCCATGCAAGTGTTGGTCTATAATATTATGCTACGACCTGGTAGAACAACTTTGTCATATTCACAAAGGAAATACACATGCTAATGGAACTGTTCCTTGAGACCTGATGAGCAATTAAATTATGTATATGAATGTTTTTCTTCCCAGGAAGAAAACTTTTGAAGTAACTCAAGAAAGGATTCTTTTTTTTTTTTTTTTTTTTTTGGAACTGGAGACTTTCAAGAGTCTTTGCAAATGCAAAGAGTAGTATATAAGCTTTTACTAGTATGTAAGTTTCAGAGAAGTTCTGGCTTTTTCTTTAAAAAAATTGAAAAATGTCCGCATCAGGTAAACTTTTACAATTTACTATTAAAGATATATTGTTTCACCCAAGAGCCCGGGGCTTCTAAAGGCTCGAAGCATTAGGGATTATAAATACTCACATGTATGTACACATGTACAAACTAATCAAACATTTTAAAAGTGTTTTGCATGTATTTCTGAAACTATTAGCAAATTTTCAAAACAATGACTCTAGTTTTTGTTACTCTAATCACAGTGGCTTTTGCCCATTATACTCCCATATCTTTCCTTGGAGATGAGAGTTGGTAGAGAATGCCATATGTGCAATGGCTCTGTTGACCTCTCCTGGTCAAGAGCACAGGTTTCCATTGAGAACTATGGAGGCCCTAAAGATGGTGGTATGTAGTTCCTCTCTGCTGTTAGACAGAGCTGGGCTTCAGATCCTCTCATAACTGCCTTGCTTGTCATTTCAACTTATTAAGCCTCAGTTTCCTCATCTAGAAAGTTAGCTTCTAAGATTTGTCCTCTGGGAATTCCTCTAAGTAATTAGATGTGATGTCTTACATTCTAAGTCATCCATGCCCAGGACTTTTTCTGTCATTAATTAAAACTTTTTTTTTTTTCTAATGACCAATACCTAGACATTTTTTAGTCTTAACACTCTGTGGCCAAATGCTACCCATTTGTAAAATGATACCACACATGGCTTCGGTACTCCCTAACGCCCTTGGAAACCTGACATTCTGTTTCTCTGTAATTCTGAGTCATATCAACTGATATAACTAACACTGAGCCTGGGATAGAATCTGTGCTACTGAGTAGAAGGAGCAGTGCTTCGTTAAGGGCGCCTTGCCTTCTGAAGGCAGAGATGAAAGTATGTGCTTAATTGTTAGTCTTTAATACTTAGGGAGAATCATAAAATTTCAGAGTAAAATAATGGATATCCACACTTTACATTGGTAGGAAAACATGTGTCCTAGTTCAAAATGTTACAGTACAGATAATTATTTAGAAGAATAAAAAAAAAGATGCATGAAAAATGGTCATTACCTTCAACCTCCACCATCTAATTAGATGGTGATGTGGGCACAGTGGTTTTGAGGTTTACATGGTGCAGGCCATCCTTAGACAAACATAAGTCAGAAGGGAGAATCTTTCTTTTGAAAGGAATAAGGAATACAAGAATAAGCATGATTTCCTAAAAGAACAAAACAAAACAAAACAAAAAACACATGGCATTAAGAAGCGTTCTTGCACCCAATTACAGAATCATCAGTCTCATAATATGAAATATAATAATAAAATATTAACTTGATAACAATAAGAATTTTTGCATAAAAAGAACAGTATTATTAAAACATAATTGATAAATGTTACTATGTTTCAATTCATGCTATTCAATTACTATTATTTTGTGCAAAATTTAAAAAATGGCTTAATCCTCAAACTCTTGCATCAGTTAAAAGATCATATAATCTGGAGTATTCATAATTAGCTGAAATAAAAGCTAAACTTAATGGAACGTTTTATAAATATTGAAGGAATAAAACCTTAGATCCATAGTTACTTAAAGATCATACATCCTCATACCTGTTCAGATAGATGAATATTAACTTTCCTACTAATGGATAATTATCACATTATACTTTTCTGGTAAATTTATTTTGAAAGACAGTAATGGTTGAATCCATTATCTAAAATAAGTTTTAGTACTTATAAATTTATCTGAGATCTTTATTGACTTGTTTTTTATGGATGCTTTAGAAAAAGTTCATATCTAGATAATACCTTATCACAGCTTTCATTCTACAGGCTTCTCTTAAGAAAACTCTGATGGCTATTAATGATAATGCTAATGGCTGAGTTTCTAGCACTTTCATGCTTCCATCGGGTTGAACACTTAAGGTGTATCTCATGTAATGCTCACCCAAGCCATACGAGGTGCACATTGTAATGTATTTCAATTTATAGACCTAAAAAGATTCAACGAGGTTTTATACTTTAAGGTCAGCTATATGAAATTGGCTGAATCAGATCTCAAATATAAATATATTTACCATAAGTTTCTCACCTAAAATTTTCTGATAAATAGGCTCTCAATTAAAAAATATAAACAAGGCCAGGCCTGGCAGTGCACACTTCTATTCCCAGCTACTCAGGAGGCTAACGCAGGAGGATGACAAGTTCTGGGTCAAGCCTGAGGAACCCAGTGAAACTCTGTCTCAGAGTAGAAAACAAAAAGTGACGATCACGTAGCTCAGTGGTAAAGTGCTCCTGAGTTCAGTTCTCAGTACTAAAACAATAAACAACAAAGTCAGAATTTTTTAGGTAAGGCTGTCACATTATATTATTTCATTAGACAAAAAGAGTCGTGAAACCAATATGGCATCTTACAGATTTCTCCTCCTTTTTCTAAAATCAATGCAATTGATCAACTTGTTATTCCAAAGTGCTGACACATTATTGGTAATGTAGATTAATATATTCAACAATTCTGGGGACATAAGATATGCCAGGGGCTTTGATGAGGTAACTAAGGCACACACCAAGGATTTCAGGATGACACAAATAGTTACTTTGAAGATACAAGACAAACAGATTCAATAGTAGGCTATTACCTCTTTAAACAACTTTCCATATTTTTAAAAACAATATCTTCTTGCTTCTTAGCATATTCACTCTTACTAGTTCACTTACATTATCCAGATTTCCCATTACCCCTGAAAAAGAATTAGCAATCAAAACCCAGCTGGAAATGGGAAGGATTTCTCTCCCCATGCCTCTTTAACAGAGCACATAGCTCGAAGCTAAGGCAACTTTCTAGGCAGGAAGGAGATCACTCTGTAAATCATTATCACTGACAAGCCAAGCCTCTAGTCAAGAGCAGAATGTATAGTTTGTGAATTCACCTTGGGCTATTTGTCTCCATGGGGTAGCTTTCTAAAAAGAAATACATACTGGGACACAGACACACAGACATACACAGACACACACACAGACACACACACACACACATTACCCCCCACAAACACACACACACACACACACACACACACTGTGTTATACTAATGGGCAGGTCTCTTCTCCCTTTTGGTTATCTGCAATTCAAAGCTTAAATTATCCTCAGGGCTCCTAATATCTATCTATCTCTATTCCAACCTAGAAACCACAAGTAAAGTAGAGGAAGAGAAAATTTCATCTGGAAGGAGTTGCTATTTGATTCACTCTAAATGCATTTATTACACAGTGTGGGGATGGAAAATTGTATGAGTCAATTTTCTCCATGTCAATATTCAAATCTACTCATCCAGTTCAACATTTTTCTGGATTTAAAGCCAGACATATTATTTTATTTTTTTAGATTTAAATATTTGGGGGGAATTTAAAATATAGACATTTTATCCCCATACACACACACACACACACACACACACACACACACACACACACATGTCCATGATATTTTCTTAACATCAGTGATCAATAGTTACCATTATGTGATCTTGAGAAGTCACATAAAGGTTGCTGAAAACACTAAATGAATTGATATAAAGAAAAAAAATCACTTAGAATAGCACATAATGCCACTTTAAATTGTTACCTCTAGTGAGATAGATGATAGATAGATAGATAGATAGATAGATAGATAGATAGATAGACAGACAGTAGATAGATATTACCAGGGATTAAACCTAGGGTCATTCTATCACCAAGCTATATCCCTATCCCTTTTTATATTTTGTTTTGAAACAGAGTCTTACTAGGCTGCTAAGAGTCTTGCTACTTGCTGAGGCTGTCCTTGAACTTGCAATCATCCTGTCTCTGTCTCCCTAGTACTAGATCACAGGCTTGCACCACCATGCCCGACTTGATAAAAAATATTATTCACTTAGGGATAGCTGTTACTATAGTAACTGTTTGTGGCCTATGACTGTGGTGATTTCTTCTTCTGAGAGTTCTATTAAAAGCCCACTGATTTTGTGTCTACAGATATTCCTTAAGAAAATAATATGTAAAAATTTATCAGCAACCATATAAAGAAACTGAGCTCAGAGACCTGAGGAAGGAGTTTAACTAGAATTTCAGCCCAAGTGTTTATCTTTTCTCTGCACCTTGATGGCTCTGTCAACTACTTTCTATCAGTTTTTGGCAGACCACGGGCACAGAGTAAATAGTTACTAGTTGAGTTACCTGCATAACATTTTTTTTTCCAAACTAATAAGACCACTTTGCACTAGTAGGTGCTAAATAAATGTGTGATCTCTTTTCTTTTAGATTCTTTCACAACCTTTTGAAAAATGGTCTACTCAGAAAAGATGTAGCATAAGCTATCTTAAACCATGTATTTCCAAGATAAGGAGATTCATTATGTTGCTTTTTTTCTGAAGGAATGTCTAACTTATGTCCTTACATGACTCAGTTAGCACACTATAAGAAATAGAGATACTTGGAAAGCTATATGCACATGAATGTCCTTTTCCTGGGTCCTTTAAAAAATCATAATCACTACCCGGCACATTATGCTCATTCTATCACGTAATTTTCATAGGTGTTACTATCTCTGTTGCATAATGAGAAGCAGATACATTTCAAGGAGCTAGATGAATATTCCACAGAGTAAAGACATTTATCTGGCTCCAAATCTTTGCTTCATTCAATATGCTGTCTGTGTAGAAGCAGCCTATCACTTCTGTGATTTTCATAGTCCTTTTATTCTAAGAGCCTCTGTCTCTGGATTCCAAGCTTCCTTTTTCATAGTTCTGATCTCCAAAAACTGCAATATGGTAGCAAAATTTGTGGTGCCTCGTGTGTCAGGCCTGGATCCATGTGGCCCTGAACAAGTTAGCTTGATGTCTCTAAGCTGAGTTTTTCCATTTGTAAATTTTGTTTTTTGACATTTTGGATAAAATGAAAGAGTGTACATGATAGATGCCAAGCACAAGACAGCATCTTCATATAGTAGATACCCAGGAAGTATGGCTGCTCATTTTGTCATCCTATATTTTTTTATCACTATGTATAATCATAAAATACAGAGGTGCCACTAATCACTGATGTGTTGTTCTTCTAAAGCTATACCTGTTTTTAAATGAAACATTTGTACTAAGCTTACCTGCTTTATCATGCCCCAGTATCTTAGTTTTGGGGTTCCATATAATTTGTGTCCTCTGGATTTTTTAGAACTGATTACTATTCTCCTGCTTATTGATTTTATTAAATCTTTTAGCTCAAAGGATAACAATCAGTCTTAGAAAATTATCTCTTGAGCTAGTCACTCTGTTTCATTCCTGAGATCCATAAAAGAAAGGAGGAAATAGGGACTTGAAAACAGTCATTTCTCTTATCCATGGCTTCACTCTCTACGATTTCGGTTGCATGCAGTCAACCATGGTCCAAAATTATTACATGGAAAATTTCAGAAATAAGTAGTTCATAAATTTTATATTGTGGACCACTCTAAGTAGTATGTCTAACTTGTGTCATTTTGCTTTGTCCCACCAGGGATGTGAATCATCCTTTTGTCTAATGCATCAGCAACATGACTGTTGGCCAGATAACTGCAGTCCAGGTCCATCAGACTGACAGTTATGGTATCACAGTGCTTGTGGTTAAGTAACCCTTATTTTACTTCATAGTAACCCAATGTATAAGAACAGTGATACTGGCAAATTTGGGGTCAATATATGGGTAAATTGTTCTATTTTGTAAGTCATTGTTATTAATCTCTTGTTTTACCTAATTTATAATATAAGCTTTATCATCAGTATGTGAATAGAAAAAGATATGCATATATAGTATGGTACTATCATGGTTTTAGGCATCCATAGGGAGTCTTGGAATTTATTTCCTGATGATAAGGGAGATCACTTATATTTTTTTCATCTGACAGGTAATATTTTCATAGGCAGCAATGCGACTACCCATTCTAGGGATCCTTCAATCCATGAGCTAAATTGGGCATCCCTGGTTTCTCAGTAACATCAAACATGTGGTGACTCATTTAATTACAAGGTAAGAGTCCATGCACATCTCAGAGGAAGAACCAAGAAAGGGTTACATGTAAGTCCATACCAGATTCCTCTCTGTTTAGGAAACAGGAAGCCTGATTGAAGAGAACATGATAGATTGAGAAGTCTTTAGTATACTCACAGTTGGACAAAAATTCTTATTTTGCCATCAACTAACCAAGTACTGTCATTCAGATATCCTGATGTCTTTAAATCTCAGTTTTTTCATCTGTCAAATGAGAAAAATGGCATCTAACCTGCATACATTTGATGAACAGCTTTATTTTGTGTGTGTGTGTGTGTGTGGTACTAAGGATTGACCTTAGGGGTCATTTTACCTCTAAACTAGAATCCCAGTGTTAATTTAATTTTTAATCTGAAAGAGGGTTCTACCAAGTTGCTGAGGGGCTTGGTAAGTTGCTGAGACTAGCCTCAAACCTGTGGTCCTCCTGTCTCAGCCTCTCAAATACTGGGATTACAGGAGTGCACCGCCATGCATGGCTTTGGTTTAATTTGACATAAAAGGAGAGTGGTTAGTGTAATAGAACTTCAAATTTTCAGAAAAGTTGTGAGAATAATAGAAGGATCTCCTCCTATTCATCGACTCTTTCTATTTTTTTTTTTTTAGTTGTATCGTTTGCTATCTACCCGTGCTCATTGTTTTTCTTTTAAAGCATTTACAAAAGAAATGTTGAGCACATTTTGTCTACTTCCACAAAATACTTCAACCTCTTTCCTAACCACAGGACAATTCTAAGAATCATTAAATGCTAACATGAGCACAATACTAGTATCCCATCTGTAGCCCATATACAATTATATCAGTTGTTCCTATATTGCTGTTTGTAGATGCTACCCTTCTTGTTACACAGGTCAAGACGACATACTGCGTTTCAATATATTTCTTTTCAGTTTTCCTTTGGTTGGAATAACTTCTCAGCTTTCCTTAAAACTTATATTGACTTATATTTGAAGTTTATAAGCCAGATATTTTATAGAATATACTTTAAGTTTTGTATCCGATATTCCATTGTGATTATGTACGTGTGTTTTGGCAGAAAAATGCTGCAGAAGTGATGTTGTGTCCTTGGTACATGGCATCATACCATGGGTGATGACCTTCGGTCCCAGGATCAATGATGCTAACATGCACGCCTGGTTACGGTCTTGTCTGCCAAGTGTTTTCTCTGCCACACTATCATTTTCCTTTAGCCATTATTAGGGAATGTGTGAGGAGATATTGTGTGACAACATTATTCCTTGTTACACTTCCAATAGCTTCTCAACATCACTGAAAAAAATTTTAAATCTCATTTATTCCTTTCATAATTATTAACCACCATTTTACTCTCGGAAAGTCAATGATCATTTAACACCTGTTTCCTGAATGGGGAAACCTACAGCAGGAGTAACAAAAAAAAATATAGGAGTACAATGTTCAGTGCCTAGACTTTAAGTGCTCAGAGAAATAACTGATTTATGGGATATCTAACCAATCACCTTGAAAGCATGTGTACCATGATACAGCTGGGACCTCAAAGAAATAGGTGTTGTGTTTTCTTTCCAGCATCATACTTTAATTTGACCATAGATGGTACATCACAGGAAAAGATTGTGAAATAATGTGAGAATTACTAGTAGGTCAGCAAAGTAGTTTCCAGGGGTCTGGATTTTATGTCCTTTTAAGGAAGATCTAGATTTGGAGAACTGAAACACTAGAAAATCAGGAAATTATTCTTTAAAAACATCCCAAAATGTACTTATAAAATCTTTGATTAAAAGGTTTAAACTTGTCGGGCGTGGTGGCGTACGCTTGTAATCCCAGAGCTTGGGAGGTGGAGACAGGAGAATTGCACAGGTTCAGAGTCAGCCACGCTGGCTTAAGAGACCCTGTTTCCAAATAAAAATATGAAAATGGGTATGGGAGTGTAGCCTGGAGGTAGAAGGGCTTCCAGGACCCCAGTACCACCAAAAAAATAATAAATAAATAAATAAATAAATAAATAAATAAATAAAAATTTTAAGCTTTCCAGGAGTGTTGGCGCACGCTTGCAATCCCCACACTTGGGAGGTGGAGACAGGAGGATCGTGGAGGTTCAAAGCCAGCCCCACTGGTTTAAGAGACCCTGTTTCCAAATAAAAGTATAAATAGGTCTGGGAGTGTAGCCTGGGGGTAGAAGGGTTTTCAGGAACTCCAGTACCAACCAACCAACCAACCAACAAACAAAAGTTAAAACTTTAGCCTGGTATAGCATGTAGGCCTAAAATTTCAATATTTGGGAGGCTGAAACAGGAGGATGGTAAGCTTGAGGCCAGCCTAAGCAACTTAGCAAGACCCTCAACAAATTAGAGAGATCTAAGAATAAAAACAAATTTAAACATAACTGGGAGTGTAGCTTAGAATTAGAATACCTCTGGATCGAATTCTCAGTACTCTGTTTCAGAATAAAAATAAAATAGGGCTAGAGATATGGCTCAGAGGTAGAACATTTCTGGGTTCAATCCTCAGTACAAAAAAAAAAAAAAGTTCAGCTTCATGTATGAAAGAAATCAGAGTAAGAATTAAACTTAATGTTTCAGGAATTTTAAAATTATAGAACTTATCAGGGATATAAAATCTCTTGATATTATGATTTAATTCAAGTTGCTTTTGAAAGCTATTTCATCAATTAAACTGCCATAGAATTAGTTAAAACTCTCCGTGCCTCTTGGTCATCATCTTGTCTAGGTCTACTGGTGGAAAACATTCAGACTTCAAATGAAAGCTGCAGTAGCTTCAGGAAATATGCATATTCGATGGCCTCGTGTATTCCCAAGTGAGCTCTGCAGTAGATGAGCATTCTCTAATGTGCTGCCTTATGTCCCCTAGAAAAGTGCTAATGCTTTTAAGATGGAAAAATGCCCAAACATTCCCAACCTTCACCTGGGTGAAGGTTGGAAAGAATCCTTAAAACCATTTCCTCCCTGAGGAAGGCAGATTTTGCCCCCGCACACAGCATGGACCATTCCTTGCGGTGGCCACAACAGGACTGTACGGCTCCAAGAGTTGCGGACACGATTCCTCCATCCCTGGTTCAACTTCAGCCCTGATGCTGTTATTTTTATCAGTGCTTCCGGGTATTGGGTTGGATGATCTGTCAGGTCCCTTCTAGCTCAGATATCCTAAGCTAAGAAATAAAAGAAGCACTGGTAAACATTTCCACAGGCCTTGAGTTTTGATGAATTTATCCGCAAGGATGGATTAGGTTTATTTTTCTTTGTCTCGAGGCGAAGGAGACATATGTCTTTAAAGCTGCCTGGCTGGACTGTCTTTTCAGCATGATTTAAAAACACAGGGAACTTTCACATAGGATTAGGATCAGTAGGAGCCATCTGAAGATTTCATAAATTCTTCTTGGAGGCTAAGTGGGTAAGACCAAGGGTACGTGGATTATATCTACTGAGTTGGGCAAGTGAAATGGAAGATTCTGAGTTTGAAAGTAACTTTTCCTACATTAAAAATATCACTCTTTACTTTTGATTGAAACATAATAATAAAACATATTATTATATATCACTGTAGGCATCCCTCACTTGCCTTATAGAAGTTACTGTTCTCTTTCACCAGAGTAAAGAGCGAGACCTGTCAAAAGTTACACATAAAGAGCAAACATGTCTGTTCCCAGACCAGAATCTAAAGATTAGCTGAAACAGGTATTACATTCAACAGCTTCTAAACAATTTGTTTTATTTTGCTGTTTTGATTTTCCTTTCTTCTTTATTATTGCTTTAGGTAGGTTCAATCCTGGGATGTTATTTATAACCATCTATCAGGAGAAATGCTTTCTGAGTCTCACAGAGCAGAATGCTTTCTTTGTATGTATACGAGCCTTATTCCTTCCTTAATAAAATGTTGCCCACGAGTACCTCGGCTAGCAAGAAGAGAGCGTGATTTTGCACAAGTAATCACCTTTTTTGAAATGCGGTTCATTTTTTTCTTAATCTCCTGGGGAGCTAGAGTTAAGCTTCACACAGATACGTTTGCCAAAAGTGTTGTAGGACACAGTGAGAACTTCAGCAGGACTAGAGAAAGAGAGAATGGGAGTGGATGAAAGGATGTTTCTCTCCCCAGTGAATAGTTCTCACAGGAGAAGCAAAACTGTGTTCTGGAGAATGAAGAACCAAGAATGGAGAAACAGACGCCCTCGCAGTGGTTCTGAAAGTTCAGCAAACACCAGAGTTTCAGGGAAGACTTGTTAAAGCACAGAGGTCCTGCTTTAGGAGTTTCTGTTCCTTGCCTCTGAAATGGAGCAGGGGAATTTGTACTTAGCACAGATGTTCACGTGGTTCTGATGATATTTGACTGGGGAACACACTTTCACTGCAACAACCCCCAAGTACATTCATTTCCATGGCTTTTGTCTAGAAAGGAAGAGCATTGGAGTTGACTTATAATGTTCCTTTACATGTGATTTAGCAAAATTTCCTTGGCCTATACTAGATAAAACATATACCATGCCCTTTGGATGCAAGGATTAATAAAGCACAATCCCTTTATTCAGGAACATTTATAGTTCCTGAATAGACAATGAATAGAACAAAATCGTCCCTAGAGAAGACAAGGAAGGAAACACACAACCTCGACAGGGTGCAATAAACAATAGAAGGGCAGTTGGTACTGGTTACAATGGACACTATGGGAACAGTTCACGGCTCCTTTACTACTAAGGACCTGCCATTAAGGTGAGCTGCTTGGGAGCTGAAGTCTAAAATGAGTTTTGATCACCATGTTTGAGCACTGGGGGAGGATATATATATTAAAGAGAGGATAAGTATTAAAGGCACAACTGAACAAAACAGCAATGCAGTTTTAAAATTGCCAACAAATGATTATAAGAAGAATCTAAAAACCACAGAAGCCCTTGCTTCCGGCATAGCTTCATCCCTATTCACTCCCCAGCCAGGAGAAACTTTTCCTAATATTCTTAGGAGTTTGCATTTTATTATATATATGATAGGAGTGGAAGGTCGGATCTCCAAGATTTTAAACAAAGGAATAACAAGATTACATTTATTTTATGAATGCTTAAATAAATAATTCAACCATTTTCATGAAATACTGTTCATCTGTGGAAATCAATTAGTTAGTAGTCAGGCACAGTAAAGAACACCTGTAATCCCAGTACTTGGGAGGCAGTGACAGGAGGATAATAGGATTGAGGCTGGCCTCAACAACTTAGTGAAACCCTGTTCAGCCAGGCCTGGTGGCACAAGTTTGTAATCCCCATGCTTGGGAGGCAGAGACAGGAGGAACACTCAGGTTGAAGCCAGCCTTGCAGGCTTAAGAGATCCTGTTTCCAAATAAAAATATAAAAATAAAATAGGTCTGGGAGTGTAACCCGGAGGTAGAAGGGTTGCCAGGAACCTCAGTACCACCAAAAAAAAAAAAAAATTAATCCTGTTCAAACTAAAAAAAAAAAAAGAAAAAAAAATGAGGGTATAGCTCAGAGATAGAATTCACCTGGGTTCAACACCTCTATACCAAATAATCAAAAACAAAAAACACACCCACACATGCACACACACAGAGAACAATGAGTTAGTGATACATAAAGTATGAACTGGTCTGTAAAGTAAGAAATGAAACAGTGTTCATAGAATTATATTAACTTTGTACAAAGAAGAATAAAAGTATGACCACTTGCAAATACTTATTGTACTTAGAACATTTATTTGGGTTTGAACACATGGACATGCACACACACTCGTAAAATTTACTGTTAATGGCAATGGTTACTTCAGAATTGGTTAATGGAAGGCAGAGGTTATGCGGGAAAAAATCTTTTGCTGTGTATGCTTTTATTTATTTTTTTACTATTTGACATTATTTTGTCATGCACATATTTTTATCTTACATATATATTTACTTACTCCTATTATTCCCACAACTATAGATATTAAATAACTTTATAATGAAGATTACTGTTGTAAATAGACAAAAAAGACTGCAGGAGAAATGATTTGAAGGCACTCTCATCTCTCAGTTAAATCTTTGAATAATGATTACAATTAAAAACAAGGTAGGCGAAGGGAAAAGGGAAATTCCCTAGGGTACATGACATACATTCACAAACATATCAATCACTAAGCCAAACATGAGAAGGAGGGAGGGGGAGGGAATGGGGCAGGAATCGGGAAAGGGCTAAATGAGTGATGTGTGCATGTATGCCTCTACCATCTTGTACTCTATTAAGATGCCCCCATTAAAAACAAGTGGCAACAGAAAAAAGGGAACTGATGTAAACGAGTTACACAGATGAGTCGTTTCATGCATATGAAAATGCATCTTCTAAAACAATATGTGCACATTAGCTCCGTGTGCTGGTGCACGCTTGTAATCCCAGCTTTCAGGAGGCTGAGACAGGAGGATCGAGGTTCACCGCCAGCTTCAGCTATTTGTGAGGCCCTCTGCAACTCAGTGAGACCCTGTTTCAAAATAAAGAATAAAAATAGGGCTGGGGGTGTAGCTCAGAGGTAGAATGCCCCTAGGTTCCATCCTGAGTACCTAAAAAAAAAAAGAAAGAAAGAAAGAAATAAAACAGTATATGCACATTAAAATATCTGTGTTTGGTACTGGAAAGTGAGCTAACTGAAGACAAATAATTTACTTTTCTTATTTACTGCTGTGCTCATCACACTTTCTAGATATGTATTCTCTAAATGTTGTCAAAAGAATGAATCCCAAGACTCTTTGATTCTTGTGTTTTTTATTCTCTGAACTATATGTTAAAGGTATTTTCTTTCTAATTTTGTGTAGAGTGTGAAATGGGGAATAATCCTATTTTTTTTCTTTTTTAATTTTAATACTTTTATTGGCGCATTGTAATTACACATCACACTGATATGCAGAATAATAGAAACAAACATGCGTACAACACCCGGTGTGCTTCCCTCTCTCCGGATCCCATCCCTACCCCTTCCCGACCCCTTGTGTGTCATCAAGCTTGGTACTGACAATTTCATATATGCACATAGCATTTATTAAACTGATACCTTCATTATGTCTCCTTCTCTCTCTTACCTCTTCTAATCCCTTCCAGAAGTGTCTCTACTCCTTTATCTGAGTTTTCTTTTTTATCCAATTTCTTTCACATTTTATTTCCTGCAATGATAACACAAGCACGCATGCACACATGCACTTACACACACACACACACACACACACACACACACACACACACACATACACATGATCGCACTTAAAAACACACACAGAGGCTTAAGCGTATAATTTACTGGAAGCAGACAGCTGAAGGGATACTTTTAGTGGACTGTTTGGCCCACAAGTTAATACATCAAAGTATCAGGCACCCTCCAGTTTCTAAAGGGCAGCGTGCTTCTCCAAAGTAGTAGCTTAAGTTTTAGGATGGAAGTTCAGGAATCGAATTCTACAAACTGCTGCCTCTTCATCATTCTTTCTAGATGGATTGGAGAGTCATAATCGTTTTATCTTCCCAGTTCCATCTGCAAAACAGGAATGCTGACCTCAAAACTTACAGGTATAAAAATTATGAGTGAGAAAGGTAAAGGAGAAAGTCCGATTGTGTTGGATTGCAGAAGACTCCAGGTTTTCAGTCTTGTGGGTGAATGGGCTGTCTGGGCTGTCTCTAGTTTGTGTTGTTTTGGATAATATCGTAATTCTCTCAGAAATCTTACTTTCCTCACCTGGAGAAACAGACGACGATATATCCTCCATCTGCCTCCAAATGTTGTTTTAAGTACCATGTAAAGTGAAATATGTGTGAGCGGTTTGTAAGCTTCCCCAGAGCAGCAGATTTGAAGTCAAGCGGTAGCGTGCTGCAGTGGAGTCTCTTTCATTTGCACCTAAAGTGTAAAGAGCAACTAGAAGGTTATGATCACTTACCTACCTGCTACCTTTGCTTTCTGTGGGGAAATGAGAGCAGAAGTTTACAGAAGGAGAAATCTGTAGTACAGACAGAACACGCAGAAGCGCCCCACGCTCCGCCTGGCAGATGGTTGCACCTTAAGAGATGTGAGTTTCCTTCCCTTCCGCCCCTGCTTACCCAAAATGACTTCGAGACGCCAGCTCCGGCAGTTTGGAGAAAATTGGATTCCTAAACTTATCAAGTTGGTTTAGGGTATGTGTATATGATTTATTTCTGAATGTTGTTAGTGAAGATACAAGACTCACAGAGGGGACCAGTCAAAGCCTAAGGCTCAGGGTTACTCAGGTGCTATGCACCCTTTGACTCTCAGATTTCTTACCTATAAAATGGGAGTGGCTTCTGCTTCTTAGGGATGCTAAGAAAATTTGAGATGTAAATTAATAGGTAAATTGATAAACAAAATAATTGGTACTATTATAACCTGCTTTTTTTGGCCCTTTCCCTAATCAGTTATCATAGCTAATAAAAATATCTATTTGGTAAGGCCCTAATGATCACTATTATGCTATGCTAGATAATGTATTAATCATCATGTCCTTGTTTCTTTATCTGAAACATGAGACAGTAGTGTCTGTCAATTAACCTTCTAATTTAAAGAACTTGTATATACTGTTCATAGTTAATCATCCAGCAAATGGAGATAATGATTAGACCTAGTCTTGTCCATCGTTGGGGACTTGGTTTCCCTAACGTGGGCATGATACTTACTTTTTCAAGTGCATTAGAATAAAAGGTAAATGTCTGTATTCTGATTTCTCCTAAAGACAAATTTCATGCCCTGGAAAAAATATATAATACCATAGCATCCTAACGTGTGTAACAGGCAGCACTTGAATAGTTCCCTGCACACATCTCCAAGGATTATGGGAAGGGTTTACGAACATTTATGGAGTTCTTGTTTTTTTCTTTTGGAACAGGAACACAAAAGAAGGAATAGAAACAAGTACATATATTTGTTTTTAATTTCCCAGGCTCTAATACAGTTTAGTACAGTTAATTTATTTCATTACCTCCCTGACCAATCATAGGAGCTATGAAAGTCTGTATGAGCACACTACTGATTTGCAATTGCTGAAACTGGGGCTTTGGTCACATAAGCAAGCATCTGGAGAAAAAAAAAAAAAGTTCCAGGAGATTTGAGATGGAGCCCTGGGTACTAGTTTTATCTCTGGATGTATATATTGTTATCCCAGGACCAAGATGCTCTGCTTTCTCAAGGGTACCAAGTTAAAGCTACAGTGAAACTCAGTAGACCCTTACATCTTGTGTGTTCATAATTCCACCACAGCTGTTTGTCCTCAAACAGATGTGAGTTTAAAACTTCAACATCAGCTCTTTGCTGCTAACCAACCTTCATGTATGGGGAAACTCATTCCAATCAATCTTGATATCAATTGATCCGGAATATTTTGAATCATCCTATTTGTCTAAAAATAACAATGCGTCAAGAGCGTAGAACCATTCTTACCATAGAATATAGATGTGTGGAATGGAAGTTTAAGCATCTCTTTTATTGTTTTTTCTGCCTATTTTATCTTTGTCTGAGTTCAGATGTTAGAACTAGTCTCTAAGCCAATTCATTCCCAAGGGTTGCAGAAGTCTCCAGTTACTGGCAAGTCTCACATAATCAAAGGAACTTTCTGTCGGCAAGCAGACCAAAGAAAAATCACTAGTTCTATCCAAGTCTTATCTGTACCTTGACCCTTTCATTCTATTTCTTGCCAAAGAAAGCCAATTCCTTTTGGAATGAAATTATATTGATGCAGTGATCTTGCGTGTGAATTCTACTGGCCCCAGCATCTTTTTTTTTTTTTTTCTTATAATGTCCTGACGTAGCCTAAGATTGGGATTTCCTGGATATAATTTCACCATTTTAAAGAAGTTTGAGCCAAACAGTTTAAAAAAATGCCCATAAATAGTCTATGGTCCTTTTAACTTATTGGGATTAATAGTCACAGCAAATTTTTTTTTTTAAATCTTGTCATCCAACTGTGTTATAACAAACACACTAAAGAGTTTTTACCTATAATTACTTTCCATCTGCACTTAGTAGAAGATAGCCTATCATGTGAACATGCCCAGTTCTTTTAGTTTGTTTGCTGTTGTCATTTAAATATTTGTAGCCCTTGAAGATGGCCCCTGGGAAGAGACTGGCATTGTGATCCACTGCTGCATGCTAACAGGGACGACTTTATACTGTTATTATAAAAATACTTAAAATTAAAATGCAGGTCTTGGTTTAAAGAGCACCTGTTTAATCAAGGATAGAAAGTCATATTTTGTATATGCTCTGGGTGAAGAGCTGACTCGCATATTAATTATATCTCTCACTATGGATCTTCTAGAAGTGTTTTTTCTCCTTAAAAGATAATTCCTTATAGAATCATTGAGTCAAGATTTCAGGATAGACTTTTGTGTATGGGATATTGTTTGGGCACTGAGTTATGTTGCCTGTGTATTTTTTATGTGTGTGTGTGTGTGTGTGTGTGTGTGTGTGTGTGTGTGTGTGTGTATGTGTGTGCACACATGCATGCATGAATATGAGTCCTTATGTTTAAATTTACTTTTGCCCTTAAAATATTTTTTTTTAGTTGCAAAAGTGCAGATCCACAAAAGGCAGTGATAGCAATGCCCTGATTATCCTGAGTGTTGTAATAGACTCTTTTTTTTGCTAATTGAACAGTCTTGTTCTCTAAAAATAAATATAAATTGATCACAGCCTGAATTCTTAATTCTATGAAGACATAGAGGCTTGGGTCATTTACTGGTATGTAAACTCAGAAAATTTACTAACCTATACTTCCCTATTTGGAAAGTTATGAAAGTGATATTACATACCTCATAGGGTTATTGAGAGAATTAAATGAAGCAATTCATATTAAGTGCCTGAAACACAGCTAACCACTTGGTAAATGCTAGCTATTAGCATTAGTGTTAACATCCAAACAAAAACTGTCTAAGGATGAAGAATTTTCAGAGAATGAGTGTTTTCACTAATATAAAACATTTCTCTGACTATAATTTGAGCAATGGGGGAGTCATATTTTGACATCGTGTTGTAATTAGAAAAGCCTGAGACCATGAAATCAACCAAGTAGATCAAACATTTGAAATTCAGTTTCAGTACTTACTAGCTAAATTTCAGTTTTCTCCCTTATCAAGAGGAGGTTAAAATGCTCATCTCCAATGGTTATTTTAAGGAAAAAGTGGCATGATGCCACCCATACTAAAAGCCCAGTACATTGTCAACCATTTACATTTATCCTTCTATAACTAGTATTAACTTGTACCAGAGAGTGGGTTAATACAGTGGAAACACCTTCTCCCTTCTCTAAAACATATTTGTATTTAATGCCCTAAGAATTGGGAGAAGCAGATAGATATTTGAAAATCTAAACATAGGTCATGGTTTCTCAGTTTTAAATTATCGTGGTGATTGATAATAATGTGACCAATCCGTCTTAGATTTGTATCTGAAGTGTCAGTCACAGAAAAAGGAGTTAGAAGACTACCTTTAGATGCTTAAGAAGCTGGGCACGGTGGCTCACACCTGTAATCCCAGTACTTGGGAGGCTGGATAGGAAGATCACCTTTTTGAGACCAGCCTCAGCAAATTAGCAGGACTCTCAACAGTCTAGTGAGACACTGTTTTAAAATTAAAAAAAAAATAGAATAGGACTGGGATGTAGCTCAGAAGTATAATGACACCGGGCTCAATACCCAGTACAAAAAAAAAAAAAAGACACTTAAGATATGTTTCCAGTATTCCATATCATGTGCTCCTTCTCTATCCTCTTCAATGTAAATGGCCTTCCCAGGAAAAACATTCAAAGTGTTGTTTTTTTATATATTAGAGGGTGAATCCAGGAACAATCTACTTCTGAGCCACACCTCCAGCCCTGTTTCATTTTTTGTTTTGAAACAGGTTCTAGTTAAGCTGCTGATGGTCTCACTACATTGCTGAGATTGTTCTTCATCCTGTAATTCTCCTGTCTCAGCTTTCTAAGTACTGGGATTAAAGGCATGCACCACCATGCCTGCCTCCTGTAAACATCAATAGGAATGAACTTCAAAAACAGCTGAATACAAAACAAGTCACTAAAGTAGATTAGAAGTTGAAGAAGGGAAAGACATTTTAAATAGAGAATTTAGAGTGCTGGTTACTTTTACTGGACAAAGAAAAGGATGTAATATATAATCATATTTGATGTTTCAAATAATAGATTGGTTTAGTTTTTCTCTGCTTGATGAATCAGTGAATGCTTTCTTTAGTATCATTCCTGACCTTATATTTATGTTTTATATATATATATATATATATATATATATATATAGAGAGAGAGAGAGAGAGAGAGAGAGAAAGCTTTTTAACAATTCAAATGAGTACACACATACAAAAATATAAAAAAACATTTTTGATGGCATATAAATTGCTCTATAAATATATGCTTTATATATTTTTAAATAGACAATATTATTTTTAACTATAGTCACTTAAGTTTTCAGTAGAAGACCAGAACTTAATATTCTTATTTAACTCTTTGTACTTCTCAATCAATGTCTTTCTTTTTTTCCTTAAAAAGAGAGGATTTTCAATGTTCTTCCCACAAACGATAAGTATTTGAGGTGATGGAGATGTTATTTAACCTAATTGGATCACCTCATAATGTGTACAAAGTATTGAAACAACATACTATGACCCATGAAATTGTATAATTTACTATTTAAGTAAAAACAAAAAAACTTATAAAAACAGACATATATACTTTCAAATAAACGTGTCTGCTTTTTGCTTTACTTTCATTGGTGCATTGTAATTATACATCTTAGTGAAGTTCAAATTCATTCAAACAGACATGCATACAGGTCTTGGTATGATCGCCTTCAGGTCCCATCCTACTACCCCAACCTTCTCCTAAGTAAAGATTATTAAGGCAGTGATACCTTCCCATGTAGGCATAGATAATTTGAACTAATTCTCTCATCAGTTCTTCCAACTCCCCTTCCCACCTCCTTTGCCCTGCCCCTTCCACTATTCTACGGGCCATTCTCTTCAGTTATCTAAAGTCACTTTTGTCTTCTTTTTTTTTTTTCTCTCTTCCATATATGACAAAAAACACTTGATCCTTTAATTTCTGTGACCGGCTGATCTCACCTAGCATAATATCCTCTGTTTTCCATTCATTTTCTTGAAAGGAACATAATTTTCTTGCTCTTTATGACTGAGTAAAATATCATTTTGTACATATACCACATGTTTGTTATTTTTTCATAAAAACCTACGTTGTTTCTATAATTTGTATATTGTAATAATGCTGCTATAAATTTAGTTACGCTATTCCAATTACATGCAACCAGCTACATGCTGTTGACATGGTATGCTATGCCAACTATAGAAAACCTCTGTGGTCACTCATAAGCTAAAAAATGTGTGAATTTTTATTTTATTTTCTGGACTGTAACTCAGAGTTTCTGACTCAAATCCTATTTCAGTGAATTCATCAAATTAGGAGATAAAACTTCAGAATCATTTACAATAGCTAAAAATCATAGAGTTACTTCTTGAAATGAGAATGCTTTGTGTCTATTGAGTAGTGATTATGGATCTGGCATTTCAGAATGATTAACAAACATTAACTTGTTGAGTTAATACATTATTATCTTTATGACAACTCAAAGAAGAGGGGATTATTATGCATCTCTTTATAGCTGGCGAGGCAAATGAAACTCATTGACAGTTAAAATATCTTTCTAGTATATCATATGTAATAATTCATCTATTTCTTGCTTAGGAAATGTGGCTTTAGAGGGTGCACTTTAGCCATTATGTTGTGATAATCTATTACATACATATCTTGCAATTTCTACAATGGAAGTAAAGTTGGTAACTTATGTATTGAATGCATTAGTGTTTCATTTGAACAAGTCATTGTTCTAGAAGATGAGGACACAGTGATAAAGAGAATAAAAGCAAAAACAAAATAATGCCTCTCTTTCCTGAAAGCCAGGATCATGCCCAGATAAAAGAAAGAATGGAAGAAGTAGGAAATGAGTGAGGGAGCTGAGAAAAAGAGAAGAGCAGGGGAAAATAGGAAAGAATTATAAAGAAATAGTATATTCTTATTAACCAAACATATCTTAAGAATAAGTCCTTTAATTTTAGGGTTCCAAATTATAATATGAGATTTTTTATTTAGAATACTACTTCCCAAATCCTAGATACATAAGGAATTAACTGTTTATCCTGACTCTGTGTGTGTGTGCGTGTATGTGTGTGTATGTGTGAGTGTGTGTGTGTATGTACCTATGTGTGTGTGTATGAATTAATAGGGATTGAAACCAGAGGTGTTCTCTCTCTCAGATAAACCCCTAGACCTATTTTATTTTTTACTTTGAAACAGGGTCTCACTAATTTGCTGAGGGCATCAATATATTGTTGCATCTGGGCATGAATCAATGATATTTCTGTTGCAATTTTCCAAGTACTGGAATTACAGGTGTATACCACAACACTACACATTTTTTCAAGGTTCAGCTCAAGAAATACAAAGTTTTTTAGTTCTCTCTCCCCTTAATTGATATGAGGAGTGAATAAATTACTCTTTGACCCTATTATATTTATGGATGAACAGAAAGACCAATTCTATACAGTATACTAGAGTCCTTTTCACTGAATCATCTAATGGATCATGATTATAGAAAACTATATTCAACATAGATTCTTAGAGACAGCCAAAATAGAGGCCCATGCTTCTGCAGTGTTGCAGTCCCTGCTAATAGAGCCCTGAGCATGTTCTGCTGCCTTCTTGGGCTCATATTCCTATTTGCATTCTTTAGTTTTTATTTTACAATTGTCTCTGGATAGAGTAGATCCAGTCTGGCATACACTATAAGTAAACTTCTTACGACACACAAAAGGAAAAGAAAACATGTATGTATATGCTAGAATAACAACAAGTTGAGAATAGATTACAAATGGAGTGACTAGCACTACCTTCAGGGTGGTACTAGACAAAATGCATCGCCATTTTT
Organism: Muscardinus avellanarius; assembly: GCF_963383645.1. Taxonomy (NCBI): domain Eukaryota; kingdom Metazoa; phylum Chordata; class Mammalia; order Rodentia; family Gliridae; genus Muscardinus; species Muscardinus avellanarius. Next base: position 24,134,406 of record NC_137796.1, read on the forward strand.
TCCAGCAGATACTGCAATGGCTGGCAGGAATTGGGTGTTTAATAAGTGTTTGGTGCATACATTAATGACTGAATGTCATCTCTTGCTTGATACTCTTAAAGTATTTCTGAATTTGTGTGGGCTATTCACTGATTAGAAAAGTGACAAGTAAAATAGGAACATCTGAGGGTAAAATAAAAACAAAAGAAGAAATAAAACCATAGTAACTTGGAGCACTAGACTAATTTCTATGTTAGGGTTATCACAAAGGTTCCTTTTGGTTTGGTTGTTTGCTTTTGTTTTTCTCTTGTTTTTATTCCAATTGATTGATGGAGGATGCTTGAAATGCTGGATTATAAGGCTATGTAGGCTAATCCTGACCTAATGAGATTAATTTCTTTGATCAGTTAGTGATATCTGCAGGGTATACATGATGAGAGAGTGGAGACACCCATGCAAAAAGTATCTGTTGATCTTATCAGAAATTTATATTGTTGGGGAAATAAACTTTATTTTACTAGCCAATTAGAGAAGTTTAATCCAATGATAAGTTTTATCTGGAACTGGGCCCCATGACTGTTTTTCAAGTTCATTTTCAATCTGCTTTGTTACTTTATCCACAAGGGATAAGGAGGGCCTTTTATTCTAATTCCAAAGTCCTGCACTCTGTCTTATCTTTAATATCTGAAATGTGTGTTTTCTGTATGTGAGATTTATCGTGGTACCTACTTTGCTCTTTGTTGAAGACACTTGTACATCTGGACCATTGTTTCTGGCTCTGGCTTTGGACTAAGATTCTTTCTTTCCTTTTTTCTTTTTTCTTTTTTTGGTCTAGAAGCAAATTGCTTTTCAAAAGTTTAAAGAGAAACTAGAGCAGCTTTGGATGGGTTAGAAATGGGGAAAATGGCTCATTTCATGAATAAATATTTGCCTGCAGTTCTCCACTTTGCAGGTTCAAACAGGGATTAAAAGGTAAAGATTGGCAGGAGGGAGTGTGGAGGCTTTTAGGCAAAAGCAGCATGTGTGTTACAGCTCTATACACAGAGAACACAATTTCCACTTTGTTATGAGTAAAATCAGCTATAAGTAGCCCTTTGTAGGCCCTGCAAAAGAGGGGCAATCTAGTGGAAAAAGCTCAAGCTTTGAGCTAAAAATAGCTGAATTTGGATCACTAACTTACAAGAGGTGAGAGTTTGGTAAGTGGCATAAGGTTTTAGCATGTCACTTTCCCCATCTGTAAAATGGGGACCAGTGCATGTATGGCTAGAACCTGATGTGTAATGTAGGTGGCTAGTGGTGGAGCTTGATTCTCTCAAGTTTTTTATGAAGAAAAAGAGGAAGGGGTGATGGGGTGGGAATTTGATAAGGTCTGACTATATAGTTCAGCATATCAGAACTATTCAATTTCAGAAGACTAGTTTGAAGCAAATATCTCCCAGCATTTAGTTTGGGTAAATTTGTTTGCCATATAAAAACATAACATTACTGCTACTTTCGCCACTACTATCAACAACAGTGGCAGAAGCCCAGCAGCAATGTCCTTCGTGAACAACTCTCCTTAGCCTATTTAGGCAGGAGAAAATTCTTAGCTTTTTTACTAATGAGCCAAGGAAAGCTTGGCTTGTGAAAAAGGATATTGACACCTACTCACAAAAATATACGCATATGTGCATTCATTGTGTTTCAGAGCATTGTATTTCAGTATCACGAGAACAATATATTCACTTAAATGCTGGTATGTTTCTCAAGGTATATAAAGATTTTAATAGCTTATTAAAGAATTGTATATAACTCTGTGTTGTCATAACAATGAAAGCCACAGTAAACATAACAATAATGAAAACAACAATCACTAAGACTAATATATACTGAATGCTTACTTGTGCAAGGCAAGTAGTGAGTTCTTCAATAAGCCTGAAGAATTTATGTTTATGCTCATGAAGAAAGGAAAATAAGTTAAGGAATATGATTTGTCCCTGGATGCATAGTTTATAAACATGGTACCCACATCAAAAGTTCAGAATGCAAATTTCACATGGAACAGCTATTAGCAGATGTGATGCTAGAGATTATTTTATTTTCACCCCCTAGGCTTACATAAGAGGAAACTTAGACTGACTCATTCACTTTTCCTCTCAGAAAATCCTTTTGGGGATTTTTTCCCTAAGTTACAATCTCAGTTTTAGGCTTAGAAAATTCACTAAATATTATTATCCAATTGATTTCAACTGCTCTTAACCTCTAATATACTTTTTTTTTCATAAGTAAAACTGTAGCCATCATGGCTTTTGAAGACACGTCTCAAGGTGGAATCCCTTCTCCTTAAACTTGTTGGGAGGTAGTGTCTAAGGTACAGGTTCTTAGAGAAATGCAGGATACTATGTCTTTCTCATCAACATTTGTTCTTCCAGACTTTTTAAAAAAAACATATATATATATATATATATATATATATATATATACACATATATATACATATATATATAATGTATTTTAAAGTATATATGACTTTTATATATGTATTTTTGTGTATATTAACATATTATATAATTATAATGTAACATAATATATATGTTTATAAATATATGCTTATCCATTTATATATAATATGCATATTATATATACATATATATAATTCAGAACTGGGGATTGAATCTACCTCCAAGCAACACTTCCAGCCTTTATTTTATTTTTATTTTATTTTATTTTGAAACCAGATTTTACAAAACTGTTGACAATATTTCTAAGTTGTTGAGGCTGGCCTGAAACCTCCCACCCTATTACGTTAGCCCCCCAAGTACTGAGATTACAAGTTTGTACCAAGACATCCAGCTTCTGCCTCCTGCTTCCTTATGTTACTCAGACATTATTGAACATTTATTATGTTTTAGATGCTGCCCGTAGCTGAAAAATCAAAGATAATTAAAGTGTTCTTTCTGCCTTAAACAGCTGGTATCCCAACATCTCTCAATAAATGAACTGCCACATGAGTGAGAAAAAATCATAGAGACCCAGTAAAGAATTTAAGTGACTTGTCTTAATCCTATGGGAAAAAAACTTAACCTTTTTTAGACATATATTTCCATAATTCCATGACTCTGCTCTTTATTGAAAGTCTGGTTTCTGCCAGGCAAGGTAGAATATGCCTCTAATTCTAGCACGTGGGAGGCTGAGAATGGAGGATCACAGGTTTCAGAACATCCTTAGAAACTCAGTGAGCTCCCTCTGCATCATAGTAATAACCTGCTTCAAAATTAAAAAAAAAAAAAATAGGATTGAGGGGTGTAGCCGGAGGTAGAAAGCCCCTGGGATCAATTCCCAGTACTACACATACACCAAACTATAAAAATAAATGTAAATAAATAAATAAACGAAATAAAAAATCTTGGCTCTGTGTGAAGCAGTTCAAGAGCCCAGTAATGGCATGTGCCCTTGGGTGCAATTCTGGAAGCCAACATTTGCTCTTTATGCGTGTATTCCAGACTGCTTTCTCAAATGTAATAATACTCATTTTTTAGATGTATTTAAATTGTTTGTTGAGTGAATCCCCCAATGAAAATAACAAGTTACCACCAGCATGGATAACAAGGGATTATGCTTAAGAACCATTTAGCTGTTCACACTCTTTTTATTTGCAATGAAGGTCTCTATCAAAGTCCATTACACCATGGTTATACACTGATGTGTTCTTAGGATAATTATCACCAAATTATAAGCTCTTGTTCTCAATACTGTTTCCTCTCTGGAATTTTTGTTTACAATAAAAATAAAATACTTTCAGAAATTTCACATTTAAGCAGAAACAATGGGAGATTATCAGAAGTTAGAGAGAAGCAAGAATTCTCTTGATCCTCACTCAGATAGCATGTTCAGATCCTGACAGGGGGATGTCTTGATAATGGCCCTGCCTCCGGCTCCTCCTCTTGAAGGTGTGGAATTCCCACCCAAGTTCACAGATGGTCATGATTTGAGAAGATAAAAGAAGAATGCTAAGAACCTGAGGAGTAGAGGGAGAGAAAGAATGAGCTACTATAAAATAAACCAGAGTTAGTCTTGAAATGAATTATGTACAGCATACACACACACACACACACACACACACACACACACACCTTTGAGTCACTGAAGGTGTATTATGTATGAGGAAATGGCATAGACATAATTTTTATTATTTGTGTGATATTGTGAATTTGAAAAAAAAAAACCCACAATTTCTATGTAGTAAGTAATGGCATTAGAATAACAGAATAAACAAATCATTCATTCATTCATATGTTTTTCAAATGGTAAAAATATAGAACTGGCCCTGCACTTATGAAAGTTTCCCTATAAAGGTTTTCTGTTCTTAAAAGAGAAATGATAAGTCTCCAGAGAACTGATGTCCTCAAAGTCACAAAGGCCAGACACCTGCATGGTGCCCCTTCTCTTTACTGGCAGGCACTTAGTGAAGGTGACTGTGTTCATGGGCTTTATGGCAGTCAGAAGATGTAGGTTAGATGCTCTTATTCTTCTACTTACTGCCTCTGTGAGATTCAGAACATCAATTTCTATGCTGTTTATTCATACTTTAAAATCATTTTTAAAATTTATTCCCACGTATTATTTCCACGTATTATTTTACTATAGGGCAGTCTTTAAGCATAACCTATTGCATACATGTGAAACTCCTAGGGAGATTATCTTCATTGTAATTTGACAGATACATGAACACCAGAATTCACTACCTAGTTATCAGGTGGTGCTGGAATTTAAACACACTATTCCACACTTGAAAATAATGCTATGGAGTTTTTAGTTTGGATTACCAGTGTCAAAATGCTGAGAAGCCTAAACCAAGCATGGTGGTGCACACCTATCATTCTAGTACTTAGAAGGCTGAGATGGAAGGATTGCGGGTTCAAGGGCAGCCTCAGCAATTCAGCAAGACCCTCAGCAACTGAGTAAGACCCAGTATCAAAATAAAAATATAATAGGTATGGGGAAGTACCACAAAACAACAACAACAACAACAACAACAACAACAACAACAGTAACAACAACAATGTAAAGCAGTCTTTTCTTGGCAAAAAATGCTTGCCTGCCTGCTTGTCCGCCTGCCTTTCTTTCTTCCTTCCTTCCTTCTTTCCTTCCTTCCTTCCTTCCTTCCTTCCTTCCTTCCTTCCTTCCTTCCTTCCTTCCTTCCCTCCTTTCTTCCTTCCCTCCTTCCTTGCTCCCCCATAGACCATCACAAAACTTTGATGACCTAAAGGAAGACACAAAAGATTTATGGTTTCTGGAGTTTGTCTGCTGTTTCTCTGAGGATAAAATAAAATTCTTTGTAACACTTCAACATGCTTGACATCTTTTATTATTTTCAGGTCATACACATCTTTCTTCCTATACAGAAAGTCACCCTACAAGCATTCACTCATTACTCTTAAGGTCATGTCCAAGAGAACCATAGACATATTGTCAACATATTCAGTATTAAAACATAGAACCCCCCTCCCTTCCCCCCAGAAAATATTTCCTTAAATTCTTATCAGGAAATCAATGTGCTGGTGGAGCACCAAGGAATGAGGAATGTGGAGAAATTCAGTGCACTTTGCCATCTGCCTGAGCAAATGGAATTGGCAATGAAAGCTCTCACTCTCTTCTGAGACCTTCTGCTATTATTGTTCTGGATGGGCGACCTTATAGAATTACTGCCTCTGGAAACGTACTACTTCAGATGCTGGAATGAAATATCCAGATAGCACCTTGTTGTAATATGATTCATGCAAATTCTATACCATTTAATATACCATGTTTTAGAAGTTTCAAAACACTGAGAATATTTGCTGAGACTGTTTCCTGGGCTACCCAAAGGCTGTGCTGCCCGCACAAACATTGTCAAATAATATTATAAGTGGTTTAACACTTTCAGAACTGGGCATTTTGGATTCCATGGTACTTATCACACCTCTGCTCATATTAGTGGTTCATTTTGTGAGCCAGGTGCTTCCTGTATCTCTAGAATACAGCAGATGCTGCTGCAGATCCAGACCCTATTTCCTAACATAGTTTGGCTCACTTATTCATATAGTAAAACCAGCCTTTTTCTAAGAGGAAGGCTTGAGTTCACATAGGAAAATATTTCACTGTCCAGTTGATGTCTACTGAAAGTATATTCCTTTATCCTGTCCAATGGTCTCCTTTATTGAAAAATAAATATTGTGCCTCATTTCATTAATGCATTTATTTGCTTGTTTCTGCTATTTATAGCTTCTTGAGTTATTGTACAGATGTGTCCGCACCATTACTGTCTGCATCGATGTAGATATTTATTCTCTCTAAATCTCAGATTATTTTATTTTAAAATGGGTCTGATCAGCTGGTGTGGTGGCACAGTTGATATTTTAGAACTTTGGAGTCAGGTTCACTGCAGCCAGCATTAGCAACTTAGTGAGGCCTCTAAGCAACTCAGAGAGACCCTGTTTAAAAAAAATGTAAAAATTGGGCTCAGGGTGTAGCTTGGAGGTACAGTGCCTCTGGGTTCAATCCCCAGTAACACACACACACACACACACACACACACACACACACACACACACACGGAATTATTCATACTTACACCAAAAAACTTTTTTGATAACTAATTCATGCAATTTTTTTTTTTACTTTACTCAGATACTTAGTTGTTGATTCACTAGAAGATGACCCTGAGAATGTAAACCTCAAAGATAGGAATAAGGGAAGCCTGAACTAAGGTCCATTTCAAAGATTTGAGATGGATACCTTAGTGTACCTGGGGTTCCTAATTCAACAAGGACTTAGAGTGAAGTTACTGCAGGGTGAGTGGATACCATTTCACAGATTAGAAATTTTAGGCAATCTAACCTGTAACTGGAGACTGAAAAGTTGTGGACTTCAAATGATCATTCTAGTTATTTCCAAGTCTTCCTATTTTTATAGCTTCATTATTTCCAGGAACCACAGGTTACTTATCTGTATATGATTCCTGACTTTACTATGAATGCCTCTTCATTGAACCAAGGGCTCTGTGTAGTTAAGTAGTGGTGGGAGAAACCAGGGAACCATACACACAGCAGGGAAGACTCTCAATATTCATTTTGTTACTTATACATTAGAAACACCTTTATGGATTAAGCTAGTATGAGTTAAATTTTCTGTTATTTATTTATTTATTTATTTATTTATTTATTTATTTGTGTGTGTGTGGTACTGGGGTTTCTGAAAGCCCTTCTACCTCCGGGCTAAGCTTCCAGACCTATTTTTTATATTTTTATTTGGAAACAGGTTCTCTTAAGCCAGCGCAGCTGGCTTCAAACCTGCGTGATCCGCCTGTCTCTGCCTCCCAAGCGCGGGGATTACAAGCGTGCGCCACCACGGCCGGCCAAATTTTCTGTTATTTGAAGAAAGGAACTACTGAAACTAGATCAACCTCTGCTGTCAAAGACTCTCATAACCTCTGCTAAGCACTGAATATCTATATTTCTGTTTTGTTTTCCTCTCTAACCACAGATTCTAATCAGAAATTATGATGTGGACAGCTTCTTTTAGGAGCTTGAATACAATGGTAGTTGGCTCTGTAGGTTCCTTCAAACTCAAAGACAACAGAAAACAGGGTCCACTATCACCTAGCACGCTTATATCATTCCATAGAAAGATGCTGATTAGCCTTAATTTGGTGATAGTCCCACTCATTGTCCAATCTCTTTGTTCCTGAACACTCCAGGAACCTGGCCCAGTTCAAACACAGAATGAAATATACATACATACACAGTGCATTTCAAGAAAAAACAATAAAAAGATTGTCTTGCTAACGAAGAAGGGTATGCACATGCATTTATCTCCACAGCTGATCTCCACATCACTCAATTCAACTTTATACTAACCCTATTATTACCCTCAGGAATAATACACAATGCTTATACTGTCCTACCCAGAACCAACTCAAATTTCAAAAGAGGCTTCTTCTGTATGATGATTCTCAAGTAGGAAACACATTCTTTTCTATTAATTTTATGCACTTCATTCTTCTTGTTCCTTTCTGGGTTTTATAGATTCTCTACGTTTTCCAGTTTGTGTTGCTGTTTTTATTTATCCCCCAGCTTTATTGGTGTTTAATTGAAAAATAAAATCATTTGCATTTAAGGTGTACCAATTGATGTTTATATACATGATACTTTGAAATGATTGCCATTACCATGTTTCTCATTTCCTATGCCTTTGATAACAGCTTTTCAACTTTGACATGTGAACACAGGTATTCCTTGACATTTCCTGCTCAATTTTATTTTCTCATTCTTTTCTTGTGCTTAAATTTTGCTTAGATTCTGATGACATGCAAATTTGATTCACAAATGAGATCTTTCTTTTAAATTCCTCTACTTGGCTTATACCCGCACTTAAAAATCCACATCAGCATATTAATCTCAATTTATCTTAATGTGATTATAGATCATGGATTATGGCATGTTATGGACTTGGGCAAAATTGTAGCACCCTAAATTGAGTAACAGGGTAGCTTTCCAGTGGGGGAAGGTATTATGAACCATGTTTCATATAGGCATACATGTCTTTGAAGTATTTTGAAGATTAGTGATTACACTAATCACTAATTAGTGTAAAATCTTGGCACATAGCATTGAAAAGGGTTATTATTAGGAGTACCTCAAGATGAGAAAATGGATTTCTTATTCTTTCAGCACACATGTAACAATCCCAGAGGATCACTTAAATTGATGGCTTTGCACCATATACTAGTTTCTGGGCCCAAGGGATGCTGTCTAGAATGTGAGCCCATGCCTGATTCATAATCTCATATTGCTGCAAAGTTCCTCATCTTAGAGGATTCTTGTCTGTGAAACTAAATACCAGACTATGGAAGGGTAGGAATAGGGGATAAGAATTTATTGTAAGCCAAGAAAAGAGAGAAGACAAAAGTAGCCTTCTCCCACATTGGGCAAGAGTTGCACCAGAGAGAGCACTCATTGAAGTTCTAGGGAGATGAGCTGTTATTCTTTCTAGTATTCCCCCATCTGCCTCAATGTCAGAGTCTGAAGAGAGTGTCTACTTCCATACAACAGGTCTCTGTTTGTGCTATTGCACTTAAAGTGAATATAACATATCTCCTGTAATGAGATCATGAATAAAATTATATACATTTTATTCCATCAATGGAATAAATCTGCTGGATACTCAGTATATCTTTGTTGAATTAAGGCATCACATAGTTTATCTAACATCTCTCTATATAGGTAAATGATCATAATCATACCATTGTCTGACCCTGCTTCATGCCAAGAATGACAACAGCTCCTATCACAAGTAGTATATGGCTACATGTGTTATTTTTATTGAGGATTCAGAGTATTAGATAACTGGACAGAAGCACACAGCTAGCAAGTGTCAGATCTAAGATTCAGATCAATGCCTCTATGATTTTAATAAGTGAACACATTACGCTATGAACTCCACTCTCCTGCTCCCAATCTATGCTCTATCCTGCACGTCCCATAGATGAAAATCCATTTCAAAATGGCAGAACCTCCAGGAAAGATTCCACTAAGTGATGGTCTGCCATTGGAGGTGGCTTTTGGGAAGTGATATTTTTCTGTGTTTCTGTCTGCATACCTTTCACAAATTCTAAGAATACTCATGGTCAGTTGTCACTCCTCACTGCATACCACTCACTCTGCTCCTCCAAAGTTGGATTTGTTTTGAATCATTTGTATCATTATTGATCATGTAGGGTCAAGGGGATAAGGCTTTTTAACACCTAATAAAACAGTTGCCTTTATTTATTTGTTTTTAAATATGTATCTTTGCCTGGGAGGATTTTCTTTTTCTTTTTCTTTTTCTTTTTTTTTGTACATGTGTGTAAATCCAATCTCTGAATGAGTGTATCTTAAGAATCTTGGACTCTGGACACTCTGGCATGGTGCTGTGTTTCGAAAAATAATCAGTAAGTGGCAAATGGATACAGAAAGATATCCTCACCCTTTTTTGGAACAGCGGAGAATTTGTTTCAGATGAGCAGCTTGTGCCATGTCGGGCTTCCTGCCGCTTCTTCAAGCATCACTAAAGGAAACGAACTAATGATGGCTGATGCTTGCGATGGGCAAACTCCCTCCTGCAGCTCAGAATTGGAATGTGAGTGAGAGCTGTGGGCAGTAGGGCCAGCCCTGCCAGAAACAGGTTGTTAACAGCATGAATTTATGAATCCAGTCAGCACAAATGAGACTTTATTATGCTTGGAGTACAGAAACAATGCTTCATTTATTAAATTAAGCTGCAGAAATCAGAAAATCTGCTCAAAGACTGTTAAATAATGTTTTTCACACTGAATACTGGGCTTTCATTGACCCTGCTTATTCGATAGTGTTAATTTATTCTACATATACAAGGGAAAAGAAGGGGCAAGTTTAGGGATGGAGCGTGATGACATTGTAGCCAGGTAGAATAAGTTGACTTACTGTGAATGTCCTATCTACCTTAGCCTTCCAACTTTTTTGATAGTCCTTATCAACTTTGGAATGAGCTTGATTACCTAAAGTGTAAGATTGTGGTGAAAGAGAATAGTAAAGAATGAGCCATGTAATTTTAATATACAAGAGTAAATTAACGAAGTAAAACTTTCAGATACATAAACTGTTTCACTGTTTTTCAGAGTGGTTTCTGGGTCACATGAAATAATTGCTATTCATTTCTAATAAGTGAATTTTTGTGTGGGTTGATTGGATCACAGGGGTTTATATAAATTTATCCTTGAAGTGCCCTTTATTCTTGTTAAGAAACCACTGGCCATAAAGTCATGGTCTCGATTTAAATCCAACTGTGATATAAGTAATATGGATATTTTAAACACAGCATGAGATTTCTCACTTGGTTGCTAATTATCAGTATTAACATATTGGGAAGAAGTGTGGTGGTATTGAAAAGAGAAAATAAAACATCCACACTATTTGAAGTCAACCATATGTAGGATATTTGTGTGTCTACCTTTTACTTGCTGTATAATCTAAGCAATGATTTTATCCCTTCTGGGAACAAGATCCCTCTTCTGTAAATGAAAGTATCCTCAGATAGCGTCATGATTGCTTCGATTAATAAGCAAAATAGTGCATGCAAAGATTTTAGTGCAGAAATTGGATATGGTAGTTGTTTTAGAATGCCAGCCTTCTATGTCTGAAAAAGGAATAATCGTTCATTATTTGTTTCTACAGTTTGAAGATAACTGATTTATTTTAATGTTTGATTCAACATATTCTTTAGTGTTCTTATTAGGAAACAGATTATATGACGATAAAGTGTTCCGTTATTTGTGTGCGTATGCTCCTGAATAAGCACATTTATTTATTTATTTATTTATTTATTTATTTTTGATTGCCAAATTCTATCAGTATTGTACCAGTATTGGGAATGGCCTAGGAAGATTTGAGAAAGCTCTGATTATTAACAAATATATTTCAAAAATTGGGTGAGGGGCAGATCTGTGAAAAAAACTTGGTTTCTGCCAAGAAGCAGGCAACTATTCCAATGTAAATTAACCTAGCTAAAGGTAATTAACAAGTCTATAGGAGTGGGGAGCTAAGACTTCCTCTTTCTAAAGACAGGTCTACATAATAATTGAATAATCTAGTTTGAATGGGAGGAGGGAGTCAACCTTTGGGAAAGGAGAAAAATGGGCATAAAGTCAGTTCAGTGGGAAACATAAGGGAAGGAACATTACAGGGACTTTTACTACATCAGAATTACGTGAAACAAGATGGAGGAGGTCATGCGTATAAAGTCTGTTCCGGGTTTTGTACTTCGGTGATTTTGTTCGAAGCACGCCCTGGGTAACATGATGCTGTAACTATCTTCTGTATTTCTATCTTTTTAATAAACTTCTTTAAATCTTCATCAAGAGTCTGGACTATTGCATGTCTATCCTTAGCTCAGAACAAGAACCCACAGTTTTTGTGGTTTTTTGGTGAATTATTCCCAGGGGTCTAACAAAGGTCCCTGGGGACAGTTTCCCAAACCATAGCAGTCCAATACCGTAACAAGTATACTCGTTTGTTGGCTGTCAACTTATTATCATCACCTTATATCTTTATAATAGAAATATGTGGACTATTACACTACTATACACCAACTTCTCAAAGTGACAATTTCAAAAAAGAAATCTAGCCTAATAAACCCTTTTGTGATAAAACTCAATGACTGATAATTTTTCCTAAATACTGCAAGCATGATTTTTCATCTCAGGAAGTGAGTTTGGCTAATTCTTTCATGGTGACCCATTTTTTTTTTTTTTTATCAAGCCCATAAGGTGTTACTAGAACAATTAGCTGCCAGGATCCAGGTGAAAACAGAAGGATAATTCAGAAATATGCATTCTCCATACATGTGTTGCTGGAGAGTAACAGCAAATAAAAAGAATTAGCATATGTTAATGGGCCATTTTCATGAAAGTGCCCGCTTGCAAATGAGCATACCTAGCTGGAAATGAGCAGTTACATTGCTCTTTGAATCACACCAACACCACCCTGTTTTTGTCCGCATGTTTTACCAGGAAGGCAATTAGGCATTAGATGATTCTGTATATGTGTTTGTTTAAGCTCTTGCTTTTGTTCCTTGCCTTTTCTTTATTTAGATTTAAGTTTGTTGTTAGCAGGAGAGAGGAGTTACTTAATGAAGTGTCCACCTTCTGTGGGGTTATTATATCACATCATCATATTTTGCTCAAGCTACTATGGGTCATGAGTCATAGAAAATAAGGTAGGTATTTTGGTTAACATTATCACTGCCTGACCACACAACGTAGAGGAAGGAAGGTTTATTTGTTCACAGTTATTGGAGATTTTGGCTTCAGTCTATGTGAGAATCGGGTCTGTGAGCTCAGGGCATGATTGTAGAAAGCAGAAAGAGGGAGAGAGCAAGGGGATTCAAAGCCCAAAGTCTGGTTCCTGAGGTCACATCCCTAAGGATCCATCTTCTCCAGCCACAACCTGCCTACCTAGGTGGCCACCAGTAAGTCCATTACAATGGGATTACCCACTGATAAGATTATAGCCCCCATGGCTTACATAAACTCTGCACATTAATGCATGATCTCTTATGAGGACATTCTATATCTTACCAGAACAGTAGGTTAGAAGACTTTGCTATTATGAACTTTGGGAGTTGTAAAAGAGTTTGTTGTTGGAAAAAAATTTAATAAACATTTCTGAAATGACATTTCTTCACCTGCCCTTTTGCTGGACACTGGGGGGGTTCAAAAGGTGACAGCTTCTTATCTCATAGGATAAGGTGAATTGCTTTAAGTCCTTCATCCCCTATATAAGCACTTTAGTCAATTAAACACCAGATTGGTCAGTTTGCTGAGAATAAAACAAACAAGGTGCTGGTAGACAATACTTCATGTTTAGGGATATGAAGTGATCATAATTAGAAAAAAAACTTTTAAACATTTTATTTAATTTATATGGTGCCCATTTGAGAGCATTTTAACATGTTATTTCTTATGGCTGAAACACTCTTGTCCTCAACCTCAACCATAAAAGCTATAGGAAGAAACCACAGATATAGGGGGAAAAAATCAGTTATAAAGAACAGTGCACAGTCAGGGTCTTGAGGCAGACAAAAGCAGGAATGAACTAGAACATGAGGAAGCCAAAGACGTCTGTGCCAAAGATTGATCATACAAGGCTGAGTAGACTCCCGTAAAGGATGTGGATTTTACTGTCTTTACATGGGAAAGCAAGTCAATGTATTTGAAAAGGAAAAGGATGTGATCTAATTCACATCTTAAAAATATCAGTACAGGTGCTTCAGAACAGGCAGATGATGTGGAAGAACAAAAATCTCCAACAAGCCATCTGAGAGGCCAGAACCTGACCTAGGAGAGAGATAGTCTGAGAGCACAGAGAGGTGGGTGATGGATTCATTATATATGACAGAATGAGACCCAAGGCTACATATCCAATCAAGAATGGAACTAAGACTCTAGCTAAATTTCTTTGGCCCTTAAGCCTCTGCTCATGTGTATAGGTGAGTCTTGAATGGCTTTCTAGAAAGAGATGCCCAAGGGTTTGTGTTCCCATTGGACGCCTTGTGCTCTGTAGAGATAAGTGTGACAGAAAAGCTTTAAAGAAGCTTAGAAGTGAGTTTCTAAGCAGTCATTTACATCTGATTTGTTGGAAGATTCTCAATTAAAGAAAACAACAATAAAACACACACACAAAATCAATGAGCATTGCAGGTATATTTGGTTCCTAGGATATTCAGAACCTGTGAGTTTGAGGAAGCCTTTAGAAATGGGGTGGTTTGTTATTTCCCAGGGCTGTCCTTCTTTGTCTCTCTTTCAGCCCTTATCACAGTGGATAACAAAGTCAGCAATGTATTGTTTCTCTTTAGTGGGTGTTCAAAAGAGAGATTAACACATCCCTGGGCCTCGGGCCCCTTCTCTCTTTCTTAGAGCTACTGGCTGGCAACAGCATCTCTATTTAATAGTACTGCTTTGTTTTTATTGAATTTATTTTTTATGATTGCATTTATTTATGGAATAGGATGCAGGCTTTCTGTTTTTAGTGGTGATATAAAGTTTTCCTGTGCAATGAATTTGAGTAAAAAGTAAATTTAAATATAAAAGTAAAAATGTTGTAGAAGACACACTTACATAAAAACAATACTGCAGCAGCCTCTTAGATTTTTTTGTACCAATCCTGTCACTGGTGGTCATGGTGACAGAAAGGGGATGTGGACAAAAGGGGTCCAAGGAAACATCATTTTATGACTGCCATTTGTCCTTTTTTATTCCTGCTTTGCTTTTCACACTGTGAGAAGAATCATCTTGGCCAAGTAGGAGAGTGAATGCAAGACAAGGGAGCCTTCATCTTCAGAATCTAACCTCATAATGGATGTGGGACCAAGGAAAGGAGAATGGATGTACCCACTTATCAAATGGAGATTCTTTAAGATAAACTATGATTCATCTGTATCAAGGAAAAGCATAAAGTTATTAAAAATAATACCAAGCTGATGGAAATATAGTAGAAAGATTGATTTTCAAAATATACTCTTTAAAAAACGATCAAAAGATGTAATGTAATTGTGCTTTATTTCTCACATTTCTTTGAAGAAAAGAAATAAAACTTGCATATGAACAGAGACGTGTATAAAGACTGTCTTGGAAAAGTGCATGGGGGGAAATTATGAGTTATTATTGCTTTGGGCAAGTTGGTAAGTTTTGGATATGGGGAAAAGCTAACTTCTTTTTGTACATAACTTTATGACTTACTCTATTTTTCATGTTACACCATACATTTTGTTGTAAAAACAAAAGAAACAGCACACATTCTGTTTGAAAGAAAGAAGTAAAGCACCAATGTTATGTCAAGGCCCATTAATTTAGAATCAGTACTGTAGGCCAGCAACCCAAGACCAACTGGGTTTATGGAAGATGAGCTCAGTCCTCTCTTCAAGGACTGATCCTATGAACCAACTAAAGGTAACAGGCAAAGCTGAGCGTGGCCCAGTCCTAGGGAGGTCTTTCTGGTTGATTCTTTTCCACATCCCTGCTCAGATGCTTGCCCACCATGCCTTAACGTCTAAATACAAAACTAAGCCCACTCCCACAAGCACATGCATTAATATTTGTATTTTTATACTTTGAACAAAATTTAATAATTTTTTTTTTTTTGTGTGTGTGTATTTTACAGGGAATTGAATCCAGGGTCATTCCACCTCTGAGTTATGCCCCCAGTTCTTTTCATTATTTTTCTTAAAATGCTCTCACAGTCTGTTGAGAGACTTGCTAAGTCACTGAGGCTCTCCCGCGATCTTCCTGTCTGAGCCTCCCAATTACTGGGATTATATGCATGTGCCACTACACCAAGTTCAAATACGTATTGTCTACCATTTGGTAGGCAATTTGTTCTGAGTATAGATACATGAAGTGTGCAAGATAATTCTCACCTAACATTTTGTTTTATTTATTTTTCATTGGAAGCAGAGTGTTGATTTACATTATGATGGAAGAGAACTGTCCTAGCGAAAATGTTACCTGTAAGGCAGGGTCAGGAGATAAAGAGAAATAAAAGGGGATACTTCTATGAAGATATCACCTAAGAACAGAGACTGAAATAAAAGAGCACGCAAAACCATTTCCACAAAGTGGGAAGGAACTGGGAAGGTCTCAAGAAAAAGAAGAAACTCTCCTCTATTGACTTTGGATATTGTCCCGTGCTAGGCTATGAGCTCAATGTGCCAGGATGCACTATTCAGAAACATTTTCCTTCCTTCTTTCCTTCTTTCCTTCCTTCCTTCCTTCCTTCCTTCCTTCCTTCCTTCCTTCCTTCCTTCCTTCCTCTTTTTTATTTATTTTATTTTTTATTTTTTGATTTGTATGTCTAAGTATAAGGTTATTCTACCTCTCAGCTACTCTTCCTGCCATATTTTATTTTTGTGTTCGAAAACAGTGCCTTGTTAAGTTGCTGAAAGCCTCTCTAAATTTCTGAGGCTGGCTACAGATTTGCGATTCTCCTGTCGCAACCTCCCAAGCACTGGGGATACAGGTTGGGCCACTGTGCCTGGAGGAAAAATATTTCAATAAATTTTTATTGAGGAATTATCATGTGACGGGCACTTTGTTGCTGACAGCAGAGTATAGAATATATGGTGACTATGGGCAAAGAATTCAGATTCTAGGGAATGGAATCAGAGCTGGCTTCTTGGATGTGGCCTTGACTGTAGTGAGGGGAACAGAGAAAAGAGAGGGACAGGAATGGAACACATTTGGGGTAGAGTGTGACAAGCCACAGGAAAGAATTTATCCAGAGAGGGTGTGTTGGGGATTTGGTGCCACTGGAGGTTTTATGTGGGAAAGTGATGTTGATCGGTTCATGTTTTAAAGAAATCATTTTGTCTTCTTTGAAGTGAATGAAGCTTGAGACAGGAGTAGTAGCAGAGAGGCCTACTCCTCTGATTTTCTTAGACCTTTCATCTTATAGCTTTAATGGAGGCAAATCCTCAGAGAATTGGATAATGTGGATAAGGGGAAGCAGGTGAAATGAGGTGAAGGATATCGAGGCTGGTAGGTAGGTAGGTAGGTAGGTAGTGCACAGCTTGGCTTGACTACAGAGATGTGGCCAGACAGTTAAGGAAGGGTCTCTTCATCCCCTGAAACTAAAAGATGGAAGGGAAAGAAGGAATCAGATAGGCTGTCTGAATAAAAAGTGAGAACAGATCTGAATTCAAAGAAATTCATCCCTTTGTCCAGTTGCAAATTATGTAAATATTTCTAACCTATAATGAATATTTTCATGCTCTGCGGTGTGAGCTTGAGATGCCATGCTGCATTATTCAGTAAAATATCACAGTAAACTTTTATTGAGCACTCATGACATGACATGTTCTTTGCAGCAGAGAGAAGACAAAATAGAATATAAATGGTCATTATACACTAAGGACTCGGATTCTAGAAAGACACTGTTTAAGAATTATTATTAATCCCTACCGTGGATGAAGGAATAGGGGCTGTTAAAGAAATGAATTGGGAAAGTGAGATTCAGGGTTATGTCCACTTCAGAGACTATTGTGTGTGTGTGTGTGTGTGTGTGTGTGTGTGTTGTGTATGTTTAAACACACGTGTGTGCTATATGTATGTGAAAAGGTGTGTGCATGAAAAAGTGACATATGTCAGGCTCTCCCTGACCTGACCATGACAGTTCCTTCCAGCTTCATATCCAGTCAATATGACCCTCTGGCCATTCCCTGGACAACAGCCTTGCTACCATATGCTTCTCATCCTCAAGAATTCTCCCTCCTTTGGCAGAGGGCCTGACTTATCTTTTCCAGGTTTCTTGAACGTTTTGTGCTTTCTAATCATCCACGTGATTTGATGAGCATGGTTATTCTTCTCTCCTGCAAGACTTTATTTTCAGAGGGCAGAAGATTTTGTATTCCTGCACACCGTCCTTATTCTCTCAAAAAACCTGCAGTGTAGCCGATGTATCTTTACATTATAGCCTGCATTGGATGTCTTTGGAGCTCATGGGGTCTCTGCTGCTCAGGAGGTCCCCGTTGCTTGGATTTATGTTCTGCTCTTATTTTCTTGAGATTCTAATTTTTAAGTGAAATTCAGCAGGACAACAGCATATCACACATCCACGTAAGCAAAGCAGATACGTGAAAGAAAAGGCAATACTTTATATTTCGGTGCCTTAAATGACATTCTTTCAGGGTTCTCACCCCATGTTTTCATTTTGTAATAAATGTTGCACATTCAGTGGCACATTACAGCCAGACATGTGGTCATATGAACCAGCCATTATGGTTGGCTCTGGAGGTGATGCTGTGAGAGATTTCTGTGTCTCTACAGGCAAAAACCAGAAGCATTTCATTCAGAGGTGAGAGGTACAAGAGGGTGGTCAAAGAAATATTTTAGGATAAAGTGAAAATTGAGTAGAAGGGACTTCAGACAGAAAGAACAAGCAATAGTTGTGGGTGTGGAAATGAGGGGCCCCAGGTACCTGGAGATTTATGTGGTCAGCAAGCCTGTTGTCCAGGGAATGGCCCGAGAGTTATATTGACTGGAGATGAAGCTGGAAGGAACTGTCATGGTCAGATCAGGGAGAGCCTGCCATATGTCACACTTGAACAGAGAGCACATTATCCCTGAAATACTACTCCCAGTAGATAATCTGAGATATGCAGGCCATGTGGAAGGTTTCCAAGAGAATCACAATGTAATTATTCAACATTACATGATAGTAATGCTCAGTAATTCTTATGTACATTCTTATACATATTGTACATTCTTTAAGTGCAATTTTTGCTTCATAAAATTGTTTAATTATTATTAATCCCTATCGTGGATGAAGAAATTGAGGCTGTTAAAGACATGAATTGAAAAAGTGAGATTCAGGGTTATGTCCACTTCAGATACTATTGTAGATGTGTTTTTACACACACGTGTGTGCTATATATGTGTGTGAAAAGTGTGTGCAAAAAAGCAAAAAATGTGTGTGTATAAAAAAAATTAAAGGGGAAGGGAAGCTGAGAGTATAGCTCAGAAGTAGAATGTCCCTGGACTCAATCCCTAGTACCAAAGCCAACAAAACAAAACAATGAAACAACAACAATAAAAGGTATGCTTTTAATCTTCCTTTATTTTTCTTTCTGATACAATAGTAGGTAGATAGCAATGGTTAAAAAAAAATTAGGCTTTGACAAATTGACAAGGGTTGCCCTGAATCTTGAGGATGCTAAAATTGTACTGTGTGGTTTTAAGGGGTAGATGTAACAATACTGATTTCTTACAGGGATATAGCTCTACTTTGTTTAGTTACCTTTGCACATATCAGCACACTCTTATAAATAAGTTCAGCCTTTAAACAGATCAAAGAACTCTCATAACTTCAAGCTTACATGCTTGCTTTTCTTTTGACTGAAGAGCACTTTCAAGCAGAATTTTTCTTAGCTCAACCCTGGAGAGGAGCTACCTAAGTGATTCTCATCCTCAGGAATTCTCCCTCCTTTTGTAGACTGCCTGACTTCCCTTTTCCAGGTTTTCAAAAGCTCTGTGCTTTCTAATCAACCGCGTGGTTTAATCAGCGTGGTTATTCTTCTCTCGTGCAAGACTTTATTTTCAGAGGGCAGAGGCCTTTTTTTTTTTTATTTCTGCACACTATACTCATTCTCTCTAACAACCTGCAGTATAGTCGATGTATATTTACATTATAGCCTATGCTATGATCAAATCCCCAAGGAGAGTTACTCTCCTAACAGTACACCTGATGTCAACTGGACATTGTGTTGGGTGTCGAATCTGAGGCACATATTCTGCTAGATTCTTGGGTCATAAAAGTGAAATAAAAGATATGATAAGGATGAATAGAGAAACTGGATGTGTTGCTACACACACAGTAATTACGTACTGTAATCCCAGTACGTGGGAAGCTGAGGCCAGAGAATCTCAAGTTTAAAAGATTCAGCAACGTAAAGAGATGCTCAGAAACCTACTGAAAACATTTTAAAACAAAAATAAATAAATAAATAAATAAATAAATAAATAAATAATAAGGGTTGGGGCTATAGCTCTGAGATAGAATATGCTGGGTTCAATCCCCAGTACCTCAAGAAAAAATAGAATAAGGGAAGATACTGAGCATTACTTTAAATATGGTAGTCGGTAGAGGGGATAGAAGATACAGTTCAAGGCATAACTGAAGTATGAAAACTAGTCGAGTAAAGACGCAGGAGAAACGCATCTCACTCATGGAGAGCATAGCAAGTGCAAAGGTTCTGTGTGACAGGAAAATGTCATGTTCAAAAAACCCGAATGCCCAGAACAGAGCAGACGAATGGATATGCATGTGTAAATACATGTGTTTGTGTTCATATACTTTTGTGTGGTTCTTCACATGTATTTAGGTTGGTCCTTTTTATTTCCGCCCTTCAATCCTGCCCTCTCCTCTTTTGTGCCTAAGCAGGACGACTACTTAAATAATTTGTCGTCTCTTGAAGTCACATTAACTGATGTTCTTTTCAACAGAAATGATGAGGTTGACGGAAAAGGAGGGTTTTCAGTGTGTTCCTTTTAAACTACACTTAGCTACTGCTTGGGGCTTATAAATCGACATTCTTTCTGGCTTCCTTGAAGGGAACAATCAGATAGACTGTAGGTGGTCTTGCATAGACATTTGAAGCTTTATTCTTAGACAAATACTGCCAGTACTGCCAGGATATGCTTTGATTTTCTGAGAGTCATCAGAACCTTTCAAGGTGTGTGTGTGTGTGTGTGCGTGTGTGTGTGTGTGTGTGTGTGTGTGTGTGTGTGTGTGTGTCTGAGGGGAGGAGAAGGGACTATTAACTTTGATCTCTTGAGTCTCTGATTGTATAATTAAGAATCAATTGGCCAAAACCTAATTTTGAATATATAACCACTTCTACTAACCTGCTTCGGCTGGAATGATTTGCCAAGCAATATTACATTAACACCTAATCTACTCTGAAAATCAGCTCGAAATACTAAATTACCCAGGTACACCTAATATTCTCAATGGAGCATCCACTTTGTATTAAATACATGCGTTGACCACTTTGGTTTTATTTGCGCAAAGCCGACCTAGGAACGTGGGCTGTTTTGACCACAAGGAAGATGAAAGTGGATTGAAGAGAATGCAGCCAATCATAGAATATCAGCTGTAAGGATCCTACAAACCCCTGGTAGGCTGGACCTCCTTCATGAAGTACATCAAGCCGATCTCTGTGGGTGCAGGGTAAAGAAAATCAATACTAATAAAAACACTATTGAAATTGAAATGCATTGCAGAGAACTGAGCATTTTACTATAGCATTTTTTTTTTTTTTACTTTTTCCCTCTGTTTTGTACTTGAGAAGTAAAATAACTTTTTCTTGCCAAGAAAGTACAAAGTTGTTAAGCAGCATCATAAAAATACTATTCAGGGACTTGGTGTTTCTACTGTAAAAATAGATACTGCTTTATGCTTATGCAAACTAGGCTAATTTGCCCTCATAAAATAGAATTTGCATTACCTTGGTTCTGCTGTTTGGAAATTAGATAACATTAAAGAATATTATAAAACACAATATCAATTTGCCTTCTCTTCTCCTTTTTTTCAAGATGAATTTTATTGGAATCTAGTGGTTATTTGCGTCAATAGCAGACATTTTAAGATTTACCCTACGATTTTCCCACGTGAGCCTTCTGCTTTTTCAGACTGCGTAGCCACTTTAAAGCAAAACAAACACACTTAACAAACAAACAACTCTTCTATTATGAAATGAACACTTCCAAGCAATAGGATTAAAATAGATCTATTGTATTGTAACATCAGTGTAACATCAATGTGTAATTATTGGGAGTTTTTGTGTGTATTGCACTTAATTTGCAGGGTTTATACTTTTTTCTGGTACTCTCTAAGTGGATAATTATGTTGGAGAAAGTTAAACCTATCTCAATTTTTTCTCTCTTGTATGAACTAGTGTTAAATGATTGGGTACAATTATTCTTGAGCTTAACTATTTTAATGTAAATAAAGGGATCTGAAGTCCCTTAATGGGGGATTAAATTCTCCTAGTTGCTTTAAGTATGGGATAGCCTCTTTCTATACTTTTACACTTTCTCACAGCACACATATAAAAATAGGATTATCCATATTTGACCATTTATTGTTGAAGTGGTATTTCCAGTATCAAAGCATTAACCATAGAGAGTGTCCAATAGATTTTAAGTCCTTAGAGTCCTTTAGAACCTATCTTTATGGGATTTAAGTTCTGAATCAAGATGGTTTGATTTCCTATAGAATATCAGAAACAACAATCAAACTTCCTACTAGGATGTATTCAGTGCTATTCACAAATTTGTGCAACTACTTTTCAATGATACTGTGATAAAAATCTGGCTTTCAAATTTTTAAGGAAAAAAAGAGCAAGAAAAAAATGCTAGACTAGATGAACTATGTCTCTGTGAGGTATTAGGAGGATAGCTGAATAAAAGGCAAGAAGACATTTGGTTATGTGAATATCAATATTCAGCACTGAAAGTTAGCGTTTTTTTTTTTTTTTTTAGGCAGAAGACTATTTCATACATACTCACCAGTCTACAGCCTTGATCATGCCATTTTTCTTACTTTGTTTCATTTCTTCATTTGGAAAACAGAACCAATATCTACTTTAAAGAGTTAGTGCTTAAATTCCTAGTGGTGGCTCATTATGCATTATTTTTTAATATCATCACCTCCGAGAAGGGCTTATATTTATAGATGTACATATTATTGCTTAGATGTCCCACTTCTTATATGGTTAATGATTGGGGCAGTGTTTCCAACAATCAAGTAATTACATGTGCTTAAACTTATTATCCAAAATATTTTTGTTCTTCAAATTTCTTTTGAGTATTGATCATGAGTCATGTTTAGTTGTAGGTGCCTGGGGTACAAAGAGGTTTCAAGCCTAGTTCTGGTTTTTATTGGGAATATTCTGTTACAAGTATTATTAGCACTGAAACTAAGAATCCAGTGGGGAGAATAGGGAGAGTGATTGAAATTGTAAAAAACAGAGACAAACACCATGTCTAGATTTTGTCCCTCTTTTCTCTATAGTACATTGATGAGAACTGGATGACCAACTTGGAAATGTTTCTTGGTGAGATATGGTGACCCCAGTCATGAAAACATTTCAGCCTGGTGGAAGACGCCTTTCATTGATTTCTAAATTTGGCAAATATACATTCTTTTTTTTTTTTTTTTTTTTTTTTGTGCGGGTCTGGGGATGGAACCCAGGGACATTTGACCTCCAAGCTACACCCCCTACCCTATTTTTCATTCTTTATTTTGAAACCGGGTCTCACTGAGTTGCAGAGGGCCTCACTAAATAGCTGAGGCTGTCTGTGAACCGTGATCCTCCAGGTCTCAGCCTCCTGAATGCTGGGATTACAAGCAAGCCTGCGCCACCACACCCGGCTGGCAATTACACATTCTAAAAAAGGCATACTAATTGAAATGACTTTATCAAGTTGTTTAGCATAACATTAAACAAAATGTAATCTCTTGGTTGCAGTTATTCTATATTTAGTTTGCAATCCTTTGACACTTAAAGGAAAAACTCTCTAGAGAGTGTATAGATGTTTTTTTTTTTTTTTTTTTTCGGGTCTAGGGATGGAACCCAGGGGCATTTGACCTCCGAGCTACATCCCTGCCCTATTTTTTATTCTTTATTTTGAAACTGGGTCTCACTGAGTTGCAGAGGGCCTCACTAAGTAGCTGATGCTGTCCACGAACCGCCATCCTCTAGGTCTCAGCCTACCGAATGCTGGGATTACAAGCATACGCCACCACGCCCGGTTTATTGCATGTTTCTAACACATAATACTTACCAACATTGATGTATTTTTAAGCAATCAAGAATTAGCTTCATAGTTTATATATTTAGGGATATAAGATCTATATTTATATAGATTTCACTTTTGCTATGTTTATTTTAATGTTTTCTATATTATATGTCATCAATTTATCCACTAATACCAATATTATAAATTATTTTAAAGCATATTTATGCCAGGCATGGTGGTGCATGCTTGTATTCGCAGCATTTGGGAGGCTGAGACCTAGAGGATGGCAGTTCGTGGACGGCCTCAGCTACTTAGTGAGGCCCTCTGCAAATCAGTGAGACCTGGTTTTAAAATAAAGAGTAAAAAAATAGGGCAGGGGGTGTAGCCTGGAGGTCAAATGCCCCTGAGTTCCATCCCCAGACCCTCAAAAAACAAACAAACAAAAGCATATTTAGATGGGCAGCATGGCACATTCTTCTCTCTCTCTCTCTCTCTCTCTCTCTCTCTCTCTCTCTCTCTCTCTCTCTCTCTCTCTCTCTCTCTCTCTCTCTCTCTCTCTCTCTTTCTCTCTCTCTCTCTCTCTTACACACACACACACCAAAAAAGAACATTTACATGAAGAATAACAAATAATAGTCTTCTGAAAAGAAAATATTATGTATATAGAGGTGAAAATTGAAAGTTATGAGTAGCACTTTTCTGCTCTGAGGAGATTCTACATTCTAAATATATTTTGTTTCACTCAGATGTAGTGGCATGTGCCTGTAATCCCAGTACTTGGGAGGCTGAGACAGGAAGATCACAAGTTCACTGCCAACTCCAGCAGTTTAGCAAGGCCATTCGGCAAGACACCTTTTCAAAAAACCAAAAATAATAAATAAATAAATAAATAAATAAATAAATAAATAAATAAAGCTGAGAGTATAGCTCAGAGATAGAATGTCTCTGGGTTCTTTTTCCAAGAGCAAAAAAAAAAAAAAAAAAATGTGTTGTGAGCATAGCTCTGAGGTTGGAAGTTGGATGCCCCTGGGTTCAGTCCCCAGTGCCACAAAAAACTAAAACAAATATGTCTTGTATCCATCATTCACTTAGTCCCCTTTTCTCCTTTAAGAGGGAACTCTTAAAGTCTGTCTTAGTTCTTTCAGACTGCTATAACAAAATAGTACAGCCTGGACATCTTCTTAACATGAGAGATTTATTTCTCACAGTTTTAAAGGATGGGAAGTTCAGGAAAAGGTGCCCTAAAAGAGGTGTTTGGTGAAAGCTCTCTTCTTTGACATGTGTTGAAACTTCTCATTGTGTTCTCTCCTCTTGGAAGGGATCAAAGATTTCTGCTAGTCTTCTTTAAAAGCCTACTCATCTCTTTTGTAAGAATTCTACCCTCATAACTGAATCACTTCTAACAGACCCCACCTTCTAACATACTCACATTGGGGTTTAGAATTTTATTATATGAACTTTAAAGAGATATAAATATTCTGACTGTAGCAAGAACCACACAATTATCTACACTTATTAATTTTTGCAAAGATATTCTAAGGGATCTCCTGGAATATATTTACTCTTCCCAATCTGTATCCTGAATTATAAAATTGACATTATTTTATTTCTGTTTTGGGAAGAAGCATTCATGACACTAGACATGAATTTTAACTATTTAAAGAAGAGAAAACCCTGCAGAACCTTAATAATAGCTCTATGATTTTGCTGCTGCCTGTCTATTCAACCCTTTGCAGACCAAGGATCTTCTTCAATTGCATTTGCAAACTCAGATCTGGCCTTTCTTCATTTTTTGACTTTCACTTGGGATGTTTCTCCAGGGTTTTTGCCTGAATTCTTTTTCTCTATCTTGCATTCACCTCCCTTGCCATCCCAGCAGCCAGCCTGTAACTCCTAACCTTTCTGCAAATCTGTCAAATATTTACTTCATTTTAGAATCCTTTCCTGACATCTTTCCATGAAGAAAAAAATCTCTTCATTTATTTTCACCTTACACCTACTACCTACCTTTTATAAGACTTAGCAATATAAAACCAAAAGTCTGATTCCCATATCAAACTACACTACTATTATTTTTCTTGTGATTCACCAGCAATTAACCCAGTAGGGGAGTTCAAAACATATTTACTTGAGATAAATAATAAATGGAATTTTCTTATTGTATTCTTCAACTGGGGCACTGATATTTTACACACTCCCAGTATTTGGGAGGCTGAGACGGGAAGATCAAATATTCTAGACCAACCTCAGCAACGTGCTAAGATCCTCAGCAACCAAGTGCAACCCTCCATCACAATAAAAAAATAAAAAAGAATGGTGTATCTCAGACATAGAGAGCTCATGGGTTCAATTCCTAGTATCACAAAAAAGGAAAGGAATTATAGTTTACATTACTTATTATGTTAAGTCTTATTTATGATGACAATAATAGTTTTCACAGATCTCGAAAAAGATTTTATTTTAGCAGACAATTATTGAACATAAGCTGCTAAGAATATTGCTTTAGGAGCTCCAAGATGAGCAAGAAAACCTGGCAACTGTCTTCAAGATGTCTAATCATAATTGATTTGGGGTTTATCCTATTTCTCTCCACATCAAAGGTTTCTAGTAGTTTATACAATGAGTGAATTTCAGCAAAGTTGGCAAATTCCCGTGAAGCAAATCCCATTTTCCCATCTACTTTTATTATTAAATTGAAAATGCATTTCCTCTTGGTGAGAAGGATCTGCGATCTTCAATTGCTCAGTACAGTAGCTTGATAGAAAATCATCCCTTTAAAAGAGTAAAGAGAAAAGGAGAAGAGATGGGCACGATAGGAATTGTTAGCATCCTATAAAAGTGCCGCAGTTAAAGGAAAGATAATGGTAGTTTAGAAGTACTTTCAGGCTTTGAGCTTTCTGTGCAGAAAAAAATGTGTAGCTCAATGGAAAAAGTAGACAGGACCTTTGGTTTGAAATTCCCGAGTTTTCAGCTGGATAAATGGTATAGAGCAATTTATCAAATTCCTATGAATTTTGTATTTCTCATGTGTGCAAAGAAAATAATGTGGAGTTTCTCATAGGTATATTGAGAGGGTTAAGAGAAGTCTATATGTGTTTCTCAGTATAGTGTCTGGTAAAATGGAAGAACAGGTTCAAATGTAATTGCTATTGTTTTATTATTATAGACTAAGGACAGGAATGTGTAATAGTAATGAATTAAAGATATAAAGAATAATGCTATTTTCATATATGAAATTACCAGTGCCAATCCCAATGACATGTATGTGGAAGGGGAGTGAGAGGTGCCATCCAGAGGGAGACATCAAGCTCTGTGTACATGCATATTCCTATTACCGATACTTCAGGATGATGGATACTTACAATGCATCAATAAAATTATAAAAAATGAAATGAGACATGCATGAGCCACTTTGGGGAAAGAGAATGAGAAATGGAGTAGGTATTGCGTTATTCAATCTTACTTGAATAAAAAGCAAGACAAGTAGACTTATCTCAGCACTCTCTTTTTTTTTCCTTTTTTTTTCTTTACTTTCTTTTTTCTTCAGTGTTTGGGATTGAAATGAGAGCCTTGTGCATGCTAAAGCATTGTACTACCACTGAACTACATTTATCTATCTACCTACCTACCTACCTACAATCAATCTATCATTTTGTGACAGAGTCCAAGTTGCCTTGGACTTTGAATGTATGGATGCCCTATCTCAGCCTCCCTCCTAAATATCTGGGATTATAGGCCAATACTATCATTCCCAGCTGACATTGGATTTCTTGCGACTATCAATTTTTGTTTCAAAGACAGTTTAATCGGAAGCCATATGTGGATAGACACCCAGTCGCATCCCCCCACCCCCGCAACTGTGGTATTTTCCACTCACATCATTTAATCTTTTCAATATTGATTCACTCAACAAGCAAGTATTGAACTCGTATGCATATTTGCTAAATAGAGTAAAATCTAGTATCCACAGGCATATTTCCCTAAAGGCATCTTTCTCAAGAAGAGCTGCTTCTCAGCTAAAAATATCCTACTGCCTGTCTTATCTCTAGCACCATCACTCAACAGAGAAGTCAGAGAGGGGAAAAAAAATCCATTTGAGATCAAAAGGCCTTGCCTCCTGTATTACAACCTGTATCACTTACCAGGGAGTGTATTGCACTCATTCTTTACAGACCCAAAGTGCTTTATCAATAATTTTTCTCTACAGCCTCATTTACAGGTCCCTGGCTGTCTTGATTTTAGGATTGTTCAGGGCTATCCATGCTGTAGGAAATCAGGGAGGCGCAAGTACCAGTGTTGTGATGTGGTTCAAGATGCTTAGGATGTTTTCGCTATCAGATTGAATCAGGTGCATCCTGAGAGGTGTTAATAGATGTCCCATGTAACAGACTTTCCCAGTGTTGACCACAAAACTGATGAGTTTATTATATTTTAACATTTCTGTATTGCAGGCATAATCAGGATTTTTAATCATGCTGTTCTGTATTGTGTATCTGCAACTTAGGGATGTGGAATAAGATTGACACTGTAGGTAATATTTGCAAAATTCATTTGATCACTTCGGTTTCATGAGATAACTTTACACAATGCACTCTTCTATTACCTTATACTTCCTCTCCATGGGGGAAGTATATGTCCTTCCCTGTTGAAGAAAGGATAAGCTATGTGATTTGAAGAGTTTTCCAGGTCAAGTGAGTACAAACTAAATGCAAGTCAATCATGTTATCCACTTTAAACATTTTTGCTTTTACTTGTAACATGTCATTGATTTAAGGACAGTTTAATATAAGTGGAATCTTCATAGTTTGTACTTAAGGGAAACCCAGAGATTGCTGCTGTTTTGTTGGTCTTGTTTAAATGATAGTCAAATTTTATTTTGGAAAGAGCTTCCTGGAAGCTCTTTAGTGGTCTTTGGTCTAATAAAATCTAGATTTGCTCCTTCCTTCCTTCCTTCCTTTCTTTCTTTCTTCCTTTCTTCCTTTCTTCCTTTCTTTCTTTCTTTTTTGCTGTACCAGGATGGAACCTGGGGGCATTCTATCTCTGAGCCACATCTCCAGCCCTATTTTTTATTCTTTATTTTGAAACAGGATCTCAGTTAGTTACAAAGGGCCTCACTAAATAGCTGAGGCTGTCTATGAACCTTGAACCTCCTGTCTAAGCCTCCCAAATGCTCGGATTACAAGCATGCACCACCATACCTGGATAACTCTATCTTTTATGCTAAAAATATTATTCTTATGTCATAGTGAGAAAAAGAAACTCAGTACCTGGCACAATAAATGCATATATATAAAACTATATACATATAGCACACACTCTCTCTACATTTGTAGATAGATAGAGTGTTTGGGGGATCATTTGTCAAAGATATTGAGAGGAAAAATAGGGAAAAGGGAGAAAAGATGATTTTTACTTCTTATATATATTTATTTAACAAAATTAATTAATCATTTGTTTTTGGCCCCTGGAATATTGAACACAAGGAAGTTCTACCTCTGAGCTACACCCCTATTCTTATTTTATTTTTTGTTTGGAAACAGGGTCTCACTAAATTGTGGGGGATTTAGCTAAGTTGCTGAGAATGGCTGCAAACCTGTGATCCTCCTGCCTTAGACTCCCAAGTACCGGGATTGTAAAGGTATGCCACCATTTCCTGCTTAAATTGATTTTAACATTCAGAGTATGTTCTTTAGCATACTCTTGAATGAGGTTAAAGGTATGCATTTCACATCTGTCATTGGGCTGCTTGGACTCAGCCCTGGGCAGCATCTGTGCCCTTGGAGCTCTGGTTCTATTCTGGTTCCATAATGAATAATCTCTGATGAGTAATGAATGAATATCAAAACTATTCAAGAGGGGCTTCTTTGCTGTTAAGCTTTGAATGTGTTCTAAACATCCTCTCTGTTTTTTTTTTTTTTTCACATCCATGATTCTTTCAAACCTCAATGAGAATAGTCAGAAATCCTCAGACTAATTTTTATAAGCAAGCTTTTGTCAACCTTTTTATACATATCTTAATACAGATGGTCCACCACTTAACGGTGGCCCAATTGGTGATTTTTTTTTCCACTTTAGGAAGGTGTGAAAGTGAAATACATTCCATAGAAACTATATTTCCAAGTTTGAATGTTGATCTTTTCTGGGCTAGCAAAATGCAGTCTGGTGTTCTCTGGCAATGCTGGGCAGTGGGTAGCGAGTCACAACTCTTAGCCACGTGATAATGAGGATAAAGAACCAAGACTCTACAGTGTCCTGTGCTGCTAGCTATGATGTTTGGAGGGTTGGCTGTTTTGAATGCATTTTCAGCTTATAATACTTGCAGCTTAAGATGGGTCTATTAATCATTGGGTTATTTATAATGTAGGAACATTTGTACTTACCTCTTCTATTATGTTATGTGTGTGTGTGTGTGTGTGTGTGTGTGTGTGTGTGTATGTGAGAGAGACTGGGGATTGACCTTGGGCATCTTACTTTTGAGCTACACTCCCATCCTATTTTATTTTTTATTTTGAAACACGGTCTCACTAAGTTGTGGAAGGCTTCACTAAGTTGCTGAGGCTGGCCTTGAACCTGTGATCCTCCTGTCTCAGCCCCCTCCCCAATTAATGTGATTACCAGAGTGTATCAACACACCATGCTCATTGTGTTATTCTTTATAGTAGCAGCTCCACTCAAAGGTCCCTTCAGCTCACCACGCAATTCAGTGTCATCAAATCTAACTTAGTTTGTAATTACCAATTGATCGATTTTCAAGTGGTTCTCTCATTATGATGCTATTATCAGTGTGAGGTTCTTAATGACTAAACAACTGGGGTAAAAAGATGGGTTTGGAAGGTTTTAAGGAGACTGCTAACTATTTGTTATCAGGAGCCCTGTCTTCCTGAACACATAGTGTGCCTGCCGGTTACCTTTTGAATATACATGCCTCCAGATGAATATGTCCTTGGGTTATTTTCATCCCCTTACTATTTGTGATCAGAGCCATATTAGCTCTGTCAATTGACCAAGCCAATTCTGTGTAGAAATTTAAATACGTTTTAGCACTGTTTAACATTTATTTTATTCATACGCATAGCTTACAATATTCCAGAATAATGAATGGAGCTTCTTAAAGAATGAATTGAAACAAACATGTAGAACGAGAGAAGATTCACATTCACATATTAAGTCTAAAAGGAGTGTGGCACTTCATTGAGAGAGAAAGAGGGAGAGAGAAAAAAAAGTGTTATGCATTTACTTAGATTTTTAGTATATGGAACCTAAATTCTATCCCATTTTTGTTCTCCAGTGACTCATCTATTCTAGGAAAAGAGAATTTAACATAGAATGAGAACTTTTTTGTGTGTGTATGGTACTGGGGATTGAACCAGGGACATTCTACCTCTGAGCTACACCCCCAGCCCCATTTTTATTTTGGTTTTTTTTTGAAACATGTTCTTACTAAGTTTCTGAGGACCCCATTAAAGTGCTGAGGATGGCCTTAAGCCTATTATTCTCCTGTCTCAACCTCCAAGTACTAGAATTACAAGCGTGCATCACCACAATTGACTTAGAATGAGATCTTCTTGAAGGCAGGGGCTGCATCTAATTCATCATTCCCCTGTTTAACCTTCCTGGCCAATGATAAGAGTTTGATGTGTGTTTGCAGAGCCTGTATGAATGGGAACAAGCTGTATCTACTCTGAATGATACTAAAATATGTATTTGAGAATGTTCAACATATTTCTTAACACACTTAATATAATTTTTATTCAAATTCTTCATGCAAGAAATAGTTCATTACATTACAGAAAAATTGCATTTGCCTTATTTCCTCATAATTATTATAATAATAATCATACCCAATCTTAAGTGAAATATACTTTAATTTAGAAATAATATGTGCAACAGTATTCATTTATGGTAAATAACTAATGGTTTGCATTTGTTTTGGTAGTGTTTGTGATACTGCTTTGGAGCAATCTTGAAATTACTGGCCTTAGAAAAATAAAAGCACTATTTCAAATCCTTTAGCAAGCTAGCATTTGGTAAATTAGTGGAAATACACAGTTTAATATTACTGTAAAATATTTCACCAATGAATAAGAAAGTTGAGAACTTCCATGGAGAATAGAAGACTTGATTTAACCAATCTTAGTTGCCATACAGTCTGATTCCAGATTCTTTCTGGATCCTCAATCATTTCTCTTCTCCTATATAAATTCTGCACACAAAAGTGTTCTCTATCAGCCAAAGAGAGCATTAATTCAGCAAACGCTTACAGGAGCCCACACTGTGGAGATGTAGAATCTGCAGATAGCTATACAAGTGATGTCTACTGGGGAAAGTTGCTTTATGCAAATAAACTTCAAAACAGCCCTGTTCTTTAAAGTTCATCTTTTCTTCAGAATCAGAAAGACTAATATATGTGAGAGGAAAAGTCGGATGAATATTGCACATTGAATATTCATTGTGTACCAAAGACTGTACCTGTAAAAACCTCTGTTTTCTTGCCTATTAGTATAATGATACTTCCCTGTCTCAAAAAAGAAAGTAGAAGCTCGATCAAACCTCAACTTCTGGAGCTTCTAACTCAAGTCGTGACATGCCTGGTTCTGAAATTCATCTCTTTTATGTATTTCTAAATTGCTTCTCCAGGACTTTGGTACATACAGGTGTAAAAAATAATGTTTTCTTTAGAAATCTGCTAGGTTCCATGAAGGACACACGGTCTTCATGTGATTTCTACAATTACTCGTAGATGTAATTTTCACTTAACAGAAATAGAAAATCAATTCCGTCTCGTTCAAAACTTTTGTGGCGTCTTTACTGTAGAGTTTTCTGTGAGATCTCATGCCAGCACAGGTAGCCCTTCCTAGAGAGAATAACTAACAGTATCTTCCCACCTACAATGGCCAGGCTTTGGGGCATGAATGTGCTTCAGCCCTCCACAGCATGTGTGTGTCCATGAAGACGAGTGCGTACATATTCATGTGTATGTGGGATATTGGGGGTGGGCAGGGGCAGCTATTTTGAATATGCTGAAATCCATCTGCCTTTTACTTATTAAAATGAAAATGGGAAATCACAAAGCATCCTTTGATTCAGCCACATTTCTTTTCACATTTTACAGCCATTCATTCTCCAGCCTTCCAAAAGATTTAGAAGAAAAATAGGAGGAAATAACGAAACAAAACAAAACCAAAAAAAAAAAAAAAAAATACTGTGCCTGGGAAAGCTGTTAGAAAGCCTACTTCTCTGTAAACAGCTTTCTCCACCACCTTTTCACAACATATTTCTCTTGATTCACACCAGCTGGTGGTTTCTAATTTCTCCTCAGTGACTTGGAATAGCTACTTTCCTTGAAGCTAATCTTTCAGCCTTTGCAGATGACTCCCTGGGATTGGATTTCCTAAAGAAGGTGTGAGTCTCCTTGGCTGTCTGCTCTTCTCTGTTCCTCCTCCTCAAGTTCTTAACTCTTAAATGAACTTAGATTTTGCACTAAACTTTGAGTACCTATGCTCCCAGAGATTCACATTGCCTATGAGTTTAGGTAACCTTTGGGAGTAAGAAGGATGGCGTGTCAGGGTGGATAAACTCGAATCCCTTTTTAAAAATCATGCATCTAGGCCCAAGATGGAATTGCTTTTGGCAGGACTAAGGATGCTTGAGTACAATGCCACCTTGCATGTCTCTCTGAGCAGTGGTGACCATTTTTTAAATATATATTGTAATGATGCATCATAGTGGAAATCAAAGTGATACAAACTATATCTTGTTTGTTTATTTATGGTACTGGAGATTGAATCTAGGAGCATTCTACCTCTGAGCTACATCCCCACCATTTATTTACTTATTTATTTATTTATTTATTTATTTATTTATTTATTTATTTAATTGAAACAGGGTCTGGCTAGGTTGCTGAAAATCTCACTGCATTGCTGAGGCTGTCCTTGAATCTTCAATCTACCTTTCTCAGCCTCCCAAGTACTGGGTTTACAGTCCCACATCAATACACCACCATACCTGGTACATAACTATATTTTTAGTGTGGTTACAGCTAGGTACATTGGTACACACCTG
Source organism: Muscardinus avellanarius (assembly GCF_963383645.1). Lineage (NCBI taxonomy): Eukaryota > Metazoa > Chordata > Mammalia > Rodentia > Gliridae > Muscardinus > Muscardinus avellanarius. The sequence continues at coordinate 24,168,274 of NC_137796.1, forward strand.
TAATCCTACTACTTGTGAGACTGAGACAGGAGGATTGTAGGACCTAGGCCAGTCTCAGCAACTTAGCAAAACCCTGTTTCACAAACAAAACAGAACAAAAATTAAAAGGGCTGGGGGTAGTCGTGCGTGGTGGCGCACGCTTATAATCCCAGAGCTTGGGCGTCTGAGACAAGAGGATCTCACGGGTTAGAAGCCAGCCTCAGCTACTTAGTGAGGCTCAGAGGAACTTAGTGAGACCCTGTTTCCAAATAAAGTATTAAAAAGGTCTGGGAGTATAGCCCAGAGGTAGAAAAGCCCCTGGGTTCCACCCCCAGTACCACACACACACAAAAAAAAAGTCGGGCTGGGGGGTAGCTCAGAGGTAGAGTACTTCTAGGTTCAAATTCCAGTACCAATAAATGAATGAATAAATAAATAAATAATAAACAAACAAACAATTGAATTTGCAAGCATCCATTAAGATGCAAATTCAATAAACAGAGCATATTTCTCAGCTACTATTGCATTTAATCTTCACAAAGACTGTTTAATGGATAATCTCATTTCTTTTTTAATGCAATTTTAAAGAAGCATTGAAAGTTTAAAATTTGCTACTGGCACAAGGCTTTTAGGAAGAAGACCTCAATTCAAACTTGGTAGTGTCAGGCTCAAAAGCTCAAAGTTCTCCTTACTTTAGTGTCAAGGGCAAAGCTCTGCCTGTACTGGAGGACAGTGCCCCATTCTTCATTGCATGAAGAGTGATGAGCTTGTTCTTCCTTTGAACGTTTTGTTTTGTATTTAAGTTTACGACCATTTTTTCTCTTATCTCCTCTTCATCATTGGTAGGAATTTGTGGGGTACATGCATTTTTATGTATGTGTGTATATGTGTGTGTGTTTGGTTATACATGATGTGATAGCATTTTAATCAGTGACAAACTGCATATATTTAAACTGCAATATATATATATATATATATATATATATATATATATATATATATGTATTTCTACTTCTGTAATATATATTATTCCTGCTTTTAAAATGGAAAATAAATAGCCAGGAGTGATAGTAAACATCTGTAATCCTAGTACTTGGGAGATTGAGATAGGAGGATTGTAGGACTGAAATCAGCTTCAATTTAGTGAGATCCTGTTTTAACTTTATGTTTTTTAATTTTGGTGGTACTGAGGGTGGAAATCAGGGGCTTTCTACCTCCGGGCTATATTCACAGAACTATTTGATATTTTATTTGGAAACAGGGTCTCACTAAGTTGCTGAGAGCCTCACTACGTAGCTAAGGCTGGCTGCAAACCTGTGTGATCCTCTTGTCTCAGCCTCCCAAGCGCGGGTATTACAAGCGTGTGCCACCTCGCCTGGCAAGATCGTGTTTTAAAATAAAAAATTAAATATGGCTGGAGGTGTGGTTCTCCTCTTGTGGTTCAGCACCACAAGAAAATAAAACAGGAAAACAAGTGAAATCTGAAATAATTTGGGGTAAGTAACAAAATTAAAAATCAGTAGTAACACTATTGTTCTGTTTATCAGCCCCCTAATAGTGTTTAGAGAAGAACTAAGAACACTTAAAGACTTATTTTTCTGTTAAGTATAAATTAATTATTTTAATTTTTTATTAAAAAATTTTTTATTAAGACTTATTTTTCTGTTAAGTATAAATTAATCTAAAGGCCAGAAAGAAGTACAGATCACCAGTCAAGTACAATCACCAGTCAAACACTATAATGTGGCCCCTCTATCCCATTACTTTCTTCCTTAATATTCCATATTTCTCAAATGAGTGTTCAAAAATTTACCAGGCATTCAGTTATATGCTAGAAACTGTGACTTTACATGTTTTAACCTACTATTGTCTCATTTAAGGCTCTCAACACCTCCTTGAGGTGATTAAAAATGCCCTTGCACCTTCATTGTCTTTATCTGTAAGAGGAGACAATAATCTGTGCAAAGATAGGACTTGGTATATAGGGAGGCTGGGATGCCTGGCCTGTTCTACCTGACGGTAGAGTATGTGCTTTCTTCCATGACACTATGCTGTGTGTGTCAACTGTCTCCTTATGTATACTTTGAGTTTTCTTCTACAAGTGTGGTAAAATTAACTCCCTTCTTTAACTGACACAGTCCTTGACTCTCTTCTTCTCAGTTTTTGCCTCATCAGTATGTTGCTTTCAGAATCTTGCAAAAGAAGCCCTCTCTGATATTCAGCCTCTGAGCTCTACAATATCTTGCCATAATGCAATTTCACTTACTATGCTGTAGAGTTAATTTTATATTTATCATTCTACCGGCCTTATTAGATTTAGGGGATATGAGAGAGCGTGTTATGTCCCAGTTATGTTTATATTTTTCAAAGATAATCCAGTACATAAATATATATAATATGCTTTCATTCAAAGAAACTATTAGATATCTTGTATGTCTGAATAAACTCACTTTTCCTGTAGATGTACTGAGTGAGTATTTGATATTCTTGTGAGCAACTTGGTTTTGGCCAAGAGTAGAATGGTCCTTCAATCAAATCACCATATAATTTTGATATGAAATTGACCTGCAAATACCTACTCAGAATCACAAACTAAATACATCCTTTGAATTTATCTTTCTAAAATGTCCAAAATCTAAGTGGATGAAACTGCATTTTACTACCACCATGCTTGTTTCAATTCATTTGTTCTCTTATTCAACAACCCACAACATCACCTAAGATTAGCAAACCACTCTTTTGAGTGCTCACAAAGTGAAGAAGGCAGACAAGGCTTCTACTCTCATGAATTTCATTTTCTCATGCTTGAGGTTGGGGAGTAGAAAATAAACACATGAAACAGGGTAATATGACCTGGAAACACTGCACGATTCATTTGAGATGTCTGGGAAGCCTTGTTTTGAACTAATGATCTCTTACGCTAAAGTGTGAATGGCTACAAGTAGCCAGAAATGGAGAAATAAAGGAAGGGAATTAATGCGTATGGCTTTAGCAAACAACAAGATAAATTTGGTGGAGGAACAAAGAAATCCAGATGGCTACAAAGCAGTGATCTAGGAGTAGAGTGGTCTGAGATGAATTTAGAATGTAAGATTAAGGGCAGACATAATCAGTCCTCCTGGATCAGGATGCAGCGCTTTGCTCATTTTCTAAAGGTGATTGGTGGGTACTGAAGAGTTTTAAACTGGGGACAACAACAGAGTTCTTTCTTTAATATTTCGAATTGTCTGGGGTGATGGGTTGCTTCTTCAACTCAGGAACTCAGGATTGCCAGGACCTTTGAGTAATGTGATAGAAAATAATTTCAGCATGTGATAGACAGAGATATAGACAGAGGTTTATGTAGGAAAGTGGGAAATACACATTCAAAAGAGAATGTGGGCCATGTCAAGAGGAAGAGAGAGCCCCTTGGGGAGTGCAGAGCTCTTTTCTTATAGGAGACTTTGGTGAGGGGTGGACTAGAGGAGATAGGTGGGGATGATCTCAATCCCGTAGTCCCAAGGCAATTTCTGGTGATCTGGTTAGCTATAGGTCCTCAGCTTAATCAAGGTCTTTATTATTTGATAACAGATAGGCTGGAGAGTGTCCTAAATTATAGATTTCTTAAGATATTGTATCTGTCTGTTAACAATGCACAGGACAGTAATATTTTCTTTCCGTTAACTCTAGGATCTATGGGTTTTCCAATAATTTAAGAGAGACAGGTCTGGGAAAGAGAATTGTTTTGTGGAGTGAAAGTTGAGGCACTTTAGTACCAGACTCTTATATTAAAATATATTTTAGATTTTTTCCTATTCATCTTCTTTCTACCTATTTATTTATTTGATCCTGTATCAAAATGATTGCTTAGGCTATATGTAGAAAGGATATTAAGGAGATCAAAGCAGAAGGAGGAGAGAGTCCATCATTCAGGTGGTATTCAAGTGGGATGATACGTTCTTGGCTTGATGTAGATAGGATGTAGGTAGAAATGAAAGTAAAAAAAAACAGGGCAAATTAGGAGTAATTTTAGAGGTGAACCAGTGGTCCTTATTGAATATATGAACTTGGTATTTGTAAGAATGGGTCAAGGAGGACTTCTAAGCCTCTGCTTTTGATAATGGGGTAGAGGGTAATATCTTTTATTTAAATAAGGAACAGATTCTATCTAAAAAGGAGAGAGAGAGAGAGGATTCAGAGCTCTGCTTGGTTCATTTTTATCTCCAAGGCATGTATGTATGTATGTATGTATGTATGTATTTATTTATTTATTTATTTATTTATTTATTTATTTATTTTGTTGTTGTTGTACTGGGGATTGAACAAAAAAGTTTTTCACTTCAGTGTTATGCCCCAGCTCTTAGTTTTTTATTTGTTGTTGTTGTTCATTTGAAAACAGATTTTGCTAGGTTACGGAAAGCCCCCCACTACATTGCTGAGGCTGTCCTTTAACCTGGAAACCTCCTGTCTCAGCCTCCAAACTACTAGGATTATAGACATGCACCACCTTGTCTGGCTACTGTGGCTTCTTTTAAATGTTCTGGAAGAGATGCCAATCACAATGTTGGATATATGAGTTTGGAGTTCTAGGGAAAATGCCAATCATTTTTTAATATATGCTGTTCTGAGTAATTGACACCTAGATAAGATCTAGTAAGATCTCTTATGGAGAGTCTAGAGAAATAAGAATTTTGAGGACACTGCTAGAGAGAACTCTAACCTTCTGAGTTCTGAAAAAGAAGGGGAGACGAAGAGTAGTAAAGAAAAGAGAATTTTTTAAAAACTTAAAAAATAATCAAGGGAGTAAAGTGTCCTGGAAAACTAGTAAAAGAAAGTAATTCAAGGAGAATATGACTCTTTGTTTCACTGTTTTTCATTATTTTAATTTAGATCATTTCAGGTCAAAGCAAGTATTATTTGAAGATATTCTTTGAAGAAATATTAACTTTCTTTAAAAAAAAAAGGATTAAAAAAAGCTATTAGCTACATTTCTGGGTCATCTCTCCAGAAATTTCACCTTATAACTGAAATCATCTTTTAAGCCCACACATGAATAAAATGAGGGCCAAAGATAAATGCATTTGCTTAATTGTTTATTATTCTTGTGGAATATGATAGTTATTTTTAAAAAGAATGTTACATTATGATATTATAGCATATTTTTCTTCCTGTCATTTTCAACTTGCTTAATTTGTCTGTTTTTCCCCCTTTTTGTGGTACTGGGGATTGAAACCAGGGGCATTCTACCTTTGAGCTACACCCCACCCTATTTTATTTTTTATCTTAAAACAGGGTCTTTGTAGGTTGATGACAATCTCACTACTTACTAAGGATGTCCTCAAACCTGTGATCCTCTTGCCTCAGCCTCCCAAGTACTGGGATTACAGGTCAAGTACTGGGATTACAGGTCAAGTACTGGGATTACAGATGTGCTTCACCCTATTCTAGCTTCTCTGGTCATTTAAAATAATTCAAGATTAGTGAACTCACTTCTAATTCCTATATCTTTCAACTTTTTCTTATTAGTACTGCTATTCACACTTTTATAATTATCAAACCTGTTTTTCTCTTATCACTAATTCCTGAGACTCATTATGACTTAAATCTGCAATTCTTTAAAGATAGACAAGGGTGGAGTGGGACCGGTCCTTGGAGTGTTTGACATGCCATCTTCTTGTCAAGAAATTGCTGATGTGTCTACCCTGATTACATCAGACCCAGGGGGACATTAAGGATTCCAGGAGCTTCTGGTTCCAGCCTTTCTCTAGTACACCAGCTATGGAAAACAGTGTGGAGATTTTTCCAAAAACTGAGAATGGATCCACCATATGATCCAGCTATAATACTCCCGGATATCTTTCCAAAGGGACCAAAACTCAGAATATTATAGTGACACATGCATATATACATACATGCATATATATGTATATAATACATACATGCATATATATGTATATATGTATACATGCATATATACATGTATAACAGCACAATTCACATTAGACAAATAAGGGAACCAACCCAGATGCCCATCAACAGATAAATGGACCACAAAATTATGCAATATACATGATAGGTTGGGTCCCTTCTCTCTCCATCCCTTCCCCTTTCCATGAGGAGACCCTGCAGCTGGGACAGGAGGCGGAACCCAGAAAGCCAGAAGCAGAGACAGGGCAGACTCCAGATGTGCAATATTCCAGATGTCCTGAGACTGGAGATGTCAGGGACTCCAGAGGTCGTGGGGCAGTCTCCAGATGTGGCGAGAGGACCGGTATTCCCATGTTGCTAGCCCCCACCCCAAGACCCTGCTACATAAATACCCTCACGTCCTCTCTGTGGCATGACTCTGAAGACCCATAGCCTTTCCCCAATATCAGCCTGCAGACCTCAACTGGGAGCGACACACAATTAATAAAACGGGCCCAATATCACACTCCTTTGCTGTATTTTGCCTCCTTTGCGACCTCTGACTCAATCTCAACTTTACAATACACACAGTGACATTCTACTCAACAATAAGGAAGAACAAAATTATGTCATTTGCAGAAAAGTGGATGGACCTAGAGAACATTCTGTTAAGTTAGGCAGTCACAGAAAGTGAAGGGTCATATATTTTCTCTCTTATACGGAAGGTATGGAGTAACCAGGATAAAACAGGGACTTTGGAAAACAGTGGAGAAACTCCAGTGGAGACAGGGAGGTGGTCTAGGGAAGCGTGGAGGAAAGGGAGAATTAATGAAGGAATCGCTTCCACTGACAGGATGTACAGAGTTGAGAATACAAATGCTAATCTCAGTATCTTGTAGGGAGAAGGGGAAGTGGGGGGGGAGGCAGGGGAAAGCCCACCAAGTGCTGTGTGCATGAATCTCACTCACGCAATATACTGCATGATAATGTGAGGCTCTAATGCACCAATAAAAGCATGAAAACAAAACAAAATGAAACAAAAAACCCAGTCCACTAGCACAATAAGGCAGAAAACTCTGGCCATTGTAAGGTGCATAAACTTCCATAAGCCATTTCAGGCCAGTCATGAGAACTTTATTTATTTTTGGTGATACTGAGGATTGAACCTAGGAGCATCCTACCTATGAGCGATGACCCAAGTCGTATCATATTTTTCATTTGAGACGGGGTCTCTCTAAATTCAGGTGTACTGGCCAGGAGCCCCCTAATCCTCCTATATCAGCATGCTCAAAACTGGTATCGCTGAGCCAAACTGCTAGAGTCAGTACTGAGAGCGTGCATGTGCAAATAAGTTTTAAAAGGGACAGGAGCACAGTGTGGATGTATCCTATGACCCCCCTGGTGGTGATTCATTTATGTTGATATTCAACATTTGACTTTAGAAAGATTTAAAAGGAGATGCAGAAATATTTTTTATTTTCTTTTTCTTGGGGGAGGGTGCTGAAGATTAAACCAGGGACATTCTACCTCTGAGCTACATCCCCAGACCTTTTTTTTTATTCTTTATTTTGAAACACTGTCTCACTAAGTTCCTGAGGGCCTCACTAAGTAGCTGAGACTGGCTGTAACCTGCAATCCTCCTGTCTCAGACTTCCAAGTACTGGAATTACAAGTGTGCACCACCATGCCAGGCTAGAAGTATTATTCTTAATACATTCTTCATTGACATAAAAATTCTATGAACTATTAAGAAAGACTGACTTTTTTTCCTCTTTGATACTATTTGTGATGTAATAAAATGGATGACTAATGAGAAAGTTTGCTAAGAAGATGCCCACTTGTTTACTAGGGTTTAGAATATGTATAACAGAGGAGGTCTTTTGTGAGTCAGCACTTCTTGTTTGAATTTTGGCCTCTCCCATTGAGAATCTGGGCTTTGGAGAAAAGTTTCTTAAACTCTTTGAGTCTGACTTGTTATCTGTGCAGTACGACACATAATGGTTATGTCCCTGGAAATGGCAGATATTCAGTTCATGACAGTTAGATACTATATTATTTCACATCTTTCTACAAATTGCTAGTCTTTTTGCCTTTCCTATAACTTTATGTGCAGTGGGAAAGGCAGATCTATTTGCATAGCCTATCATTTTCAGATTAAGGTAGGGCTTGGTATTTAGCTTCTTGATATTATAGTCAATTACAAATGATTTATTAGCTACTAGGAAGGTGCAGTATAAATAATAAACTTGAAGGTTATAGATAAATTATGTCTTTAATTGGAATACTAATAAATTATAATGTCATGTTATGAAATAAGTAGCTGGGTTCTTCAAACATCTGAGTGAAATTCACCTGAAGAAAATTTACCCATTGATGGCATAAATCAAACTTACCTGTCAATAAAATCTACAAAGAAGGAAAACAGTGTTTCCCCTTTATTAAACATAATTTACTTTGAATTATATCTACAGATATAAACCTTAATAAATATGTAAGATCTAGACATCTTTTTAAAAACAGCTTACAATTAACATTTGTGTGTGTGTGTGTGTGTGTGTGTGTGTGTGTGTTACTTGGGATTGAACCCAGGGGCTAATGCTGAGCTATACCTCCAGTCCTATTTTATTATTTTACTTTGAAACAGGGCCTCACTAAGGTGCTTAGATCTCACTAAATTGCTGAAGCTAGCCATGAACCTGTGATTTTCCTTTCTCAGTCTCCCAAGTACTGGAATTAGAGATTCACAGCATCATACCCAGCCCCAATTAAAAAAAAAAAATATTAGGTTAGGAGTGTCGTATTTTTGCAAATATTTCCTAAGTTAAAATGTGTGACAATTCTAATTAGAAGTGAGTTTAATTGTTATAATAAATTGAAGCATTTTTTATACAGCCTCATCTTTTGGGGGTTCAATGCCTGTATAGGTTTTTATTTTATTTTATTTATTTATTTATTTATTTATTCATTTTTTATTTTTTTGCAGTACTGGGGATTGAATGCCTAGCCCTATTTTTTATTCTTTATTTTAAAACAGGGTCTCACTAAGTTGTGGAGTGCATCACTAAGTAGCTGAGGCTGGCTGTGAGCATGAGATCCTCCTGTCTCAGCCCCCCAAGTACTAGGATTATCAGTGTGCCATCACATGTGGCTCTAGTATCAGTATTGATACACACACACACACACACACACACACACACACACACACACACACAGTTCTAAGGAACATTCGATATTAGACAAATAGTATCAATTCCACCAACTGAGAATCTTGAAATCAGAAGAATACATAACTATATCATCCTCCATGAGCCCTTGTTTCTTTTTCTTGAGGATTTTGTTATTATTATTTAAAAATTCATGATACATTATGAAATTACTGCCTACTTTTCTTTGTGTCCATTTCAACTTAACTTAATTTCTCTGTTGATTTGAAATGGTACAAGATTAATGAACTGACCTCAGATTCCCATATAGTTCAACTTTTCCTTAGTGTTATTTCTGTTAATGTTTTTATGATTATTATTAAACAGGCATTTCTCTTGTCTCTAATATCTAATATGCCTCAGAAACTGGATCAGAAAAATTTTCAGAGGTAGGGAAAGCAAAGACAGGGAAAACCTTGGGGTGTTCCATATGTCATCTTGCCAAGAGATTGCTGTTGAGTCTGTCTAGTTACATTAGCTCCAGGAAGCCGTCAGGGATTCCTGGGACTTCAGCTATGACTAGCAAAAAGAAGTTACTGGGTCCTTGCATGTCATGACTTTATTGTCATAGTAACTATTTATTTCCTCCTACCTTACATTTTTATTTTTTATCTTACATTTTAATATTATACTTTATATGTATGACTTACTAAGGCTAACATTTAGCAGGTATATTTCTAATGCTTAGAAATGTGGCCAAAACACAGAGCCTCTGGCTTTGCAATATGCATGGGAAAACAGAAGACACGCGTGTGTGTGTGTGTGTGTGTGTGTGTATACATACATGTACATATATATGTATGCATATATATATATATATATATATATATATACAATTCATTTTTGAGTAGTATTTTCATACATTTCAATTCGGGAAATATTTGTAAAAAAGATGGCTTCCCTATCTAAATTAAATATCTATTTATCTATTTGCATACACACACACACACACACACACACACACACACACACAAACCTCCTTTTCATGCAGAGAGAGATCCAAAAGGAGTTTTTTGGAGGGGCTCCTCACTAATATCTAACTACAAAAAGTGAGTACTTCCAGTTGTGTGGCATTCTTTTCGTAGAATGAACTACTTTAGTTCTGAAATTACTGGTAAGATCATAGAAATCATGTATATTGTAAAATGGGTGCCATTTGGGATAACTGAGTAATTAATTCATTTCTCATCAACTTGTCCACAGCCACTGATGTATTACATAGATCTGTGCTTCATTATGAATCTGTGAGATACACACTCAATGAAATAAATTTACATATAATTTGGGGAATTTAAAATAAAATCTCCCTTACTTTATCTTGATGACTCAACATGAGATGTTGTAGTTTTTCAGGGCATCAATGAAATACTGAACTCTTCCATTTGTCTCTTTTATATCAATTTAATTCCATTAAATTTAATAATATTTAGTACTTATAGAGTATCATCTCCTTTCAAATGGAAGCATTAACTGCTGTAATTAATCTTCTCAGCACTTCTCCAGGCTAAAAATACAAATAAAAATAAAGAAAGAAATTAGGAACAGGTGTGCCCTTGATAAAAAAAAAATGAAGCACATTAGATATTTAGCCTCTGACTAAGGATTCCTGGGTTCAACTGCTGTCTGGGAAAGGTTTTATCTTTTTAGTGAGATGTGCAATTCACTTCATAGACATTTAAGTTTATTTCTAAAGTCTGATTAGTTTGGAGAATATATTTAAGTCCCTTTACAGATTCTGAGAATAAAGATTTGTCATTAGCTAAGGTCTGAGATCCAAAGATATTTGGGGCCAATTTACACATTGTATGGCTGTAAGTTTTATTCTGTAAAAATGTTATCTATAAAGAGCTATTCACTGCCCCTTTCGACTTCTGAAGATTTTCCAGGGCCAGAGAACAGTGAGGAGGAAAAAATAGATAGTAAATAGAAAGATTGGTCTTTTGGTCACCAGTATTCCACTTTTAAGACTCATCATTTCTCAATTGAATTGTATCTGAAATTGGTCATTTTGATTTTTTCCCAAACACAAAGCTGAATATTCCCTAACAATTTTCCTTTAGTGGTTTTCCTTTGTCCTTAGGAATAGATCCAAGCTCCTTCCTGCGCATAAAACATACTATATATTATTCTCTCTTGTTCTTCGGTCCTATGTCTGTAAAAAAATATAGGTCTGGCATGTTTTAACATCACATGTATGAGTTCAAAGGTTAAAAAGTTAGCTTTCATAAACACATGATTATGCTAGAAAAAGCACCATCCCACAGAAAAAATAGCAAAACAGCAGTGTTTAATCCTGAGCATACATTAAAATCATCTAGGAGACTGAATGTGGTGGCATATACCTATGACCTGAGACAGGAGGATCACAGGTATGAGAAGGCCAGCCTCACCAACATACTGAGACTCACAACAATCTAATGCAATCCTGTTTCAAAAACTATAAAAAATTATCTGAGGGTATATAGGCCAGAGGCGCGCACACACACACACACACACACACACACACACACACACACACCATCCCCTGAAGGTCTAAAGTTTGTGTGTGTATGTTTTTTTTTTTCTGTGTCTCAAAGCAATCTAGTAACTCAAGATGGAAGTGGTATCTGAGTATTTGTATTTGACAACATACCCCAAAGATAGGTGGTTTCAATGTGCACCCAAATTATAGAACCATTTCAATATTATATAATAATGTAATCAAAGGTCATATTTCTTAGGAATTAAGAATCACCTATGAAATTAAATAATCCTGAGGTTCTTAACATATTTCATGGTTGTTTTCTAATTCAATAATTACTAAGAAACATAGCCAATCATTGGGAATGATCAGGAAAATAGGCTCTTGGTGGTAATTCTCTATTTTGTCTCTTTGGTCATGAGAAGTTCAGATTTGCACCCCCCTGACTAGCATATCCCACAACTAAAACCTTCTGAATAATTAGATCTATCTTCCTTAAATATCAGTATTGAAAGGACAAAGTTTGACCACACCAGAGACCACCTTGTAGCCAAGAGATTTATTGGAGGGGCTGGCATGAAAGGAAGAAACAAAGAAAGAGGGAGAAAAAAGGGGGGGGGCGAGGAGCAGATTATAAACCAGCTCGGGGTTACTTGTTGGGGGCTAATAGGCTATGAGAAAGGCCTTTTGAACTAATTGGCTGGGATCCCACGGGAGGGGTCCTGTGGCCAGGTAATTGGCTCTGGGTCAGGGGGTAATGTCCTTTCACTGATTGGTCAGGGCACCAGGAGAGGGCAAGTCTCCCTGGTATCTAACCACATCCAGCTGGAAGGGGGATGGTAGCTTATCTGGTCAGAACAGGGATTCTCTGGAAATTAACACTTAACTCATGTTGGGGGGTTCTGGAACAGAAATTTAATTCATCTAACCACTATTAATGCTACCCCTGTTTTAGAAGGGGGTAAGTTTCTGGAGGGTGCATCTACTTTGTGGACTTAGTAAGTTAGATGCCAGAGCTTGTACTATGGCCCTTCAACACACCTGCCATCTTACCCTTTTCTGATCTCCTCTGAAGCATTATGACAAAGTGAATCCATCATGGACACCCGCTCCTCCAAACAACCATGACCAGTTTTCTCTACTGTGCTCCATCCAAACTAAAAAGGGTACCTAGGGTGTTAGAAAGCACGCATTGTTTCTTTTCTCTTATCTCAGGGAGCACACAGTCTAGTGAAAAAGCACTGTGTCTTTATTTACTTAGGTGTCTTTAATCCACAGCAAAGTGTCTGGCTTCTAATAGGTGCTTAAAAATAATAGAACTAGAGAGAAAATAATAGAACTAAATAATAGAATTATGATGGTAATAATAGAACTGAAGAGAAGAAATGAATAGTGAACTACTTGTAAGAAATAGACATAGAAAAAACACTATATAACTAAGAAATATAAGGTTCTGTCCTTCTTCCATCAAAGAAAACCAGGCAAGTATGAGTTTCTGGTCAGGATAGGGATGGAGATGAGGAAATTGAATCTTAATTCTTTATTACTAAAGTCCAGGAACAGTCGTGTATATATTTAGCTATATGCTATTGCCATTCATCATTTCCAAATTTCTCCACTAAGAATTTGCCTATATAAAGCCACATTTGGGCCTAATGGAGATTTAATGAAAATATATTGGCTAATTCATTTCATATAAAATAATGTGATGGCTTTATTTTTCTAGTTATACATCATACAAAAACATCTTAAAGCCTACTGATGCATTCAGAATCAGATAACTATATCCTACTTTCATATTTTACATGCTAGTTAAAGCAGATAGACTGCTATTGCTGGACTCTTCCTTCTTTTGCAGAATACTGAGGTATTCTCATTCATAATGTCATTGAACGCCCCATCTATATGTGATAATCTCTTCCTCTTCAATATAAAGCAGCTTCCACTATAGTTCTGCAGAAGATGACCACATAGTTAATATAAGTGCTAAAAATTTTCATAATATTTCCAGCGGGCAACCCTCTCCACAGTTTCCTATCTGTTCTGTTTGCCGTGGACTTGGCATGGAATCTATCTTTAGAGTCATGTCCTGCAGTTGTAATTATTGCACTAGAATTTGAAACTCAGATTTTTCATCCCTGCAAAGCTTCGGGTGACAATCAGACCTAAATGCTCGGGTGATTTTAGAGCTTGTGGTCATCAGATAATTCTACAAGCGTGTCTTGAATACCAACAGTGCACTAAGCATTGCACTCGGTGCCAGGAATACAAAAATAAGTGAGACAAGGTCACGGAGCTCAAACTCATTTTGGGAGTGGGTAAGAGTCACAGTACTCATGCTGAAACAATAACTTCATTGATTAATTGCTATATAACTACCTTAATTGGTAGATACTTACCTCTCAGATTTCTATGAATTTGATTTATGTTTTGTCACCTGAAAATTTGTAGTGGACTCAAATGAATGATGGGATATCTCAAGTCAAATGTGGTTAATATGGAACCAATGTTTTTAAATGTATAGGATATAATAAAGTATGGTGTTCTCCCTCAATTTAGCATTAAGCTTTTTGTTTCTATTCCTCAACTTACACAAACTGATATAAATAAACAAGGGAAGGCTTGGAGAGTAAGTGGGAATTTGTTTATACTTCCAAATGCATGCCATGCTACCCAGACACCTCAACACCTTCTGAAACATGTTTCTCTGCCCATCCCACAGCAGGCTGGGTAGCTCCAGGCCCTCAGTATTCAGGGCCTTGATGTTTTAGAGGATGGATGTGCTGTTTGCCCTTGGCTTAATCTTGGAACCACTAGTTGTTTCTAGAAGAGCTAGGTTGAAGCCACTTCATTCATGGTCATCTTCTTAGTTTGTTTCATTTTCTTCACCACAAAAACCACACAAACACACCCCTGTTTTTTAGTCTATCTGAATATGCTAGATAATCTGCTCTGTCACAAGTATTACTTGTGACAAGTAATACTTACTACAGTGATTTTTTTTTTTTTTGCAATACTGGCAATAGAACCTAGGGGCATTCTACCTTCGAGTTATACCCCTAGCCCTAGTTTTTATTCTTTATTTTGAAACAGGACTTCACTGAGTTGCAAAGGGCCTCACTAAGTAATAGCTGAGGCTGTCCACGAACCGTGATCCTCCTGTCTCAGCCTCCCAATTGCTGGGATTACAAGCGTGCACCACCATGCCCAGCTTATAATATTTAGAGTTCCCCAGTTCCCACCCATTCCCTTCCCCCTCCCTCCTACTCATGTCTGGCTTAGTGATTAACTTTGATATGTTTGTGAATATACTTCGTGTACATTAGGGAATTTCTCTCTTCTCTCCTCCCATCCCCCTCAGTTAGGTCACCTTATTTGTTTATCTATAGTTTCTCCTTTGTCCAGAGTTCCTCCTATGACTTATTTTTTCCCTAGCTCCCACATATTAGGGGGAGCATCCAATTATTTTACTTTCTGTGGCTGACTAATCTCATAGCATAATATTCTCTAGATTTTTCCCATTATTTCACAAATGACATAAATTTGTTTTTCTTTCTTTCTTTCTTTCTCTCTTTCTTTCTTTCTTTCTTTCTTTCTTTCTTTCTTTCTTTCTTTCTTCTTTCTTAATTGGTTACTGAACCCAGGGGCATAGGGGCATTCTACCTCTGGGTTACTCCCAACTCTTTTTATTTTTATTTTAAAATAAGGTCTTGCTAAGTTTATGAAAGTTGCTAAATTACTGAAACTGGTCTCTGCAATCCTCTTGTTTTAATCTCCCAAATACAAAGATTACAGTCATGTGCTACCTCAGCTAGCTCTTAGTCTTACTTCCTATATATTTAAAATAGATCCGAGGCAGTCTCTCAGGGTTAATTTCAGCAAGTAGTAAGTACTACTTCCTTCTCAAAAAATATTGTCTTTCATTTTTAACTAACAAAAAGCAAATTCCTGCCTCTCCATTCAAAGCGTGTCCATGGGCTCTCTGGATCACACCCTAAATTCTGCCACTAATCCTGGATCTGCTGAATCAAAATTTATGTTTCAGCAAAGAGATATGGGTAAACTTGAAAGTGTAGAAGGACTAGGCTACAGATTGTGATCTGCTTCTTTTGTGGAACTCAAACCCAGTTATCTGCATACAGAATGTATGTACACTGAGAGCAAAAGACTAATCTGACTTATATGTTATACCCCTAGGATTTAGAATAAACAGTCTACAGAACAACTGTTTTTCTTAAAAAAAAATAAAAAAAAGAATGAGTAGTTGGGCGTGGCATTCAGGAGGATCAAGGTTGGCCTCTGCAACTTAGTGAGACACTGTTTCAAAATAAAGAATAAAAAATAGGGCAGAGGATGTAGCTTGGAGGTCAAATGCCTCTGGGTTCCATCCCCAGACCCGCTGCCCCCCCCCCAAAAAAAATGAATGAGTCACAAGGCTCAGAATATAAGTCATGGTGCAATTTCCACCACCCTTAAGTGACTATTATAAACTATGAGTGCTAGCTGCAGGTCATTACATAGGAGGGGCACAGTTATCTAGGACACCACACATGCACACACATGGGTCACACAATATTCTAGGACACTATACACACTTATATATACATTTATGTATGTATACAAACTCATATGGGGCAGGATTGTTATGCAGTGTTAGAACATTCACCTATGATGTGGAAGGCTCTGAGTTTGATGCCCTGCTCTACAAGTAAACAAAATAACAGTAAATCAAACAACTTCAGATTAATTTTCTTCAGGGCCTAAATATGCTCCAGTCGGGAGCATACATTTGAAGAAACAAACATAAGTTCTCCAAACAAGATTTTAAGAACACAATAAGTCAAACTCTTTGAATTGCATTTTTTTGTTTTAATAATGCTTATTATTATTATTTTTTTTTTTGGTACTGGGAATTGAACCTGAGGGTATTCTACATCTGAACTAAACTCTTAGCCCTATTGCATTTTTTAATTTGAAGCACAGTCTCAGTAAGTTGCAGAGGACCTAAGTTCCTCAAGCTGGTCTTGGATTTGCATACTTTCTGTCTCAGCCTCCCTAGTACTGGGATTATAAGGGTGGACCACTACACCCAGCTTCATTTTTCTTAGCATTATCTCTAATAGGTCCCAGCATGCTCTCTTCTAATTAATAATTTGACATAAAAATGTTGTTTATTTCCCCTTTTATTTTACTACATCTCACTTTTTTATATAATTATTTCTCAGATATATGTGCATGTGCTTTGGTCACCTGAGCATATATGTTTATATGTTTTTAGCAGAAATCTGAGCACCATACTTTTGATATAGAGATTTATACATATGTATGTATGTATGTATCTATATATCTATATCTATATCTATATCTATCTATATATATACATATACATATACATATACATATACATATACATATACATATATAATAATGGCAGATATTTAACATTTATCACTATGGCTGTAGGCAAAAGCCCTTTCAACTTTCTAATGGAACCAAATGGCATTGTGACCCATTTCCCTTTTTTATTGTTTTTTATTTTATTCATATATTGTAATCATGCATCTTGATGGAGGTATACATGCACATAGTACTTGGTGATCCCTCCCTCAGTTCCCACCTCACTCCTTCCCCCTCCATACCTCCCTGTGCAGGACACTGATGACACAGTTTTTTAGCAGTGGAAAGTATTTATAATATCCAGAAAAAGTGGCTCTAGAGTGTGAAGAGAGTGCAATATACTGTACGCTTCAAACATCATGCCTGAAACTGGATGATTGCTACTGAGTGTCTAAAAATGACCCCATTGCAAACTTTTCATTTTAAGTGAAATATTATCTATAACCTATTTATCTATCATCTTTATTTCAAAATTTAAAGTTGGTATAATCAAATACACAGAACGTGTTAAAGTATGTACTATCTTTGATGTGACCATCATAAAACTTGCTTAATTTGATGATATGGCCAAATTTGCACTTAGGTAGTCAAGCCCAGTGGGAGGAATGTCAATCTCTTTTGAAAGCTGACATTTCTTCCCTTGGGATCCTCAAGCAATGAAATGAAGAATCACATCGGGAATTTCATTGGGGGTGGCATTTAGGACCTTTTGCTTTGTTTTGTTACAGTCAAATGCCTAGAGACCACTTCTCTTAACAAGACAAAATCATAGCAAAAAATCCTTAACGTTCCATGGAGGGAGGCACAGTACAGTAGAGGCTCTTACTTTAGTTGCTATTTTAAATCTGGACGTTATTTTACCAAGATAAAAAAAATAAGCACACTTTATGGTTTCTTTTTATGGAATAAAAAGTCCACACGGTTCTTAACAGACATTGTAAGCCCAAAGCAAGTGTCTCTTAAGGTTTGTGAATGATGAATTCAGAATTCCAAAGGTCAAGGCAGAGTTGTAAACTTACAGTCTTTTTGGCATGAAAGAAACAAGCCAGTTCAAATGCGTTGTAAGGCTGCATTGACAAATCGGCCACCTAATTGTAGTGTAAGCAAAGGTCAGTGACTTAATGTTCTAATTACAAATCATTCTTACCCTGTTCTCAAGTCAGGATACATATTTTGGTATAAATTATATCCAGGATTACATGTTCTTGAGTTTAATGAAGCCATATGTCTCATTGAAAAATATATTTTTATTCATGTGTGTACATGTATGTATGTGTGTGTGCACACACACACCCGTTTTCTAATTTTGCTAAGTTAAACATAAAATTCCTTGGGAGATCACTTTGCATTAATATTCTTTTACCTTTTCTATTCACTCTGGTGTTTGAAATTTTATTTTAAACATTTCTCTTGATCTTGGCACTGCATAATATAAATTTAAGTAAGCAGTTGTTTTTACAGTCATTTGTTACTACCACTGTAATTACAAACTGATTACTGATCACTCTTCTGTTTAAATGTTAGCCCTGAGCCGGGCGTGGTGGCACACGCTTGCAATCCCAGTGCTTGGGAGGCAGAGACAGGAGGATCGCGCAGGTTCGAAGCCAGCCGCGCGCGCTGGCTTAGGAGACCCTGTTTCCAAATAAAAATGTAAAAATAGGTCTGGGAGTGTAGCCCGGAGGTAGAAGGACTTCCAGGAACCCCAGTACCAAAAAAAAAATATATATATAAATGTTAGCCCTGGCATATATTTGGTATGAAATAGAGTCACAGAAGAAAAGGCATGGCATATAATAAATTTTGACTTTTGTCTGAGTCATGTATTTGACATCGATTTTTAAATGTATTAATCCATTAATTTATTATCCCTCGCTTAAAAAATAAATCATGTTTTTATTTACGTTATTATAAATACCTACCAATAAGATAAAAACAATAGGGTTCTTTCTCAAAATCTCTGATCTGTGTAAACAATATTGAGAATGAAAATATTTAGCCTAAACACTTTGCTTGCAGAAACTTTTTGCTGTAGTATGATGAAAAGCATGCATTCTAGATTTGTGATAGCTGAGTTGATATTAAAGGTACTATATATGGAAGCCTAGCCCCTCTGACAGGGCACAAAAACAAAGCTTAAAAACACTTGTATGAAGCGCCAGGCGTGGTGGCGCACGCTTGTAATCCCTGCACTTTGGGAGGCTGAGATAGGAGGATCGCGTGGGTTCAAAGCCAGCCTCTCTGGCTTAAGAGACCCTGTTTCCAAATAAAAATATAAAAATGGCTCTGGGAGTGTAACCCAGAAGTTAGAAGGGTTTCCAGGAACTCCAGTACCACCAAAAAAAAAAAAAAATTGTATGTAATTGGGCACCCAGGTTGTAATCTCACTATTTGGAAGGCTGATACAGGAGGGTCACATGTTGGAAGCTAGCTCCTGGTAACTCAGCAAGGCCCTGTTTCAAAATAAAATATAAAATGGGCTAGGTTGTAGCTCAAAGTTAGAATGTTCTTTGGGGACAATTCCCAGTGCCACATAAAATAAAATAAAATAAAATAAAATAGTATATAACACAGGGCTTGATGATTTTAAACAAAATCTCAAAAAAACCCACAAAATCATATAAACACTTGTATTAGTATGTTTTCTGTTACTATAGCAAAAAGCTCAAAGCTACTATCTTAAACAGGAAAGGGGTTTATTTAGCTTACAGTTCTGGAGGTTGAAGGGCATACTCCAGGCAAGTGCTGGGCTCTGGTGAGGCCCCCTTGTCTGAGTCACATCACACATGGCAGAAGCCTGTATGAGAAGGAGAGATCATCAAATGGCAAGACTAAAAGCAAAAGTGCCTACAGGGAGGGGGTGGACTTGCTTTTCTTTTATTTCAGTACTGGTAATGGAACCCAGGGACAATCTACCTCTGAGCTATAACCCCAGCCCTATTTTTTATTCTTTACTTTTAAATAGGGTCTTACTGAGTTGCAAAAGGCCTCATTAAGTAGCTGAGTCTGGCTGCGAACCAGGATCTTTCTGTCTCAGCCTCTCAAATGCTGGGATTACCACCATGCACCATCAATCCCAGCTTGGACTTGCTTTTATAACAGCTCCTTCTCACAAGAACTACCTCCAAGGGGACCCAGAAGGAGGCAACACAATGACCTAAGTTTTAAACTAGACCCCACATCTTAAAGGTTCTGCCTCCAATACCCTTTCACATTGAGGACCAAGCCTTCCAGACGTGGATCTTTAGGGCACAAGCCACCATTAAACAATAGTAGTTCCATTAAAAAACTTTTTAAAGCCATGTGCGTTGAGGGGGGGGGCACAGCTGTAGTCCTAGTACCTGGGAGACTGAGACAGAAAGACGACAGGTTTGTGGCCAGCCTCAGCAACCTCCTGAGATCCTCTGCAACTTACTGAGACCCTGATTATAGGACTGAGAGTGTAGCTTGGAGGTAGAATTCCTCTGGATTCAATCCCCAGTAACCCCTGCACATGCACATGCGCGCGCGCACACACACACACACACACACACACACAAACACACACACACACACACACACACACACACACACACACACACAATCCATCTCTTTATTGTACGTGGTTTGACAAAAAATTCTGCTTGTTTTTACATGTTCCTTTTCCAATCTGCCAGGTGCCATCTCGGCCCAGATACGCAGACCATTTAGACTACAGGAAGGGAAAGGATATTTGAAGAACTTTTAATGAGTTCTCAAATCACTCGCTTTTATAGTGTACCTAAAATATACTGCTACTTGCATTTATTCATTAAAACAGATGCTAAATCTCTTGACTACCACTAGGTATTAATATAATAGTAATGTATAGGAACAAATGTTAAAATTTAGAAGTGAAGCCACACATTGATTGAATTTACAGTTTTTGTTTCCATTAAAGTTGGACTTGAGGTAGGAAGCAATAGAAAGGAAGAGCCTGGGAGATAACAGGTGCAGTTATCGGACAGTGGAGAATCGTAGAAGGCACAAGCATCCTTTTCTCTTGGCTTAGAACTGTCAAGGTTCCTTTATGAAGGAGGCAGAATCACAAATGGCAAGCATGTGATGTGGTATTACTGTATGCATATGGTGGGCATAAAATTGAATATCTTAAATGCCAGTGCTGTTATTTACCTTAGCATATGAAAGATTACACAGGGGAAAATACATATTTTTAGAAGAAAATCAAAATAAAACATGAAAAGCAATGATAAGACTCCAAAAATCAATCACAATTGAGAACAAACTCATGAAAATGGAATACAAACACTGGAACAAAAATAGCATGCCAAATTTAGCCAATATACACAGTTGTATAATAAATTCCTATAAACTTGTTATTCATGGGACCAAAAAAATTGGACTCTCAGGTTGCTAGTATCTATTGTGAAGTATAAAAGCTGATTATTTGTGCAAGTCAGACTACCCATGCAGTAAACTAAAGTAGTTCATCTAGAGAAATGTGGCTACTAGCTTAGTGTTGGGAATACTTATTTTTATCTAAGTATTTTCTCTCTGCAGTATACTAGGCAGTGTAATGAGCAATGCCTTGACTCCAGCCATGTAATAGCGCAGTGAGGTGCTTCATAGGACTTTTAATTTCTAACATTACTTAATGTGGGTCACAAAAGGGCAACTACTGTGTGCAAAGTGGAATTCAGTGGAACTAACTGTACAGAAGGGAAGGACTGGTTAGATAAGTAATATTGCAGTGGGACCTTGTGTGCTATGCATAGTTTAGGTACGGATATCGGAGGCTTTGGAACAATGATTCTCACATATTTAAAAGTAGCCTAAGCAGCTTATCAAACAATATTTTCAAATAAAACACTAAAAATTTACAAAGCAAACAAAGAATCTTGAGACTTCAGCATCATGTTGCCAGCCATGAAGGCCACCTGGTCCTTCATGCTCCATCTCCTGAGGCATCACAACAGACCCCACCCCTCCCACAGTATCTGGATCAGAGGGGCTGTTGACCAGGTATACAACCCCAACATTGGTTATGATTTGAGAAATGCAGAAATACTAGCTTTGAGTAGCAGAAATAGTACATTTTATATGAAGCTGGTGACTTTTATATGAAATAATAAAAATGTTTGTGTTTGATTGACTACAAATTATATATCTCTCTAAAGTTATAATTGCAGTTTTAGCATTATTTCAAATAGAATTTTGGAATAGACTTATATACTATATTTATAAGTATATAGGAGTATGTATAATATCTATTATTTAGCATTAAATACATATACATATATATATGCATGTGTGTGTTTTACAAAAATATGCAAATAGAAATATAACATTTGGTGAATCGATCTCTAAACCTGTACCTATACCTGTATCATATGTAACTGTTTTGCCAGTTAACAAACACACTTATAGTTAATGTGAGTCTCATTTTGATTCTGTGAGATAATATTCCTGTAGTGATAGAGGAACTGAAGTTTAGTAAAGTGAGTTATCTAAAATTATATAATGTGTGAATTTTAAAGATGGGGATAGGAATAAGGACTGAGGACTTCTAACCCCTCATGTACAGTAATGTTGAGTTGTTTAACAGTGAGTCAAGGCAAAACTGAAAAAAGAAAAAAGAAAGAAATATGAATGTTCTCCAAGACTAAATAGTAGATTATTCAGATCACAGGCAATAGCTCACATTCTGTCTTCTAATGTATCTGTTGTTTTTACTCTTTATCCCTGAAATTGTCAGGAAAGGTATTAGTGACAGAGTTTAATAGTAGTAATTAGACACTTCAAATAAAAAATTCAAAACATCTTAAATGAGACCTTTTGTTGCCAGTTTTTCATCCCAAACCTCACCATTAACTCAGTACACCCTGGATGCCAGTCCCCACTGTGTGTCTCCATGTAATTGCCCTCACTATTAAGGAGACTTATGTAGCCTAACAAAAGAAATAATGGTACCTATTGAATAAAAATTATGAACCCTTTAATAGTTCTTTCTTATGAATGAGCAGTCTAAATCTTGGCTATCCCTGTTATCCAGACAAAATGTGCTTAAATGCTGGGTCATTGGTGGGCATATGCTCCATCTGTCAGGTGTCACAGAAACCTAAGGACATGAAAAAGTCCTTCTACCACCTAATGGTTTTCATCTGTTTAGTGAATTCAAGAATTGACCCTTTAGAAGAGATAGCTAACAAGGACACCAGTCAGGATGGTAATTTGGAAGATGTTACAAAGGCAGAAAACAAAACTGTCTATAAATAAATCAGAAGACTTTGGGAAGTATTGGAAATTAACATGCTGCTTTCAGGCCTGGGGTTCAAGTATCTGTTCTTCTATTTGTTATCTTGTGATTTGTAAGTAACCTGCCAAAGGATCAAACTTCAACTAGTGTTACTTTTAATGTCCTTTTTTCTGTATTTAGGGCATAGATATTTTTCTTCATTCCTAAAGTAAATGTACACACACACACACACACACACACACACACACACACCCCTTTCAAAATCGAAGACCAAAATTCCTCAGTTGTGTTGCTTATTAACTGTGTCCTTATTAGCTGTGAGCAGGTTACTTAAGTACTCTGTGGCTTTGATTTTTTTTGTCTATAATCTGAGAACAATAAAAACAATATTGCAGTGATAATGTGAGAACGAAGCAACACCTGTAAAACAATTTGTATAATATATGGTGTATAATAGGTTTTTTTTTTTTAAATTGACTTTTATTGGTGCATCAAAGTCTCACACCATAATGTATTTCAGAGTGCTAGGGACTAGCATGCAGAGCACCTGATGAGCTCCCCCCAGCTCCCTCCAAGATTCCTCTTCTCCATATGTGATATTGTGATTGGCATTGATGATTTCATAGTAATGGAAACATCATAGATTCATAAAATATGTTTTCAGATTTCTTCCTCATCCATGTTTTGCTTTTTTTTTTTCTTTTTACAAATCCTGCCACCTTCTGACTCAATCCTGGTAAGAGTGATCTTTGGCATTATGTTAGAGATTTTGTATTGCTTTGTTTTTCTCGTCAACTCCAAAGAGCACTTCATAAGTCAAATCATTTATGGGATAAATGGATTTTGCTAGGAGTCTTTATTTAACATTTCATGACATGCATTTCCTTAAAGAAAGAATAGTATAGGCATTTGCAGAAGAATAATCTTAGTGTAAACTTCCCGTGAAATGTATGTTGCATCTAGAGTTCCTCCTGCTACCCATTTCTCCTTAGCTTTCACATATTAGGGAAAGCATCCAATTTCTTTTTTGTGACTCTAGATGAAGAAGGAGATCCTATAGAGGAGCAAATAAGGCAACCTAACTGAGGGAATGGGAGCAGAGAAGAGGGAAACTCTCTAAGGCACATGATCTACTTAAACAAACATCAAAATCAATCACTAAGCCAACCATGGAAAGGAGGGATGAGGAGAGAATGAGGTGGGAACTGGGTAAGGACTAATTGGGTGATGTGTGCATGTATGTCTACACAGGTTTTTTTTTTTATCCCATTAAGATATATGACTACAATGCATCAATAAAAATTTAAAAATATAAAAATGAGACAGGTGTGCTCTTTAGTACATGAGACTAAACATTAAAAAAAAAAAAGAGTGCCGGGCATGGTGGCGTGTGCTAGTAATCCTCACATTTGGGAGGCAGAGACAGGAGGATTGTGCAGATTTGAAACCAGCCTCACTGGCTTATATAAACAAATAAACAAAAAAATTAACAAAATAAACAAAAAATAAACAAAAAAATAAACAAAAAAATACCAAAGAGTTCTGGGAGTGTAGCCCGGAAGTAGAAGGGTTTCCAGGAACCCCAGTACCACCAGAAGAAGAAGAAGAAGAAGAAGAAGAAGAAGAAGAAGAAGAAGGAGGAGGAGGAGGAGGAGGAGGAGGAGGAGGAGGAGGAGGAGGAGGAGGAGGAGGAGAAGGAGAAGGAGAAGGAGAAGGAGGAGAAGAAGAGTACATTGCATGATGTTATGAAAAACCTGTGGAGTTCCTTCTACAGAAATCATGACTTATTTCTAATGAGTTCAAATGGGGGAACTATACAAATGCAAGTAATTTAATGGTACACTCTGAGTAACAGCATCAAAATAAACAAAAACTACAAGTAATATAATGGTGTCTGAGTAACAGCATCAAAAGCAAATCTCTAGCCACTACAGATGATTGCTCTCCTCCAAATGGTGACTCTATTTGGTGAAAGGTAATCTTTGTGGTTCTTAATTGTTTGATGTTGTCCATTCTAATATACTTTGCCACTGAGATCGATCTTTAACCAGTGTTAAGAGAAACAGTGAACACTCTCATTTCCATCAGTTTCTCAGTGTTCTGTTAAAACAACCAATCAAGAAGAGCAAAAAACTTCTTTGCTCTTTTTATTTCATTTTGTCTTGTAATTTAATCAGCCTGGCCATGCCTGATAGGCATTTGACAGTGTTACCACCCCGTGGTCTCACCTGCATTAATTGGACAGTGGCAGATTTCAATTAGTGCTAGCAAGGTTTCTTGGATGGCCTCTGCAATTTCTCTCACACGTATACTGTAATTATGTGTGCACCTCAATGTGTGAGACTATAAACATATGCTATAGATTTGAATAAGAGGGCTGTCAACACTTTATTTTAAAAGTGTATTAATTATAACTGAATAATCATGCAGATGCTAACGCAGAGCAATATCCTCTGCCTGGTTGATATTTACATTACTCACCGCATCTCATTCTCAGAACAATGAATTTTAAAGGAAGGAACAATTAGCAACCCCATGGAAATTTATATTAGCAGTGTCTTATAAATAATCTTCTTCAGGACAACTAACAGCTATTTATTTCCATTGTTTTTTTTTCCCTTTTATTTTCAAAATAGGCAAGGATATTAAAAATAGATGGTCCAGGAAAAGCTAATGACATGCCTACATAAAAAGGTTTTCAGTTTGAGTCTCTTTTTTTTTTCTTTCTTTTTACGGAAACTAATATTCATTTATCCTGATTATATTGCTCCATCAATCACCAAGATCCTGTATATTTATGAGTGCAATTTTTGAACGTGATGCTCTTTAACCTTCACACAAGCACACTCTGCTGATGGCTGGCAAGATTATTATTTTTTTCCCCAGTAACTTTCAGTAGTGAATGTAGAGGTCAGAAATAGGAAAAGGTGAGCCCGGCATGTGGCACACTCTTGTCATCCTCATACTTGGGAGGCTGAGACATGAGGATGCTGCTTCATGGCCAACCTCAGCTACTTAGTGAGACCCTCTGCAAATTAGTGAGACCCTGTTTTAAAATAAAGAATAAAAATAGGGCTGAGGGTGTAGCTCTGAGGTAGAATGCCCCTGGGTTCAATCCTCAGCGCACACACACACACACACACACACACACACACACACACACACACATATATAAATAGGGAAAGGCCTTTGTTATTAAAGATATTAGGCACATGTGTCTTTATGGGAGCAGGTAGGTAACTTTGACCTTATACTTAACTCTGTAAGAAGATTGTGAATCTGGTATTTTCTATAATAAAACTATAGGTTGAGAATCTAAGTGTTAGGCACATAATAGAAGTATTACAGATAATTGTTGGATGAATGACTGTATTTTTAATATTTGTATTTTTTGTGGCTCATGCTACCTCCAAGCTACACTCCCAGTCCTTTTATTGTTTATTTTTTTTTTAATTTTTGAAACAGGGTCTCACTAGTTTGCTGAAAATCTGTATACCTTTCTAAGACTGTTGTGGAAACTACGTTCCTCCTTTTTTGGCCTTCCAAGTGCTGGGGTAATGACTATATATTTAAATAAATGTCTTAATGTTAAGGACACACACATGCTTGAATGTCTCTAAATACTATTTGTAGTCTTAAAACTGATTATTCCCTAGCCAAAATATTTTAAATCATTTCTTAAAAATGCTATTTTAAATAAGACTTTTGTCATATCAAATAAGACAGTTTTATTTAGAATATTTCAGGATTTAAAGAAACAACCATAGGAAAAGTACATTTTGATTTCGAGGGGATTTTCCCTCTGAACTACAACCCTGGTGTCTCTTTTTAAATTTTAAAATATTGAGAGTTTCTTCCTAATTTCTGAGGATGGCCTTGAATCTGTAATCTTCCTATATCTGCCTCCCAAGCGCTAGGATTACAGGTACGCATTATTATACACAGCCCAAACTTCTTAGTAATGTTAACTCCTTGTTACCTCCACAGCATTGCTGAAAAGGGCTTAGCAATCTTTTTTAGTTAATGATTCTGGTGTTTGCTAAAGTTTACACCATTTCGAACATGCATGTGGGTGTGTGTGTGTGTGTGTGTGTGTATACACTCATGCACATATTAAAATTTCTTGATCCCTATTGGCTTCAGTCACTCATATTGTCAGGATTTCCTAGTAATCTGTGATAAAGCTCACTGCTGAACTTAAATCTTATCTAAATTCACATCTTACCAGATTTTATTTAGACCTTATCTTATTCAGCATCTTATTAAATTTTTTAACATGCAAGTTATTGCTAAGTTTGTTTTGAGAAGGACATTTTGGGCAGGGTATTTGAATTTACTGGTGCTATCTTATGTGTTTGACATTTGGTATTGTTTTAAATATTCACATTATGGTTCCGAGAGCGAGAGAGCAGTTCATTTGCTCATCAGTAAAACTTGCATCAAATTGAAACAAGTTTGATTTTCCCATGGTCATACACTGAAGTTTTCAAACCCAGATTTTATGATACAAACGCTATCATTTTTTGCGCCTTAAGTGGTATACTGCCACAAGTATTGATATTAAGAATAAATATGATCTCCAATGACCCTGAGGATTAAAGATTAAGTGATAAGATACATTATCAACTGATTTCAGTTCAGATAATTCTGGTCACATAGCAAACACTTTTTGATTGTTTGACAGTTTGAAGGACATTAAGAAGCAGAGTTTGGAATAAAAAGACCTGAGTTCAAGTCTTCAAGACTTTTTATTTCCTTCCTTATTCGTAGCATACGAATGAGGAATTAGGTAATAGCTAATCCACGCAGTTGTGAAATAAAATCAAATGAAACAGTCATAAGACATCATTTACAAAATGTAATATTATAGTAATATGACTGGTAGAATCTTGATATCATTAATATATTCTATTACCTGTATATGAATTTTGTTATTCATTTACTAAAATACTGAAACATGGGTGAGTATATTTGGGTAATTTGCCTGAGTTTATATGTGATTTATAAATCATAGAGGTTAAAAAGGCACATAACATTGTCTAAAATTTGGCTTTTTTCCTTGTGAGTGAGTGTATAATTTACAGCTTGTGAATTAAATAAACTGGACATAGCATTAGTCATAATCATGAAAAAATTGAATGCTTCTTTACCATAGGACACTAGTGGGAAAGGTCGTGGCAATTCTAGTCAGATACATCAATAAATCTGTATAAATTCCAGTGGTAAAGCAAAATTCTTTTTAACATGTGTATTATTCACATTAAAATTGTACATAAAAATTTGGCATGTCATTACTTATCTAAAAGCAATAAAGTTGGAAAATCAAGATGCAAACTTGTATATGCAATGCCATCTTAAGAGAACCATAATTGTTCTTATGCCTTCTATAAAAACAAATAGAGATGGTTGCATCTAGGTAGAAATATTTTAATTTTTTATGAATGCTTAATTACTTAGCAAAATATTCTAAAACAAACATGAATTCCTTTGTAAAAATAAAATTTCTTTGAAAGCTGGTTATTTTTACACTAAATTTGCCTGAATATATATATATATATATATATATATATATATATATATATATATACACACATACATAATATGGGATATATGCTGTTTATTTCCTTAGACTACTTTACAGTACTGAGCCAGTAGAGAGCTGGATTCTTTATCAAAGATCTGTATTATTTCTGTCCTATGATTATGAAAGTCAGTCCTAAATTATCTGGGGTTGTATGAACACACACAAATATAGAAAATAAGACTTTTTATTTTTCTGTGGATAATTCCAGTCATATATTTCATTGGCCTGGATACTTAGGTGAAAACTGATATTATGATCTGTAATTTTAAAACTCATGCGGTCCACCAGAATTAAAACTTAGAAACATCCTTACAATATATTGCTTCAGAGTTAATGTGGTGAGATAGGAACATAAATAAGCTAATCAACCATCAGATCATGGGGAAATGACCTAATCTCTTGAATTCCCATCTTCTTTGTGAAATAGGAGGAGTACCTATCTCGTCAGGGCTAATACAGGGTATATGAAGGGTACTTTATTTATTTTTATTTGAAGTAGTGAGAAATTAACCCAGGGTACTTTACCACGGAGCTACATCCAAGCCCTTTTTATTTTTATATTTTGGACATGGTCTCAGTATGCTGCCCAAGATGACTTTGAACTTGCTAATTGTGAGTAGCTGGGATTACACCACTATGCCTGGCAGAGTATAGCGTTGGGCTATCTATTTACATGCAATTTTAAACAAAAGATTTTATGGTCTGATCCCTTATGAAGTTAAACCTTATGTGATATATTATCTTTCATACTCAAACTCTGCAGTGTGTGTGTTTTTGGACAGGTGGTTATCTGTCATCCATCTGCCTTTCCATCTATCACTAAGTACAGAGAAGATATCCTGTTATCCATGATAATGATCACCGTTATTTTCTTTACAGTGCTATCGGAAATGGAGTATTTTGTGGTAAAGTTCACAGTATCAGGCAACTAAATTTTTAATGAATATTGTTTCTACTTATTTCTAAATTTCATTTTTTCTCCCTTTCCCTCATTTCCAGCTGTCTCCCATCCCACTCCACTCTCTCTTCCTATCTCTTAAAATCTAGACATTCTAGACTAGAAGCTTATGTGTATACTATAAAACATTTACTTTTTTAAATTAAACTTTATTGGCTATACTTATATCAATTATATTTATGTAAATATACTACTACTTATAATTTAGATAAGTAATTTACAGTGTTCTTTGTCACAAAACTTCTTTACATTCTTAAATTATTGAGAACTCTATAGAGCTTTGATTTATTGAAAATGATTATTAATATTTTTCATATTAAAACTTTCAAATAAATGAGATTAAGTTATTTAATAATAAAATTAATAAACCTATTATGTTAGAGAAGTGTTATATTTTTATGAAAATGACTATATTTTTCAAAGCAAAAACAGTGAGAATAGTGATATTGGTTTACAGTTATAAAATCTCTTTAATTTCTCTCTTAATAGAATATAGCTAGATTCTCATATCTGCTTAGGCATCCAATCTGTTGCAATATGTTGTTTTCATTGCAATTTTTGAAGAAAAACCAACCCCACACAAATACGTGGCTGAAAAATTAGTGGAGATTTTAATAACCACTTAGATAATTGTAGATATTTTTCTTCAGTGCCACAGTAAAATCTCTACAAGTAGTAGTTTCTTAAATGCCAACTACAATGTGGAATCTGAAACCATTATCAATAAATTTTTGTATTGTGTTACATTAAATCTATTTGTCTCTCTTCCACTTTGAATGAACCTTTTGCCAATTTGTAATTTTCCAAAACATATATTTAATATTGGTTTACTGAGCTAGGCAGATATTCATTATATAATATCAAAAAACTCATACGCAACAATATCAGTAATCTCTATAAAAACTTTAAGTATCTAACTAAGTATCTATCTGGGTGTGGTGGCACATGCTTGTAATCCTAGCGCTTGGGAGGCTAAGACCAGAGGACCGCATAGGTTTGAAGCCAGCCTCAGCTACTTAGTGAGGCTCTCAGCAACTTAGTGAGACCCTGTTTCCAAATAAAATAATACATTTTAAAAAAAGGTCTGGGAGTATAGCCTGTGGTAGAAAAGCCCCTGTGTTTCACCCCCAGTACCACAAAAGAAAAGAAAAGAAAAATAATATTTAAGTATTTAGAAACTTCAGTCTCACAGGAGCAGATACACATTTTTTTAAATTCGAATCTTTAGTAGATATTTCCAAGTTTCAAATACTGTGGGTTATCTTTTAAATGATAAGCTAGTTTTAGGTTTTGGAGGATCTTTTTTTTGTGTGTGTGGTACTGGGAATTGAACCTAGGATCATTCTACCTTCAACCTCCAACCTCAGCCCTATTTATTTATTTATTTATTTATTTATTTATTATTTTTGTTGGAGAGGGCAGGGTCTCTCTAAGCTGCTGAGAGCCTCATTAAGTTGCTGAGGCTAACTTCAAACTTATAATCTTCCTGTCTCAGCCTCCCAAGTAAGGGGATTACAGACATAGGCACTGCCATGTGTGGCTTAGTTTTAGGTTCTTTTTTATATAAAAGTATGATAGGTGCTAAATGCAGAGGTTAGAATGCCTACAGTTTGTTCATCAGTTGTCCTTTCCAAAAAGTGAAGTTCCGTGAAAAAAACATTGTTAGTTCCGCTCATGACTGAAATAATCACTTGTCATATCTTTGTGGCAATGATACTTCATCATGGAGCAGAAGTGCTTGGTGTAGACCATCAATTTTATTATACAGAACATTAAAAATAAGAATAAACAGGGATGGGACTTCATAAAATGTTCTTATTTTCTTGTGAACAACATTCCTAATAAGTCAATTGTTTTTTTATCTTTAGATTGCATTATAGTGATGTGTTCTGGGATGTCACTATAGTTTCTTGCCACTGTCTTTACCAATATTAATGTAGCAATAGTTCTACCCACAAAGTAGTGCAAAAAAACAAGTACCTTTGACCTGTTAGATACCTTGAAAGTCTCTTAGAGATGCCCAGAGATCTGTGGGCCTTCTTTGAGAACTGCTGCACTGGAGGTTCCTCCTTCTTCAGGGTTCAGGTACAATGTACTAACAAAGGTGATTCTGGTAGTGGTAACAAGGATCTCCTCCCTGACCAAGCAGCTCCACTTCTTGCTGGAAATTTTCAGTGACCCATGCAAAGTATCCTACTTACCACTTTAATCCACTGCATGTTGGGCTATACTTTTACTACTTGCCCAGGACTGTTGAGACAGAGCACTTAGACACATGGTAAGTGACATAAAGTAGGCTTATTGCGTACAGGAAAACAGTAAAGGAAAACAAAACCCCGGGATTCATGATGACCTGACCCCCAAAGCCAAAGAAAGCTGCCCAGGCCAGATGAAGTCTCATCTGTTCATATCCCACTTGCACCAGTAGGAAAGACTTCAGAAAACAGCCCATCCTTGGATCTATGCTCTGGGATTGGGATTTACTGGGTTGAAAGCATTGAAGGACATCCTTTTTCTAAGGGAAATATGACTAGACCCCATGCTATTCTGGTCAGTCTCTCTTTATATCAGGATGTTGCCTTCCCAACACATTTTAGTTATTTTTGATGACTACAAGTGAGAAAAGGGTTGGGAATTGATTTGCATAAGGTCATCCAGAGAACCATCCTGCACATGGAGGACAAACACTAGCCATTCTTGAACTAGGCTACAGGTGATTAATCGCAGTTCCCATGATCACAGCAGCATTTCAATTCTATCCTTCCTTCATCTCTCTTCAATTCTCCCTTCTGTCTCTCAATTTGCAAACTTGCTCTTCTTTTCTTCTCTCTCTCTCTCTCTCCCATAATTTGTACAATGCTGTACTGCCAGAAGTCTTATCTAAGCATAAAGTCACTTTCCATGTATCCTTAGTCTAATATGCAATCAACTTATGTCTTTAGTGTTGTCACTTTATAACATGCCAAATTGGAGTCTAAATATTTATTGTTCAGTAAAGTTTTTGAGAAACCTAGTTCCCCTCTTGTATCTCTGATAATCTTTCATACTGATGATAAATGTCTCCAATGTTTTTCTCTCTCACCAATATACAAAGATTAAGTTAATCGAAGAATGTGTAAAACAACACTTTTCTGCTAATTCCTGTGCATTCAAGCTCTTTGTCACCTTATTGCCTTTTTTGCATGTCTATTTTCTTCCATTTGAGTAATACTATGACCTTTTCTTTGTAAATAACTAGCAAATTTGATTAATAGGAATGTTAAAAGGAACACCAGGCCAAACTAACGTTTTTATGATCAGATGGGTAAAAAATTGTGAATGTATAGAAACACATATCCTATCCCAAAACTGTAGAAATACTCAAGGAAGAAATGAGGCAAAGTAGAACTTTCTCCCATATTCAAAATCACATATTGAACACTCATTTTATACCTAAATAATACCTTATTAACATGACTGTAGTATCCAGGTTTCTACTGCTCTAAATATACCTATCTAATACCTAACTAATATCTGTGTGCCAGAAGAAATCATGGAGCAGGAAAAATGAGGCAGCCCTTGAAACCCAAGACTTTACTAATCTAACATCCTATCTAATACCTGAGGGAATCAAGTAAAAAAAAAAAACAGAAAAAAATATTTTGGCTCACAACTTCAGAGTTTTCAGTCTGCAGTTATGAGGCCATGTTGCTTT
Organism: Muscardinus avellanarius; assembly: GCF_963383645.1. NCBI lineage: Eukaryota > Metazoa > Chordata > Mammalia > Rodentia > Gliridae > Muscardinus > Muscardinus avellanarius. The sequence goes on from NC_137796.1 coordinate 24,201,668, forward strand.
GGGTCAGTGATAGCACTGGCAGACATGAATGGCAGAGAAGGCCTGTCTGCCCTATGAAAACAGTGAATTACAAAAAAAATAAGATAAGGAGAAAAAAGGGGTAGAGTCCCTCTCTTTCTCTTTTCTTTTTCTTCTTTTTCTTTTTCTTTCTTTTTTTTTTTTTTTTTTTTTTTTTTTTTTTTTTTTTTTTTTTTTTTGCGGTACTGGGGATGAAACCCCAGGGCATTGTTCCTCTGAGCTACACCCCCAGCCCTATTTTTTAGTATTTTTAATTTTTGGAATAGGATCTCCCTGAGTTGCAAAGGGCCTCACTGTCCCTGAACTTCAATTCTCTGGTCTCCACCTTTGGAATGCTGGCATTACACACACATGCCACCATGCATGGCCTCCAATGTTTCTTTCTGAGCCTACACCAGTGATCCAATCCACTAGGCTCGGTCTCCTGAGCAGCTTCCACCACCTCCCAAGAGCGTCATAGGCTAATGTTCAAGACTGATATATGGGCCTTCAGGGGAGAATTCCAAGCCAGAGCTGTCGTATTATCGATGTTGTTGAATGTACAAAGCAAAGTTTTATTAGTTTACCTGATGGGAACATAATATAAGTGATCATTAGTGTCAATATGTCCAACTGATAGAGTCTGATTTGCAAACTAAATCTGATAGTTACCCATTCTGTTATTGTTTTCTATAAATCCTCACTTTTCCTCTCTACCTGCACAGTCTAGGTTTCCTAGATTTCCCCGAAAGCTTTTTTTCTGTTGGCAAGCATAGATTCTCTCAACCTCGGCTCCACTTCCCTACCCTTGGGAATTTTCTGTCATTAGATGTGTTTTCACCAGGGAGTTTGAGGACATTGGACTTTGATGTGTCAATTAGTATTACAGGTTTCCAGAGCTTGTTAGAACTAGGACTTTGCTTCCCACTCTATGCCACTAAGATGATTTTTTTTTTTTTTTGTGGTACTGGGGTTCCTGGAAACCCTTCTACCTCTGGGCTACACTCCTAGACCTAATATATATATATATTTTTTTTTTTTTTTTTTTTTTTTTTGGAAACAGGGTCTCTTAAGCCAGCACGGCTGGCTTTGAACCTGCGTGATCCTCCTGTCTTCAACTCCCAAGTGTGGGGATTAAAAGCGTGCGCCACCACACCCAGCAGAGATGAGGACTTTTATCTTAACCTAATTCCCATGAGAATCCTATTGAGCAAATAGGGGATATGTTAAATTTATGTCCTAAAAAGAAAGACCAAGCTCCATGTAATTTAGCAAACAGTAAAGTTCTGGGCTTCAAGGGCTATCTAATTTTTCTTGCTCCATGCTTGCTTCTGGCACACAACACTGAAACAATAAAACAAGTGTGAACTTCAGTAGCAGATAGACTTGGGTTTGAATCATATTTTTCCTTCCATAGCTACACAAGATATTGAGCAACTACTTAAATCTCTATTATATAAAATTTCTATAAAGTTAAGAATTTAGTGTGTCCTCATTGTGTTGTATTAATTAAATTAAATGAAACAAAAGAAAGATAATAAGAAATCAAAGTAAGGAAATTCTCAAATAATGTCCTTGAAGGAGAAATGGCCGTATAATATAAATAGGCTATTTCCTATAACTGGGTAGCTGTGATAGCAGTTGATTTTCTGAGGGAGTCTCCATGATACTACATTGAAAATGTCAAATAGCTATGCAAATAGTAAGGCTGTGTCTAAATAGTCACAGACTGTTTGAACTAGAAAACATTTGAAAAGTAATTCAGTACCTCTTCCTTTATTTTTCTCAAAGAAGGAAAAGGATACAGGGTTTACTCAAAGTCATTAGCTACCTAGTATGAAACATATCGATAATTCTATCACTAGATTGAGTAAAATTATTACTTTTCTATTTTTGATGGGGCAAATGGTCATCACAGATTTCATGATTTAAAATAACACAATTTTAGTATCTTTTACTTGAAATCAACATAGGTTTCACTGGGGTGTGTTCCTTTCTGGAAGCTTAGGGGGAATAATCTGTTTTCTTGTCCTATTTTAAGGTCCCCACATAGTTTGGCTAGTTGACCCAATCTGCATTTTCAAAGTCAGCAAGATTATATCTCTCTGACCATTATTTCACAATCATTTCTGCTTCTGACCGCAGAAAGAAAGGTTTCTTTTCCTTTCAAGGAAAAGGGTGATTACATTGGGGTGATCTGCATAATCTGAAATAATCTCACCATTTCAAGGTCCTTAACTTAGTTAATGTGCAAAGTTATTTTGCACATTTATATACATATAGATATTGGAAATTTGGATCATGAATACCTTTGAAGGAGTATTATTTCTCCTCTAGCATTTAGACTCTAAGCACAGACAAATATGATTGCAACGAGTGGTTACCATTTTGCCTCAGTAAGATATTCATTGATCAGGAGCTGGTATGATTTAGGAGGATGTATTGATTAGTTAAGACTATTATAATAAAATAACATAGAATGGGTATATTTTTATTTGTCTTTTTTTTTTGTGGCACTGAGGTTTGAACCCAGAGACATTCTACCTTCGAGCTACACCCCTAGCAACTATTTTATTTTTATTGTGAAACACAGTCTCCCTAGATTGATAAGAGTCTCACTCTTTGCTGAGGCTGTCTTCAAACCTGTGATTCTCCTATCTCAGCTTCCCAAGTACTGGGATTATAATCATTTGCCACCAACGCGGAGTAAAATGGATGTCTTAAAAATATAAATTTATTTTCCTATGATTCTGGAGTCTAGTAATGCAAAGCCAAAGTTTTGCTTCTTGGGTTTGCAAATGGCCACCTTGTCACTTTGTCTTCAAATGCTCCTTTCTCTATGCAGATACATTACTGCTTTCTGACTGTATGTCTACATTTCCTCTACTTATAAGTACACAAATTAGATTGGAGTAGGGCCAAAGTAATGGCTTCTTTAATATAATCACTTTTTTTAAAGTTCCTGTCTCCAAATGCAGTCATGTTTTGAAGTCCTAGTGGTCAGGGTTTCAACATGTATGTTTTGAGGGGAAATAACTAGTAATATCATTTAACCAGAAAAAGATGTTTGTTTCTAATAAGCAATGAAATAAAATAGCAATATCTATTTTTATAAAAGATTAACATTTTTCTTCATATAAATGATGAATACATTCCTAGCAAATCTATTTAAAATAAAAAACAGAAGGGCCATTCTATTTGCAAGTTGCTTTTGCAGTTTTGTTGTTTGGTATTTTTGCAGACAAATTCCAGGCTTTGTTGGTGGAATGCAAATGGAGGAGTAACACCTATATACTTATGTTGTGTGCACACACAGATACACATTCAAACACACACACACACACACACACACACACACACACACACACTAGTGGTGTAGTAGGTTTTAGCATATAGTTCTGATAATTTGATGGTGTTCAAGGCTCTATTTCCAAATTTGCATGGTAGTTATGATAATGCTTACAACAGGAGTGAACAAAACAAAAATTTTACTTATATGTTATTTTTGCAACTGTCGTATGGTTTTTGATAATGGTACTAACAGTTTTGCTAGTGTTCTTTTAACAAGAGGAAATTAATATAAGAAAAATATAGGTATTTTTCCAAGCTATATCTAGTAGTTGTGATTCAAGCCAGTTCTTTTGATCCTCATGGATCTAAAAGGAAGAATATTTTAGAATCTCTTTAGCTAGTTATCTTCTGATATGCTCTTTTATCTATTATTATTCTTTAATAAAGCCATTTATCAGCCAACTCTTCTCATCTGTTTTTATGGTTACTAGGTATTGAACCCAGGAGCATTTTACCTCTGAGCTAGCTACATTGTTAGTCCTTAGATTTTTTTAAAAAATTTTGAAATATGGTTTCACTAGGTTGCCGAGGGTCTTGCTATGTTGCTGAGGTTGTCCTGGACCCTTTCAAGCAGCAGGATTATAAGCGTGTGCCATGCCACTATGGCCACTATGCCTGGCCCACCCTTCTCATCTTAATTCTTTTATCAGCCAGTTTTGAGTTAATACATGCACCTAACTGAATAATCATGGCTGAAACTCGAAAGTGTGATTTCTGTTAAAGATAAATTTCGGTCCTTGACTTTGTGTTTTTATATACCTTTTTTGTGAAATAGTTTATCTTTTTCAAGTCTTCAAGGCGTAGGTGTAGGTAACACAGACACATTATTATCAGAGGTTTGGAACAAAGTGGGGGGGATATAATTTACTATTGTCTTTCCCCTGTTCTGTGGCTCAAATGAAATTCTAGTTTTACATATTTCATATTCAACTTAAATAGTTATGTTCTTCCAAGATCATTTTGATTGTGATTTCATTACTGTATATTCCATTTACTAGTCCAGAATTTGAGGTTCAGCAGATGACTGATATTTGGTCATCCACTGTGCTCTTCCCCACTGTTTTCTTGTCATGTATTTGAGTAACAAGAAACATCCTGTTTAGCTGGTAACTGTGATTTTCCCATCAGAAATGTATCTCTTTCTTGCCACTCCTATTAATACTCAGGTTAATCCAGTTCTCTGAATGCAGAGAATATTGAGAAAAGATCCTCTCAGCATTTCCTTCCTTTTGACAGTCACATGGATGCTCTACTGTGACTCACTTTGTTATATGTGTTTTAAATATTCATATCATTTTTAATTTTAAAAATTAGCTCCATTTATTTGGCTAATAAACCTGGGTATCTTTTGTTGATTTCTATTTCTCTTATTTACATATTTACATCATACATTACTACATTTCATATTTATTTGGCATTAAACTATCCCTTCCTATAGAGAATTTCTCTCTCTCTCTTCTCTCTCTCTCTCTTTCTCTCTCTCTCTCTGTCTCTCTCTCTCTCTCTCTCTCTCTCTCTCTCTCTCTCTCTCTCTCACACACACACACACACACACACAGAATTTTCAAGAAATTTAAAAAGTGGGACTATTTTACTGAAAATTAATTATCCACCACAATCTTCAAATAAGGATCTCTTATACTTTATAGTTGGACTTATCACTATGCCTGCTGTAATGTTATATGGAGAACAGTTCTCTGAGACAAATTGATTATGTTTTCCCTGTATCTATCTGTTAGTGGGAAACCTTTTGGTCCTTTAAGCCTACTCTCTCACAAATACCCCCATTTGTTTAAATTTATTCCAAAATTTAAAGTATATTACAACATCAGTGGAAGGATAGAATTGCATTCTGTCAGACATCTCTTTGTTTACTCTTCTATGTGTTCTCCAGTGAAACCATTTTACCTGCCTATATTCTTCCTCTTCTCTTATAAACCCACTTATCCATCCATCCATCCACCCACCCATCCATCCATCCATCCATCCATCTATCCATTTCTTGATCTTTTCGCCCTAATTGCTTTCTAATAATTGGTCCACAACTACTTTTTATCCGCATACTTACCCACTTAAGCATTTGTTCACTGACTGAATACACATTGATCATACACTCTTCTTACTTCTAGGCTTATAAATATTGAGGAGCAATAAATTAACACCTCCAGATACATCACAAATATTGCTTATTGAATGAGTAAATGAGTATTAAGTATATAATTACTAAGTCATATTTGCTGCCCAATTCAAGCAAGAGTTTGAGCTCAGATCACTTAACTCAAGAAATTACATTCTAATTTGACTGCAAACAAATGTTATATGTTAAATTTTGCCCTAGAATATATTGTTAAATACAGTTTTCTTGGAAAGCAATTTCAGGTTAGCCAGAACTCATCATTATATTTCCTAAATTTAACTCACAAATATATTTAAATATCTTAGTTCTTGCAATGCTTATGCCTTAAGCAACATTATTACCACATTTTAATTGTTACAACAACCTTAAGAGTATATACTATTATTTATAAACTGGGAACTAAATTATTTTTTGTGGTACTGAGGATCAAACCCAGAGGCATTCTACCTCTAAACTACACCCCAATCCTATTTTATTTTTTATTTTGAAACGGTGTTTCACTAAATTGCTGATGCTGACCAAGAACCTCTGGTCCTCCAGTCTCAGATTCCCAAGTACTGGGATTACAGGTATGCAGCACCATGCCTAGGGAACTGAATTTTAAAGCAGTTAAGTGAATTCCTCAGCATCTTATAGTTGGTTTCAACATAATTTTCTTATCAGGGTCTCATTCTAGAACCTAAAATCTGAGGTATTAACACTTTAAGTATTTGGTTACCTTAGAGAATTATATTGACTTTTATACCTGTAAGATTTAATCAGACTGATATCAGCATACATTAAAAAACAGATGTATACAACACAGGAGTATCTATTACATTTTTCCTCTATGGTTGCTTAATTAAATATTGAAACCAATCCCCATATGCAAATGGAAAATGAAATTTTGAGAACAATTGACACATTTAGATAATCTCATTATCTGCAAAATTAGTCCCTCTAACTCCCCTTTCTCTGAATCATGTCAACATGAATGATTTGTGTCCACTTTAATGTGGGTATTTAACAGTTATTTTTTGCTCATAATAATAACTTATGTTAGGCTCCTAAAATATTACTTATTGATATAGTATCTTTTAAATTTTTTTTTCCACAAAACTAAGGATTGTAAATCTTTTGAGAATCTACCTAAGGAGCTTGAATTTGCTATAGGGCTGACATATCATGTTTCTAAACCTATAAAGCTGTGGTCTAGACTTAAGATGGCAACAAATTTCTAAGGTCATGACTGTCAGCTTGGGAAATCTCTTGGGAAAAAGGCTGCCAGCCTCTTCTTGTCCATAGTGAGTCTATGCATTCCAATCAGCTGAGCATCCTGTCTTTCTGTTTCTATGACTTTTCTATTTGAAACTTTTAGAGAATGGTTTATGAACTCTACTTGTAGTTTGTGGATATATATGATTTATATATGTACTAAATCTCTGTTGCTCTTTAGGGGCAAACCATGGAGATGTCTGGAGGATTTCAAATTAACTAGTTTTGCTTTTCCAAAGATCTCAACATAATCATGCTCAAATGTGTGTAATCTGAAATCTGCCTGAATGGGTTACAACTTATCCTTCCATATTAATTGTTTGAGCTTAAGAAAGTCAATGCATTTACTGAGCCAGTGTCTTTCATCATATACAGTCACCAACAAGATAAAGGACATTAAGATGTGTCCTCTGCAGACAAAAACAATGGGCACTTATTATGTGCCGAGTACAATGCTTGCTGGTGGGTATAGTAGTGAATGGCATAGATAGAAGGCCTGCCTTCGTGGAACGTAGCTATTTAAAAATGTATTGCCAGCAATGCCTTCCTTTTTCTGACTGTATTTTCAGGTGCAGGAAGCCAAAAACAGCAGTTCACTTGGACTGGCTTCCAGTTTTCTTCCTCTGGGCACCAGTCCCCATGGCCAGGGCCAGCTGTTCAAAATACTCACACCAGAAGCTAACACAGACAGCAAAGACACATGTCTGAGCTATCAAAATGCTACACATTTGGTTGCTGTAAAGCAATAGAAAAATATATTCACGTGTGTGTGTGTGTGTGTGTGTGTGTGTGTGTGTGTGTGTCTGTCTGTCTGTCTGTCTGTCTGTGTCTGTGTGCGTGTGTTCTGGAGCAGAGATAATTTCCAGAGAAGGATACTTTATATCTTTTATTTAATCAGGGATTGTTTCATCTAACCTTTCACCTCTCAAGACTAAGTGATCCTTAAATATCCTTAGGAAATTTCTATGTGAAATATTCCTCTTTCACCGGAAAACTATTTATGATCACCTAAGAGCAATTGTATATTCCCAACTTGAATCTTGGAGTGTTTTTATGCCTATTACACAGCGTCAGTTTTATGGTGTAATTTGTTTCTTCAACTTGTTGAGAATGGAGTGACTTGATGGAAGGTAATTTGGAGTATTTAGATTTACTGTAGTAGCAAAGGGTTTCAGGCCTTAAAGACATCTCTCAAGTTATACAATCCAGCATGTCAACATTCTGCCTCCCACTCCAGGTACTGCCATCATACATAGCTTTATTTACATCTAAAGCATGAAGAATGACTGGTTTAATGTGTCTGTTCATCTGTTTGTTTTCCTATCCTCTTTCAGTGCAATTATGGGACCTCACTCTTTCTTGAATGGTGCATTACTTGTTTGGTCAGCAGCCTTTGTAAGATGTTCTGCTGTGTACCACAGAGCTGAACTGGAATTTGAAATGAGCAGGTTTTAAGACTAACTCCTGGTCCTCCTGGACAGCAATTTAGAAACTTGAAAATAACTCACCTATTCCTCTTGCACTTTCCCCTTACCTATATTTTCACTTTCCTAGCAACCAAAGTATGTCTGCTCTTGATTACGGGATCTGTATCCTTATCATCTCAAAACTGTAGGCCGCAAACATATAGAGTCAAAGTATCTGCTCCCATTTTGATATGGAATGGTTGTGATTCAGGTATTATAATTCTTTTATTGATAGGTTGATGACCCATAGCACAGTTTCTCCTTCACAGGTATTGTAGCAGGTACTGAGAAAATAATGTTTGATAAGTTGGGATCCTTCACTCACTTGACCTCCTCACCCATGTGACCTCTGCTCAGGCAGGGGTCGGAAACCTGGAGGCCATATCTTGAGAGAAAAGCTTGTTCTCACTTCTGGTGGACCCGATCTCTCCTGGCCAAAGGGCCCCCTTATGACCCCCTTGATAGCCGGAAGTAGCTCGAGACTCAAGTCTTCGACCATTATCACCCAAAGGCCGGGACGATAAATCGAGGTCCCCTCTGCCCGGGCAGGGGTGGCGGAACCCCGGAGGCAGAGTCTGCCTCGCAATAGTATCTTGCAAGAATCTCGTCTTCCCACGAGTAAACCCCACCCCCGGAGATGCATACCTTAAGAGAAGGGCCCTCCCTTTCCAGCCTCGGATGGGGCGCGGGTCCCCAGAACTGCTCATACCCATCCCCAGGAGAACCGTACCATTAAAGCTGATACCACGTACTGGAACTCTCCCGTGTTTTACATTGTATATGGACTTGCATTTTATTTTACAGTGTTATGCTGTGGTTACATTTAAGAGTTCTAGATTTTCTATTTTTCCCAATGGTGACCAGATTCAGAAAAAAAAAAAAAAGTAAAATAAAAACTGGGATCAGTAAATGACAGAGATTTATGTGGCAGCAATCCCTCTCAAACCTTTGGATTCTAAAAGAGGTTGGTTTTCTCTCTATAACTTAAAGGCTTCTTGAAAAGAAGATGGAGAATTGGAGAGACTCTTTCATGGTGTTCTTTGTGATGTGCAACTTCCAAATAATTCCAAATTCCACAGTGACCTGATTTTCAGATCATGAAGAGATTTCCCCTGTAGTGGGCTCAATTCCAGGCCTCACCTCATTCTAGTGGAAAAGAGAGCCAGAATGGTGAAGTGTGATTCAGCCTAGCAACATAATTATAATTTGGTATTTAAATAGATATATCTTTTAGGTACTACTACCTGGAGATTACTTTATTATTCTGGTGGATCCTGTGTAAGAGGAGAAGAGGTTGTGTGTGTGTGTGTGTGTGTGTGTGTGTGTGTGTGTGTGAATATGTACACTCATAAGATAGATGCAGATTCATTCTTTGATTCTGAGAACAATGATGTCTGCTCATGAGATAACTGGCATTCATCTATTATTTACTCATTACTCTCATTACCCACCCATCTATCTTTCCATCTGTTCATCTCTTCTTCCATTAACTCTTCTACTATATAATACTTCCTATTTTGGGTGCTAAATTTAAATATATACTTTACATACTTGAAAAAAAAAACTCAAGAACTTTGCATTTACTACCTATAGGATTTTAGGAGTCTGGGTCTAACTTTTTAAAATTCCTTCGCTTCATTTCTTAAATTGTTGTGAAAATTAGAAATGTTCTTTCTTTCTCTTCCTTTACGTTCATTGAACTCCACAAATATTTATTGTGCTTCCAACAAGATGACAAACACATGACTAGGCAGAGGGAAGACAAAGGAGAATTCAATGCAAATGTGTCTTCCCACAGGCTTTCATAGTATAAACTTGCCTCTTAATTGGGAGGTGTTATGCAAATACATGGAAGACCTGAGGGCGTAGTGGTACTGATGCTCACAAGGCAGCTCAGTTTTGTAGCACTCTTTCCATGGTTCCTGGAACTGAAGGCTTCATGTGAAACACTAGGATCACATTTGCAAATCTGACACTCTGTGGCTCTCCAGAACTCTACAATGAGTGGCCAAAAAGGTAGGAATTCATCTGGTTGTAAATGTGGCAGGTTTTGGATGCTGGGCTAAAGGAGAGTTAGAAATAAAATCGGTGTGTGAGTTAATGTCTTAGTTTTCTCTCTATCCTTTCCTCTTTGCTTCCATGATGTTTGCTACTAAACACACATCAACTACTGTGACTCTGCTATGACAAATCCAGAATCCGGTCTGGCTCCTTTGTGATCTTGTGTCCTTTTATAGTGAAATTTGCCATTTTTTTTTAAATCTTGGTATCACTATTTCCTAATCTGGCCTCATCTTGCTTTCTATTCATCTTGCTGCATTTCTTTTCCTTAACCTCATATTCTACCATGATTAAATTATCTTTTTTTCCCCTCTAACCTACCTTGACATCTTCCCTCTTACTCTTAGCTCTACCTGGAATACATTTCCTCTTCCATTGAGATTTGAAACATTAAAATGTTCCATGTGCTCATAGCTATTTGTTTTTTCCATGCTGTACCTCTTATAAACATGCATTTCAAAGTAGAAATGAACTATAGAACATGTGGTTTTAACATTGCCACTTGCTGATTGAGCATTTCCTAGGAAAGTTTTATGAAAATGTCTAAATCTCAATCATTTCATTGGTAAAATGGATAAATGGTCTAGAATCCATTGTAAGATAATATATGTACTCATACAAATTTTTCGTGATATTAGTAAGTAGTCAATGCACAAAATATTAATGTTGATAATAATGACTATACACCCCCTAAAATTTCTATTTCTATTTATCTTTCATAAAACCATGTCTTTGAGAGCAAAGGCCATATCAATTTTGTTTATTTCTCTGCCTCAACACCCAATATAATACCCAATATAATATATATATATATATATATATATATATATATATATATGTAAGAGGTGCCATCTATATGTTTAATAAGTGAATGGAGGAGGTATTCTTGTATCACAAACAGTCTAAAAACTCTCACCAACCCAGGCTGATCTGTATGTCGGCCTTACCCTGCTCTAATTAGCAGAAGCATCTCTTAAGAGATAGTGCTCACACTTCAAATGATGCACAAAGTGTGACCACTCCCTTGCTCTACAGTCTCAGAGAAAGAGTCCTTCTTTGGTGGGGTAAAGTGTCAGGGACTGTGTTCTTGCACTGAAGGGAGCAGTGTTTGACAGTCATGAGGAAACCAACCTTCAAAGCACCAGCTTGAAACCATGAACCTCCAATACTTCTGAGGTTCAACTTTGGGGTCTTATTGACCTTTGCTCTCTCTGTAAATTGCTATTTTTCACATCCACAATCTTTTACTTTTTGTAATGTCAAGTCAGTTATCTGAACAGGTCATGTATCAGAGTATAGGTATGTGATACAAATAATAGGATAAAGGAATAAACATTGAAACCCCATTTTCAATCAGCTTAGCGATATGGATTTTAGTAGGATGAGTAAAAAAAGGAACTTTTGCAAAAAGTGGAAGTGTATAACACTAAGAAGTTATTTTTTTCAGTCATATATATATATATATATATATATATATATATATATTATTTTTAATGGAGTCTTGGGAGCTTTCTTTCACTGTTATTGCAATGAAGCTTCCCAATATTTTCAGATAGTTATGTGGTGTTAATTATGTTTTGAAGTCAAATGGTTTTAGTTCTTAGACATTCAGTGTGGCTGCTTCCATTTTTTAAAAATTATTTATTTATTTATTTGCAGGTCTGGGGATGGAACTCAGCGGCATTCAACCTCCGAGCTACAGCCCCAGCCCTATTTTTTATTCTTTATTTTGAAATCGGGTCTCACTGAGTTGCAGAGAGCCTCACTAAGTAGCTGAGGCTGTCCGCGAACCGCGATCCTCTGGTCTCAGCCTCGCGAATGCTGGGATTACAAGCGTGCGCCACCACGCCTGGCTTCCATTTTTTAAATAACGATCAAATGGGATGATCTCAGAAATCAATTGTGTAGGGTCAAGGTTTTATCCTTACAATATAGGCAAAGTAGCTGAAACTCAAATGTGTTAGTCTCTTCAGCTCATATAAAGAAAAATCTGAATCTCATCTTTGTATTATTTTATTCTTTTAAAATCTAGATCATTTATCTATTTTGATTTAATATTTGTATACAATGTTAGGTAAGGGCCCAATTTTATTGTTTTTCATGTAGTTATTTTTTTCAATAATATTTAGTGAAAAAATTATTATTTCCTTCACCAAATATTCTTGGAAACCTTGTCAAAAATAACTTGACCATATATGGAAGAAAAAAAATCAAAGTTAATCAGGAAACCAAGCATGGAAAGGAAGGAGGGGGAGGGAAGGGTTAGGAATTGGGTAGGGACTGATTGGGTGATATGTGTTGTGTATAACTCCACAAGATTTTTATCCCATTAAGATGTATCGGGTGTATTCATTCGAGTCACCCCTCCATGCCACTCTGACATGGGGCTGTATTTCTATTTTCTGTATTTCTATTCTTTTAATAAACTTATTTAAATCTTCAAAAAAAAAAAAAAAAAGATGTATGACTACGCCGGGCGTGGTGGCGCACGCTTGTAATCCCTGCGCTTGGGAGGCAGAGACAGGAGGATCGCGCAGGTTTGAAGCCAGCCGCTCGCGCTGGCTTAGGAGACCCTGTTTCCAAAATAGAAATGTAAAAATAGGTCTGGGAGTGTAGCCCGGAGGTAGAAGGGCTTCCAGGAAGCCCAGTACCACACACACACACACACACACACACAAAAAAAAAAAAAAAAAAAAACATGACTACAATGCACCAATAAAAAATTATTTAATAAAATAATTTACAAAAAATGCAAATCACTGCCTGTTATAATACCATATAAGTGCTATAAATAACAATAAAGAAGTGTAAAAGGAAAACAAATCTATGCCGTTTTCTTCTTTCTTCTTAGTTATATTTAAACAGAAGGGATAATCTAAAACCAAAGATTAAAATGCAATTTGCTAATCAGAGGTTAATGGTACTTAGAAATAAAGCATGGAAAAAATAAATTCTAACATAAATAACAATAAAACCAATTTGAATGGTTTCTTTGTTAATTAGCAAAAATTTGTGGACAAGAGCGACACATACCAATGTCTCCTGTGTCTAAAATATGACTTGTATGTGACTGGGAGCCTTCACGAATGATGTATTATTCAAATTTTCTTTTTTTAATAAAAATGCTAATGGAAACGTTAAAATGCACATAAATTAAAATGATCATAAATTAGGATTAATATCACATTAATGAATTATAATCCTACATTCATTAAGATAAAGTGGCATTTCAATATTTGTTCTTGTTCATAAATTTAATACAATAAATGAAAGGGATACACTTTGAGATTCAATAAATATTTGATGTAATCTATGCTTTAACTTTTTAAAATATTCAAAAGTAAAGTAGGAGATCTAGATGCACTTGGATTCTTTGTTGCTAGTTTATGTCTTTTTTATAATCCTTTCTTTTCATTTATTGAAGCGCTAAATACAATTTAAATTGGTGAAGAAAGCGATAGAGACTGTTCTGAATAACAGGGATCCCAAGAGAACATGATGTATTTTGAATTTCTAGGAGTTTCTTTCCACAAGATAGTCTTTTCTTTAAAGGAACAAATATTTGAAATCTCATGGTGCAATAACTGGAACTATATTCACAGTTAAGTAACTGAGTTAAACTGAAAATATGTGCATTTAAGCAGTATTTAGCAACTGCAATTCAGTGATTTTTTATTTTGAAAATGCAAACCCAAAAGCAATATATAGTTTCTTACTTTATTATTTTTTGTTCTTTTTTGAAACAGAACTCAATGTAGTATAAGGGAGAAACCCCACATATTAGAACACTCTTGTATTTTCTCTTGAAAGTGAGATATTAAAACCAAGGGTTCTAAGGCCGGGCGTCATGCCACACGCTTGTAATCCCCGCACTTAGGAGGCAGAGACAGGAGGATCGCGCTGGTTAGAAGCCAGTCTCGCTGGCTTAAGAGACCCTGTTTCAAAAAAAAAAAAAAAAAAAAAAAAAAATATATATATATATATATATATATATATATATATATATATATATATATATATATGTCTGGGAGTGTAGCCTGGAGGTAGAAGGGCTTCCAGGAACCCTAGTACCACAAAAAATAAAATAAATAAAAAATAAAATAAAATAAAATAAAACCAAGGGTTCTATTTTCCCCAGCAAAACCCACAACATATCAGGCAGAATATTTACCTGATACATAAACTCAATAGATATGTTTACCAAATACTTGTTGGTATGACCTGATATGGATCTGGATTCATGTTGAAAAGTTTTTTTTTCCCTAGAGAAATTCAATTTGGTGAGATATGTTCCCATATTCTTGCCCATTTTCCTGGGCTAGAATATTTGTAATATTAAAGGAAAAACTCAGGCTGAGAGCGATGTCAGACGCTTGTAATCCCAGAATTTGGAAGGCAGAGAGAGGAGGACCAAGGTTCGCAGCCAGCCTCAGCTATTTAATGAGGCTCTTTGCAACTTGTTGAGACCCTGTTTCAAAATAAAGAATAGAAAATAGGTCTGGGGTATAGCTCAGAGATAGAATTCCCCTGTGTTCCATCTCTAGTAATGAGAAAGAAAGAAGGAAAGAAAGAAAGAAAGAAAGAAAGAAAGAAAGAAAGAAAGAAAGAAAGAAAGAAAGGAAGGAAGGAAGGAAGAAAACTACAAAAACATATTATCTTAATATAATTTGGGTTATTAGAATTATTTTTGCAAAGCTGGGTGTGGTGGTGCACACTTGTAATCCCCGCGCTTGGGAGGCCAAGACAGGAGGATCACGCAGGTTCAAAGCCAGCTGCGCTGGTTTAAGAGACCCTGTTTCCAAATAAAACTATTAAAAAAAAAAAAATAGGTCTGGGAATGTAGCCCGGAGGTAGAAGGGCTTCCAGGAACCCCAGTACCACCACCACCACCAAAAAAAAAAAAAAAAGAATTATTTTTGCGTATGAATTTGGCAGGCAAATCTCAGTCAAGCTCTGAGACATCATGTATGATTTTATCAAATGTGAACCTTGAAGAAATTATGCACCTTACCAAATCCTATTTTCACCATCTATTATATAAAATATTAACTCATGGTTTTTTGTAAATGGTAATAAAATGATTTCATGAGAAGTGATCCACGTAGCTTTTGGCACACAGTAATTTAGAAGAACCAGCTAATAATAATAATAACATTTGGTGACCTTATCAATAAGATGAGAAGAATACTTCTTTTAGCTTTTACCATGATCTTTTTACCCTTCTTAAAGTCTGTAAGTAGATATTAAACAAGTCATAGCATTTTTCAAAAGCTGTTCTAAGTATTGTTGATAAAGTTCTGATCCATGGCCATACAATTGCAGTGACTATTTGTATAACTGCTTTTAGCATAAATTGATGACGTTGTGTTAAACAGAACCCACTTTATATATGAACAGGGGGCATTTAAAAATTACTCTGCAGGTGGCTTCATTACTAACTAATGCCACTTTTCATTTTAGCTACACACAGACCTGGATCCTGGAAGCAAAAAAATCAAGTATATTTTATCAGGTGATGGAGCTGGGACAATCTTTCAAATAAATGATATAACTGGAGATATACATGCTATAAAACGACTTGACCGAGAGGAAAAGGCGGAGTACACTCTAACAGCTCAGGCAGTGGACTGGGAGACAAACAAACCTCTTGAGCCTCCTTCTGAATTCATTATTAAAGTTCAAGACATCAATGACAACGCGCCAGAATTTCTTAATGGACCCTATCATGCTACCGTGCCAGAGATGTCCATTTTGGGTATGTATGCTTTCAATTTCACAGAACTATTAAGAGACATGTTTAAAATAGCTTCTGGCATCAGAGATGGTGTGTTGCTGAATAAAAGACATTTATTACCGTCTTATCTCTCATTTGCATTTCCAAATCCCCTTTTTTGGCCTAAGTTCTACAGCTCAATAGCTTTAGTCCCTTAGTGATAGGAACTGACTGACAGAGAAGCAGTTTTATTAAAATATCTTTCCTTACACGACAATATTTCAATAGGCTGCATTTGTATTCCACTCATAGACTTGTAGTTTGAGTATTGTTACTGAGGCGGATTTATCAAGATTTGTTCCAACATGCCAGGCTAATCCTATTGATATTTGCTTCATGTTTAATTATTTGTTTGTGTATATTCACATGCAGATGCAGTGCACAGAGAAATGGGAAACCTTCTAGGTCTGTAGTCAGCCAGATATTGGCTTGAGCTGATGGGTCTAGGCTACGGTGAATTAGACAGTTGCTGTTGCCAACAAGACTTTTGTTTTATAGCCAACTTACTTTACCTGAACAGTTTTTAGGAGCCATTCCTATCATCGTTGACCCAGTCCCACGTTTTCTGAGCCATGGAAACATTTATTATTTTGATTCTTTATTCCCTATTTTGGATCTGCTTATCTATCCGCAAACCCAAGCCTTGACACAGGGACTCCCTAAACCACAGAATTTATACAAAAAAAGGAGGGACTTCAGAGCTCTTCTTGTCTGACAAAATTATAGGCAGGATGAAAAATTCAAAGATGAACATCAAAAGTCACTTTTATGTATGCAGTCTATGCCAGAGTCTGTTTCCACTTGGTCTTCTCTGTAATTACAAAATTGTGTTCTTGATTCTAACTTTGTTACATCTTAACTAATCTATGTATTTATGCTAGAAAAAAAAATCTTCCTTACGTTCTAGCAGGGTTTTTTTTTTCCCCAAAAACTAATAATTCCCAGGCTTCTTTGCCAGGAGGATTTTTGAAAATTTGATATCTTTCTTCTTTCCTCCTATAGTTTAACTTTGGTAGATGCATCACTGCAGCAGAAAATCAGAAGTGATTTCAGATCCTCATACCATACCTATATCTATACTCTATTTCTCCTTTCAAGGCTCTACTTTGTCTACATCTTGTGCAGAAATTCTACTTTATTCATTTTTATCTTCTTATTAAAATTGGTTGCTCTTATATGGCTGGCAGAAGTGACACTTTTTCTAGGGAAACTTTAATGACTTCTTAGACAAAAAAAAAAAAAAAAAAAGTCTTGCAGGGCGTGGTGGCGCACGCTTGTAGTCCCCGCGCTTGGGAGGCAGAAACAGGAGGATCGCGCAGGTTCGAAGCCAGCCCCGCGCGCTGGTTTAGGAGACCCTGTTTCCAAATAAAAATGTAAAAATAGGTCTGGGAGTGTAGCCCGGAGGTACAAGGGCTTCCAGCAACCCCAGTACCACCAAAAAAAAAAAAAAAAAAGTCTTTCCATCATCAGCACTACCAAAAAAGAACACGGACATGCACACACACACCAGCCTAATCATTTCCATCTTTGCAATTTCTTTTAAATTCTGAATACAAATAGAAACTAAGAAACACTATGAGTTTTTTATATTGTTTGATCTACTCACTTCAGGTAAGAGAACTTGCCTAGTTGATCTTTTATCCAGGTTTATGTAACAGGGCCTTAAAGAATTATTGGCACTCCAGTATACACGGAACACTTTGAATTCTTAATAAACTATGAACAAGAAAGCTGTTCATTTTATTTCATTATTGTGAATTCACCATCTTAAAATCACTGTAAATGTGTCAGAGAACCACTGTTCTGTGCATATTAAGTCATGTGCTCCATAGATATGGTAAGAAAGAAAATCTCAGAAACTTCTGCCGATATCAAGGCCATTTTAAGAAAAGCCTACTAAAGATTGTATTAGCTGTAGAATGAAATGTGTATATACTTTCGCACAAACACACACACACACACACACACACACACACACACACACACTCGCACACATAAATGATTTCAATGCTCATCCTCTAAGATATCTTCCAAACTCCATAGAGAATGTGTTGAAGTTGTGTGACTCTGAATCCTGGTTTCATCCCTTATTATCTGGTTGACTTTGAAGATGAAGGAGGTGAAATTATTGGCTGTTTCCCTTAGCTATAATGGGAGGATAATAATCTCCATCTTGCTTTCACTGTGTGGGGATTGCATGATAAAATACAAGGTAAAGGGATACCATAGAGTAAATAAGTGTTCCATAACTGGTTGCTATTGTGGCTTTTTAAATTATTTTTATTAATCTATTTCCCACCTTGCCTTTATGCCTTCCCTTATGTATTGATTTCATGCATAGAGTGTCTGGTTTCTGTTTGACTTCAGCCTCCCTGGTTAAAAGAAGCAGAGGCAGCCGCACTATTTTATTGTCACCCGTGAATTATTCCCTTCATTTCTCATGAAGGTGAATATCAGGATGAAGGTCAGCTATTATCTCCTTTCTCTCCCCATTACCACTGTTCTCTCTCAGCCTGTTCCTTCCCTCCCCTATCTTCTTTCATTTTTCTTCCTTTGCTATTGCTGAAATGCCAGCACCTGCACCTGTATGCCCCGAGGAACGCCAGCTAGGACTGAGGGAATTCATTGTGCAGAAAGTGAAAAATAAAATTCTAATTGAGAAATTTACCAATATTAAATTGAAATGAATGTGATATGTGAGAGCTGTCTTCCAGTTGACAAGCTGTCAAGACAAAACACACATATATATTTGCCCAAATGGCGGCCAAATTAATTTAGAAATATCTTATTTGGAAGCTGGAGACACAGTTCTTTTATATTCTACTGTGAATTTCAGAACTTGATGAGAATCCACTTTTATAGCAGTACTGCATGAAAACAGGCATGTGAGTGTGTTTGATTTTTGTCTGTGGATACCAAACTAGCAATGTCGAAGTTGGTTTGTCAGTGAAAATTTGCCTATGTTTATTGTTTCAGACACTTTAAATATGTATTTTTAACGTAATTGCGTCTTGAGGTGAGGGATGTTTTAGCCCTGATTGTATGTCTAAACCTAGGTTTGGCTACAATGAACTTTCTATTTGACTTTGAAATTGGTTCTCAGGTTATTTGGCTGCCAATCTGACTTTCACTTTTCTAAGTGCCAAACTCCATCTCAGACTCGCTTTATCTGTATAGTGTACCATAATAATATCTACCTAGAAGTATGTTTGGAAATTTCAGTGATTTCATTTCAAAATGTTAATTACTTGGTTAAAACAGTGTTGATAGTCAATATGTATTAGTTTCTTCATAACCATTCCTTTGTGATTTTCTTCTGTAAGATTCAACAAATCGTCTATATAATATCAATTATTTGCTAAAAAATCTTGTTCAACAAGACTTACTTTCTGTTTTACATGCTTGTACACTGAAATGAATGTTATTTTATTCCAAAGGACATATTAGTGAAGTTGGGGTAAAATATGAGACAGAAAGTAGTGCTTAAACTCTTAGGTATTATTACATTATTGTGCAGTGGTTATATAATATATGACATGGGGATTATATAAGGATTGACTCTAGGTTTTCTAGAATTTTCTCAGAGATCTAGGACTCCTATAACAATGATCATTATGTACTGAAAAGTCACTATAGAATAGAAACTCAGTTAAATGCTTCTAATAGCTCTAACAGTGCTATGATCTTAGGAGCAATATTAGTTTTCCTACTTCTCATTAATTTTAAATAGAAAAAAATTGGGGAAATATAAGCTGATATCAAACCAGGTATTAAGTAGAGGAGGAGGGATTTAGGTGCAAACATCTGTCTCTACCTCCCATGGGTTTAACCACTATGCTCTACTGATCTTTGATAATATCTCTAGAGAATTTTGTTTATATGAGCATGATGATTCTGCTGAATATTTATAACAGTTCATGTTTTTCCAAGGTGGGAAAGTCTTTGAGGTCAGCATACTTTGCAAATTAAATTGAAAAAACTGAGAAGGGACTTGTAAAAGAAGTTTGAGTGAGATGTTATGCAGTTTTCAAGATGGGAATATAAGTGCTTTAAAAATGTAAGAACAATACATAGCATAGAAATTCAAATGACAATAGAAATTAATTAAGAGCCATGTGGTGAATAGCTGGGGCTGACGTTCGGCTAATGCATTTAAGATAAAGGGGAAAGAGAGTAACTTGAATCGACTCTGGATTTTTGGTGGCAAATGGGAAAGAGGGAAGCACTCTTCACCCCCAACTATTAATCGAAATATCAGAAAAAAGTCAGAAAATGTCCTAATAGATGTGTATTTTGAAAGGAATATTCCACTGCCTTCCTCAATATTAATCACCAAAAGGGAAATGGAAGTCCACATACAATATGCAAGTGAACTTGTTCTCTTTGAACACAAACCAAAGAAAAATGTTACAATTATTAAATAATCCAGGACTTTTTCTTCTGAAAAATGTACTATGTGTTATTTGTATTCTTTTGTCTCCTTTTAGCAGTGATATTATGCTTCTTCTTTGTAAAGGTGTTCTATTATGATGATCATCTTCAAATCCTCTTCTGGAGGGAAACTCATATAAAATATACACTATTTTGCATTTTTCATCATCTTTAATTTAGAATAAGTTGAAGCATAGGCAAAAGTTATAACATAGTCCAAATACTTTCCCTTAACCAACGAAGAGTAAGTTGTTGGCACATCACCCCACCACAATAAGTTCTTCCCATATAAATAATTTTCTACATAACCACAATACAATCTTAAAAATCAAGAAGTTAATACTGACACAGCATTCCTATTAAATATTATAGATCTCAGTTAAATGTCTCTAGCTGTCTTAATGAAATATTTTTATGATAAAGAGGATCCTATCCGGGACCATACATGCATTAGGTCCTTCCAGTGGAAATGATTATGCAGTCTTCCCTTCATGACCTTTACAATTGGTGATTACATAACAAATTATTTATATAAAATCCCTCATTTAGGATTCATCTTACATTTCTTTGGGATTAGATTCAGAATATTCATTTTGGACAATACTATAGCAGATAATGCATCATTGATTTCTACCAAGTCATAGAAGATTTTGATTTATTCCATTATTGGTGACAATAACTTTGATCACTTAATTAAGGAGATGCCTGCCATGCATCTCCTTTGTAAAATTATTCTTTTATTCTCTTTGTGCTGAATACTTTGCGGGCAGATATTTTGAGCCCTCATAAAGATCTTATTCATCATCAAACTATGAATCCAACATCTTAACATCCTTGAAGTTTCTGGGCTGAATTAAATTATGAGGATGAGATCGGGCAAATGGTGATTTTCATAATTGTGTCATTCTACATACATTTATTAGCTAGAATTCTCCTATTTAAAAACAACTTTCTTTTCTTTTGTTTATTTGATCTTGTTTGGAGTTTTTCATTTTTTTATTTAATCAGTTTAATAGGTTGTTTGAATTCTTGATGTTCAGCCAAGACAGGGCATTGAAGCTGATGCTATATCCTATTAACATGTTTCTGTCTTTATTATGAAATAGTTTTACCTTCTGATCCAACAATGTGTTCAAGGCTCAATTTGTACTTCTAGACAAGTTCCAGAATTGGCCATTTATACAAATAAATCTAGTTTCATTCAAAAAGAATTGTATTTATATACCATAGTCTAGGTGTTGGTTCTGTTTAGTGCGATGAAGGTGTCATGGTTCCAAAATTTCTCAGTGGACAGAGCAGAGATAAAGAATGCATGAGAATAGGTGTACACACAGGCCTCGATGTGCATTCACACTTGCACGCCTGCACATGTTTATTTATACAAGGTTGAGTAGTGTTCCTCAGAATTTCAGAAACTTAGTGATTTTACTTATAAACAGGATTTTTGCAGATATACTTAGTGAAATTTAGGTGATACAGGGTCACACTGATCCCTAAATCAAAAAATCAGTGTCCTTATAAAGAGGGCATTATGAAGACACACACACAGAAAAAAAAAAAAAGGCCATATAAAAAGACAGACACCAAGACTGAATTTTGCCACCACAAGCCAAGGATCGCCAGCATTCACCAGCAGGTAGAAAGAGCATGGAAGAATCCTTCAGGGGAAACATGGGCCTACAAACACTATGATGTACTCTAGAACTGTGAGAAAATAAATCCCTGTTGTTTTATGCAACCCAATTTGTGTTTATTTGTCATGCCAGCCCTAGGAATGTAATACACACCATATGTATTGAAAAACATGAGTTTAGCCTTATATTTCAAATTATAAAGCAACACCACAGGGCTCATATTTTTTTTTTTCCTTTTTTCAACAGTAAGAAACCTAAGTCTTTGTAACCTCAGTATATTCATTCATTGGATTAGCCTTTATTCCTATAGTAATTTGTCTCCATTTACTTACCTTGCCCATAACCTGACTTTTCCATGTTAATGTTAATACTTGTGTAGCGCCCCACTCTTCTGCCACCTCCTCACCTTCTGGAGGACAGGAGATGGACTTTTAACTTGCTTTGCCACACTCAATGGATTTGGCTAGATTTGTTCAGGCAGACAACAGTCAGTCAATAATGGAGACAAAAAACTACATACCATTCTTTTTATTTATTGCACTACTATAACACCATAGTTCTACAGCAACATTTTCTAATCTTTATTAAAAAAATAGACCCACACATTTGAGAGGTGAGACTGGAGGATCGCAGTTCGCGGACAGCCTCTACTTAGCAAGGCTCTTCGCAACTCAGTAAGACCCTGTTTTAAAAATAAGAGACAAAAAAATAGGGCAAGGGGGTGTAGAATGACCCTGGGTTCCACCCCGGTCCAGGGGGGAAAAAAAAAAAAAATATATATATATATATATATATATATATATATATATATATATATATATATATATGTCCGTGAAAAGAAAAATATTCCCTGATGAACACTGAATCAAAGTGAAACATTTTTTTTTCTCTAGTCATGTCCTTGAAGTCTTTCTTTCTTTCTTTTTTGGGTATAGGGTATTGAACCCAGGGGCATTCTACCTCAGAGCTATACTCCTAGCTCATTTTACGTTTTTACTTTGAAACAGGGTCTAGTTAAGTTACTGAGGTCTTCCTTAAATTGCCGAGTCTGGCCTCAAATCTTCCATATTTCTGTCTTAACCTCACAAGTCCTTGGATTACAGGCATGACCCACCATGCCCAGCTCCTCAGAGTATTAATATATCATAATTTTATAAATTTCTAGATTATTCCCTTATGGAGATTCAAGCATTATATGATCAAAGACGTTTTTTTAAAAAAGAAATATCCTGCAGTATTACAGGATCTAACTCCACAAAAGCCTTAGAAACACATATCTAATGAGAATACATTTTTGTTTCTCTGCAAGATAAAATGTTAATTTAGCATGTGGCTAAATAGTGAAATTTGCAATTTCTAAAAAATGAATTGCAAATCACGTTGACTACAGCTTACATGGATTAACTTGTTATTCTTGTCATTGCCCAGTATGTGTTTTAGCCTAAAATAAAGAATATGCCCAAAGTAATAATTAAGGAGATTCATTTTCATATTTTTATTAAAGAAACAATTTATGTCACATAAGCTTAAAAGATCAAAGAATGTTGCCCACTGACAAACTGTCTTAAACCTAACATGCTTCTTTTTCATAATTCAGAAATCGTGCCTGTCTTTCTTTCTTTCTTTCTTTCTTTCTTTCTTTCTTCCTTCCTTCCTTTCTTTCTTTCTTTCTTTCTTTCTTTCTTTCTTTCTTTCTTTCTCTAGGCTAGATTTTTTAAAGAATTCAGCAGCACTTCTCTATTTTTAAAGGAGAGATGCAAAGTAAGGAAGGGAGGAATGTATCTTGATGGATTTGATTATATTTTTTGTCTGGTTTGATTCAGAGTGACGAACAAAATTGAAATTCTTTAGGAAAACATGGGCGGGAAATCATGAGGATTGAAATAAACACTCTCAAAGGAATTCAGCTGCTGTACCTGATATGAATGCCGATAACAGCTGTGGGCCCAAAACTGTAAGATGGGGTAAAGACTCTGTCATTTCTGTTCTGCATCAAGAAGCTAAACCTCCATCAAGGGTACTGAGATGGTTATAGGTGTGTTGGCTGAAAGCTTTTATAGTTTATATATCTTATGATAAAAGTGAAGCAAAAGCAACCAATACGTGCATTTGGGTGGTTTCAAAAGACTTCCCTAAATGATTAATGGCTTATAAATTACCAGAGTTTGCACATGAACAGTGGTGACAGTTCATTGTAAGAGGTGACTGAAGAGAAGCTTGGTGAATATAAAACAAGTTTATTTGCCTGACAGGGAAGCTCCTCCCATTAATTTTTGCTTTTACACTTGCTTTTTTCTAGCCCCCCAGTTAGAGGATTATATAATTGATAATATAAAAATACAATTCATCCATTGTACCTTCCCCAATAGAATAATGATTATTTGAGGAATTTTTATTGATCAATTCATAGTCCTGATTTCTTCGATTTTAAGGTTCATTGGTCCAAAACTCAGTATGTAAGTAAATAATCACATGTAGAAAGGCTTAGAAAACTTTATAATACATTTTATAGAAACATCACTTTCAGTCAATTTAACAACACTTAATGTTTCAGAACTCTTCACTATAGTGCTGCCTTATTGCCCTAAGACCCATGCCTGGTTGAGGTTCCATAACCAATATAAGCTAGGTACTTACAAAGGTATCTTCTGTAGTTTTTTGCAATTATTTCCACAATAATAATTCTCAGTAACAGTCTTGAAACTTCATCAGAATAGCACAAATCACAAGAAAATCTAATGAAATAATCCATGTTAAAAGTGATGGTACTTCTATCACTTTGGGCTTAATATTAAACATTACATATATGTATGCTTCAATAATTATGGAAATGTCTGTAACTTGAGCATGCTGACAACAAATTTACCGATTTCTGAATCTAACTCTACAGTGACCAATGAGTCATTTTCTCTGGAATGTGATTTGTTGCCTCAGTTTAATTAAAAAAGTAATATCTCTGATTCACAAGTATCTTATAATTTGAATTGGAATTTCAGAAGATTAAAACTTGATTAGAAAATTGACTCAGCAATAACTGTATCTAGGTACGAGGCAGCATTGATAATCTATCTCTACCTGTGCCTTTAAACCAGGTCTATCTGTTAAATAAGAAGCAGGAGTTGCCAAACCTTTTCACAACAGTAACTAATGCTATAGTTCTACTTATTTACTTTTTAATTTTTCCTCCTTTATATTCCTCGGCATGCCTTTTGAAATTATCTTAAATTAAATTTAATTATCTTACTGTTGATCATTTATGTTTGTTAGAAACATCTCTTCTTTTCAGTCAAAAAAAATTTTTGCAACATCTAGATACATTGGCTTACCTCTTTGAAAACTGTTCCCCACTCCTCTGTTTCTAGAGAAATTTTCTATGGCCAATACTTCATCTAGGTATACTCTGAGCCCTTGACAAGAAAATGAGGCATCTACTGCTTTCTATTCAAGTTATGTTCTAGTACTTGAAATACCAAAAAGTATTTTCAAATCAACAAATCTGCACTTATCACAAGGAAAATCAAAACACTCAAGAAAAACTTCTATTATAGATGGAAGTTTGAGAAAACCGGTGGGATTCTACTCAGATAATTCCATGATCCTGTAATCTTTGTTGACTCTTTGCTCTTAGATGCAAGTTAATATTTTAAGATTCAACATACTTATTGATTTCAGAGACAAAAAGGCAAATATTCCATAAGTTATTCAAAACACATATGTGTGTCTAGAGCTCTGTGAATTAGCATTAACACCCACAATGTTATGTTATTTTTTCTTCTCATTCGTTACATAACCGTTCTAAAACATAAATTAAAAGAGACTAGAGAGCAAAAGCTCATAGGGTTCAGCTTTTGCCCACATTCGCCTGGCAGAGAAATGAATCAACAACATGTCAGGGCAAGCTCCGAAACAGGCAACTGTGAAATTCTGAAGCGTTGACCGAAAATGAATACAAGACACCTTTGTCACTGTACCTCTGGCGTATGGCATGCTTTGCTCTGATCCTTGCCGCTCAGGGACAGTGAGAGCCACATAGGGCTAGATTCTCATGTTTGTAGCATGCATGCATGTATTTTATGCATGTGTGTGCATTTGTTTAATTTGATGTCTGTGTAATATGGATTTAATAATTGTAGGTGTGGATTCAGGAGACATTGCTGTTCAAATTTTAGATTCAAGTACTTACTTTTTGGCAGATTATAAATCATAATTCTAGTGCTCAAGACCCTGGGTTTAATCTCCAGCAAATCTGCACTTTTCAAGAAGAAGAAAAGAAAGGAAGGAAGGAAGGAAAGAAGGAATAAAGAAAGGGAGGGAAAGAAGAAAGGAGGGATGGAGGGAGAAAGAAAGGAAGAAAGGAAGGAAAGAAGGAAGGGAGGTTTAATAGTTTTCTAGAATAGTTTTTCTGTTCTATCAGTAATTTCATGTAGAGAAAACCAGGAAGCAATTTATATAGCAAGATAGCTACATGTGTAGATAAGCAGAAGGTCAAGAGATAAAAGTGGTGGTGAAGATATGCAAGGCTGCTAAAAGAAGCAAAAGATAAAGACATGTATGTAGACCTACCTATGGAGAAAAGAGATCTGTGTGTGCTCATGCGTGCACGCATGTGTGTGCATTTAATATATAATTAGACATCCTGACAAAAGACAAAGAAATAGTTGCAGCATGGGGCTTTTGGTGAGAACATAAGGAACGTGTGAAGCATATGGTCTCAGAAACAGTTACATTCTAAAAGAATGAAAGTTCGTCTTTTGTGTCTGAATTCAAGTTTACAGTCAGTACAAGCATCCTCGTGTCACTGTTGGAGATGATTTTATCCATTTCTCTTTTGTCAGGGAGCATGACAAAAGGAATCTTCTCTTTATAACTATACCAGGCTTTTCAGATTTCAATCCTTGCAAACAACAAGTGTTTTGAGTTAAGAAAATTACACAGGGGTTGGGGGTTAATGGCTTTTGAAATAAGTGTTGAAATGTCTGTTCATGACTCCTTCCAATAGTGATATGAGTTTAACGCTACCACAATGAATAATTAGTTTATTTCTAAATGGGGATTTATATTTAGTAAGAGTTCGTGACATATAGTATCCTAAATACTGTATACTGATTCTTTTATTCTTACCAACACTTTTATGAGAAGAATGTTTCTGTTTGGAATTTATAAATTTAAAAAAGAGATATGCAACTGTAAAGTAGCTATTGGAGGTCTTATCTTTATTTAGAATAAGAGCCCCCTATCAGATAGACAGAACCACTAACACTGTATAGAATAAAGGGATTATAACATTTAGAACATATACAATTACGGAGGTGGGAAAGAAATCTTTGCAAAGCTATTGCTTTTGCCTTTAGTGGTGGGAAGGAAATCGAGAAGCACGGTGGGATGATCCAGGAATATACTTGGATCCAGGAGAACAAACTGAAAACCATGTGGAGAAACTGGATCCTGCATCTTTCTTTTACATCTCAAATTTCCAAATTTCCATGGGTCAGGTGACTTGCAGAAGAACCCGGTGTGAGGTGCTGTTCAAGTTCACATGTACCTGACCCAGGATTCTGAGATGCAGAAAGAGCAGATCCCATAGATGTTAAAGAATCTGTGTGCCTCAGTGCAGTACCAGCATGGCGAGCCTTCACCACTTCAGCCTTCAGAATCTAGCGTGCTATCTAACCAAGGCAACTGACAGGAAGGAGTTTCTGAAATGCAATTCTAGCCTGGCTACACTGATGGAAAATAAAGCCATAACAGATACTGTTAATTCAGTTCTACTGTAGACTAGGTACTATGTAAAATGTTGAATGAACTTCTAGAAAGGTATATTATGGGTATATAGAGGGCTGCTATGATATAGTGCAACACTATATTTTGTTTAAATATGTGTTGGTCGGCCACCTCATCTTCTATTCATGTTTCCTAGTTGTACTATTCATGTGATGCAGGCTGCTGTATGAACCGACTCTATCAACTAGAGTACGATGCTATGCAATCGTTATTTGAGCTTCAGCTTCATTTACTTTGAAAATTTCTTAGCTCTGTCCCTCCTCATCATCTCTTCAATAGCTTTTAAAATTATATTGGTCATGCAATTATGTTGTCATAATTTGCCATCCATTCAGGGAACCCCTAATTTTCTAAGTTATTTTTTTTATTTAGGTTTGTAGGTTTTGCTTTTTTCTCTCTAAAGTTTTGTGGGTTTTGGCAAGTATATAGCAGCATGTATCTATCATCACAGTCCTATACAAACTAGTTTTATTGCCTTAAAAAGGTCCTTGAGCTGCGTGTGGGGGCTCACACCTATAATCGCAGTACTTGGGAAGCTAAAAAAGGAAAATCTCAGGTTCATGGCCAGCCTTAGCAACATAGTGAGAACCTGTCTCAAAATTATATATATATATATATATATATATATATATATATATATATATATATATATGTAGTGATGTAGCTCAGAAGTAGAATGTCTCTGGACATTCTCTAACATTATTTCCCCCCAAAAGTTCCCTGGGCTTCAACTATTGATCTCCCTTGCTTCCTGAGTACCTGGCCACCACTCATCTTCTTGGTACCTTGTAATTTTTATTTAAGATTTATCCATGGTTTTCATAGCTGGATAATTTATTTCATTTCACCATTAAATTATGCTATATAATACTGGTTATTATAGTTTATTCATTCACTATTGAGTGGAAAAATTCATTTGATTTGCTACAGAATTTGGGGATTATGAATAAAACTTAGAAACCACAGAAACATTTATATATGGGTTTTTCTGTATACATACGTTTCAGTTTGGTTTTGTGTAGACACATTTTCAATTCTAACCTGTTAGTATGACATTTGAATCATATAGAAGACAGTGTAAGAAAAAAAATAAAAAAAATAATAAAACCTTCAAACTCTTCCAAAGTGATTGCAACATTTTTCATTCATATAAACATTAGATGAAAATTGAAAATTTCTGCCGGGCGTTGTGGTGTAGGCTTGTAATCCCCGCGCTTGGGAGGCTGAGACAGGAGGATCACACAGGTTTGAAGCCAGCCTCAGCTACTTAGTGAGGTTCTCAGCAACTTAGTGAGACGCTGTTTCCAAATAAAGTATAAAATAGGTCTTGGAGTGTAGCCTAGAGGTAGAAAATCCCAGGGTTCCACCCCCAGTAGCACCAAAATAAATAAATAAATAAATAAAAAATAAAAAAAATTCTGTTGCTCTAAACACTCACCAGCAATGACATTTTTATGTCTGGAGAATCTCAGAATTTTAATTTTTTTTAACAGCTATATACTGATAGCTCATTTTTGTCTTCTCAGTTTCCTAATGATGAATTATATTGATATTTGCTTCATGTTTATTTTCCATTTGCATATGGTTTGGGTGACATATGTTCAGATCTTTTGCCCTCTTAAAATTGGGTTGTATGTTGTCTTATTTTTGAGTCTTAGGATTTCTTTATATATTTTACATAAACAAGTCCTTTGTTGATATGCATTCAAAATATCCTTTTCTTAAAAAAAATTTTAGAAACAATGAAGGCAAACCTAGACTGGAAGGAAAGCAGTCAGTCAAAATTAATACACATTTTTCAGTGGGTTTCAATGACCACATGATAAGTGGAAAGAATCTACATATGCTATCAGATTTTAGTGCCTTTGGAAAATGTTTTCAAGAAAGGATTTTTCTTTTTTTTTCCTTCGGTTTGAAATAGATGTTCCTGTCCCTATACTTTGCAAATGTGGTTAGGAATAGTCTGTTCAACCAGACTTCCTCTACCAATGTTACCCTGTTTATTCCTGCTCTTTGAAACTTTGCGTGAAAAGAAGAGTGTCTACAGGAACAAGTTTTTTGTAGTCAACAACCCCCAAAAGAGAATATACCAGTTTCAAAGCTGCAGTTAACATCCAAGAAACACCTGCCTAACTCATGCTTGGTTTATTCTCTGGTAGCAACCCATCTTCCTGTTGACAGTATAGGATCCCGGCAGCAGCACTGTATATGGGATTGCTTCTGGTCTGGAACAGATAGGCATTTGACCATATCTAGTTCAATTAGTCTCAAACACTGGTGTTTGTCATAAAGACAGAGCAGACAGGGGTTGAAGTCCTACCTATCCAAACAATTCAACATAAAAATATGTAAGCTTGGCATCTACCAGGTAGGTATCACCTTTTCGTAAAATATTTTAGCTAAGCCGGGCGTGGTGGCGCACGCTTGTAATCCCCGCGCTTGGGAGGCGGAGACAGGAGGATCACGCAGGTTCGAAGCCAGCCGCGCTGGTTTAAGAGACCCTGTTTCCAAATAAAAAATATAAAATAGGTCTGGGAGTGTAGCCCAGAGGTAGAAGGGTTTCCAGAAACTCCAGTACAACCATAAAAAAAAAAAAATATATATATATATATATATATATATATATATATATATATATATATATGCTAAGCAGACGCAACTAGGTTTCTCAGAAGTGAGAAAGGACAGAACAGAAAAAACATATGAGATTGTAAGAATTCTTGTTAGATTTTATAATCTCTAATTCGAGAAACACAGACCCTCAGGCAATCCTCATATCTGGCTTCCATGACATTCCATATCTATATCTATATCTCTACATAGATGATAGATAGATAGATAGATAGATAGATAGATAGATAGATAACAACTTAAAAAGGGAGGGATATCTTATGTTCCTTAAAAACAAAACTATTTAGCTGGGCGTGGTGGCGCATGCTTGTAATCCTCACGCTTGGGAGGCTGAGACAGGAGGATCCCCCAGGTTTGACACCAGCTATTCTGGCTTAAGAGACCCTGTTTCCAAATAAAAAATATAAAAAAATAGGTGTCTGGGAGTGTAGCCCGGAGGTATAAGGGTTTCCAGGAACCCCAGTACCATAAAGAAAAAACTATTTCTAAGAAGCATAAAGGAGTCTGTTGGATGCTGTGAGTGACAGTAAAAATAAATTATTCAAGGGAATTTTGGTTTGTTATAGAGGGTATCTAGGAGCAATTTTTTTCATGCCTATGTCAATAGTATACACAAGTAAAATATAATTTATGCTCACACAAATGATGTGTAGTTTTCTTGTTATATAAGCTTTAAAAATAAAGTTTGTGTCTTCCCTGTGAAAAATATTGGCTCCTTGGGATAAGGCATGTTGTGCACATTAGTAATATGTAGTGTGTGCCTTTAAACTATAATAAGAACAAAAGAAGAAATTTTTTCTTCATCTACTTTCGACTGCTGCACAGATAAAAGCCATGAGTTGTAAAGTTATATCCTTGGGAAAGTTAGAATGAGGGTGGGAGTGGGATATTTTTTCTACCAGGTATATGAAAGAAATGTCCATGTCCTTGAACTGGGAAAAAGAGAAGGGATATTCTCAGTTCTTCTTGCAGACTACAATGTTGTCTTTTACCCATTTATATTCACAGATCTTATTAGTAGATGTAAGATAACCTATGGTCTGGTCTTCTGTGCTTTGTTCTTTTTCAAATTATTATTAAAGAAGATGATCAAGACTGAAAACAAAGAGTAAAATTGATTCCTGAGCCTGTCTTTATTGTCCTTTTTCTCACCTTGACAGAATAATCTGAATAATGATAATCACCTAAGGATCCTTCCTGTCTTTCTTCCTCTTTCTTTCTCTCTTTCTTTCTTCCTTCCTCCCTTTCTTCTTTCTTTCTTTCTTTCTTTCTTTCTTTCTTTCTTTCTTTCCTCTTTCCTTTCTTTTTCTTTCTTTCTGCTATTCCTGTGTAATTATTAGGGGTGCTGATACCATTAGGTAACAGTGAAACATCATCAAACAAATCCCATACATTTATGTCTATGTAACAAGGTAAAATGTCCAAATTCAAGAAAGAAGTACAAGTATCCATCTTTCTAGCTGCCTGTAAGTTTCCAAATACTGCACAGGTGCCCTGTGAGGGCCTTTTTCAAGGTAGGTCTTACAGAAAAGCAAGCAAGATTATATGATATGATAGGAATCCAGCACTGTCTCCAGTACCTGATTTAGCATTAGGGGCATTGTTAACTCAGATTTTCCATTAGCATAGACAGCAATTCTTGTTCCTGTTTACTCTTTTCTACATGTATTCCCTTCCTTGTCTTTCATCCCCAGTTTTAAATTATGCATTGAAGTAAAATAATCTTACAGTGAAATTCATGTGTCAAAATGGCATACACTTATAGAACCAGCATCCAAATAAAGAATTCAGAATAGCAACAACTCCTCAGAATTCACTGTGTGCTTTCTTCCAGTTGATAGTGCCCTAAAAGTACCCAGTAACCTCATTCTGATAGCGTGAATATGTTTGAGCCTCTTTGTACCTTATCCAAATAGACTCATCCACTTTGTGTGCCTTTGCTTCTGGTTTCTATCTCTCCATTTATTATTTGACTCATTTTCCCTGTTAGTCCTTTATACTACCAACCCCCCTTGTCCTCTGGTTCTGAAATGGTGACTTTAATAGTACTTTATTTTGGTGGTAATAAAGTAAGAGCTTCCATATTAAGGCAAGGGTGGTTTTTCAGGAGCCTGTCAGTGGCACCGATCTTAGTTAATCCCATAGTAAATCCACAACATTGGGATATGTTATAGGTCTCTAGCCTGCTTCAGTCGTGTTACATTTTTCCGATGTACCATTTATTGTAGGAATAAACAAAAATTCTCCTACAATTTTCCTCCTACTTTCTTATTTTTTGTTTAAATACTTATTTCTCGATTTGTTACCACCAAATACATTTCATCAATATTTATTGAATGCTTGCAATTACAGACAGTGAAGTCCCTAAGATAAAAACTATGTTTGCGGGTAGCCATAGTGGTTGTTTATTTTCTGGAGTCAGACAGTCTTGTCTCAAATCCCTGCTAGCTTCCTTAGATAGTACTGAACTCACCTTTAGTCTTTTGAGATCCACCTCCAGGATTTTTGTTCAATATTAAATATGCCATTAACTTACATGGGGAATATGGCATGTTAAAGAAAGAATTATGCATTTAAAAACGTATATGATTTATGACTTTAAAAAGAAGCCTCATCTCACGACTTATATCATTTACTATGAAGAGAAGCCAAGTTTTAGATAAGAAAACAATTAGAAAAGTATAATGTGAAATATATGTAAATAGACAAAAAACATTGACTTTTATAAAGACACTGTTGCCTCCTTCTGCTCTATTCTCAAGCTTGCTACATAAGAGGATATTGAAAGCAACAAAAACCACTTAAACATACTAAAATAAAATCAAGATATTTTCCATGAAATAAAAAGGTTAAGAGGAGAATAAAATAGACATACTTATCTCCAGATAGAACTAAAACTAATTAATATATTGTTGATTATATAGATATAGAATATCTAAAATGCCCTGTTGGCATGTTACCACATTTTGGTAAGCACCGTGCTATGCAAACTACACGTGTATATTTTGGTATATGCTGAGTACAGTTGCAAATAGTAAATGTTTTCTCCTTTTAAAATATTTTTATTGGCGCATTGTAGTCATATATGTTAATGGTATGTAAGAGGTGAGGCATACATATACACATCATTTATTTAGCCCTTCCCCAATTCTCACCCCAATGCCTCCCCCTCCCCCTTCTCATGTTTGGCTTAGTGATTGACTTTGCTGTGTTTGTGAATGTACATCATGTACATTAGGGAGTTTCCTTCTTCTTCCCCCTATCCCCCTCATTTAGGTCACTTTTCTTAAACTGTACCTGACACCAAATTGCACAGAGACTGGCAGGGCAGAAAACTTGCAATCTTGAGTCTTGGGGAATATGCAAAAGACCAACATAGCAGAAATCATAACTACTTAGATCACCCAGTGAAGATGAGATACCACCAGGGACACTGCTCGCTTAAGATTGGCACGGTGGGGTTTTCATTAAAATTCCATGTTGCCAGTTGACTCCAGTGACCTATAGCTATTTCTTAAAGTTTCTGGAACTGGTGAGATTTAGATTTTTAATGTTTTCTGCTGAAAGGTGAATCATACATAGAGAGCAGAGACTGCATGACTGTGGGATCTGCTTACTGCAACTACTACTAAATAGTTGATTCCTGCAAAATGGAAAGCATTGTAGCATGATATCTCTACGTCTAGGTCGAAGAAATTCAACACAAATAAGTAAATAGCACCACATTTAAATGAGCAAGCAGGTAGATGAGTTTAAAAGTGATTGATCGCTTTTAATGTTGGATGGGAGATTTTACATAATATAAAACAGGTAAAACACACTGGATCAGAGAATATTTCAAGACATCATAATTAAAGTGGCCGCTTCGCCATCAGCAACAGGAAGAAAGACAATTTTGCAGCTCTTCTACCTCCAGCCATTGCGGCAAGAGCCATGTTGTATTTTCAAGGGAATGTCTGTCACCTTCAACATAGCATTTGCTTTGAACATAGAAAAGACACCTTATGAATTCTAAGATTTTTGCCTGACTTCCTAGCTATATAGATAGCTCTTTACATTCTACAGAACTTCTATTACTTCAGAAGCCAATTTAAGGAGGGAACACTTAGATATGTGGGATCCCAGTTAGGCTTAGGACAGCTTAAAGAATATAAAAATGTGCTTTCCAATGTCTGATTTAATGCTTTCTTAAAGTGATCAAAGTTAAACGCTCAGGCTTTGAAGCCAGGCTGGTGTTGTAGTCATGGATCTTTCCTTAACTACTGGACAACCATAAGAAGAGAATTTACCACTCTGAATTTGAGTTTCTTTTTCTTTAAAATGGGATTAAAATAGAAAAAAATGGTTTTACATGGCAGGCCATTTCAATAAATGTCATTTTGGTTGGCTCTGAGGCATTAACTATCAGTGATAAAGTTTACCTAGAAATGAATTTATTGTCAGGATGTTGCATCTGAATTCTCTGAGCACCAGTACACATGCCATTTTATCTTCCCCTTGATATTTATGTCTTGAGATTTTCAGAAATAACTATTTAATCTGTTTAAAACAAAGGACTGATCATTCTGTTACCTTTATCATAGACAATGCCCTTACTGTTTATTTCTATCCTCTTTAGTTATTAATTATTATTATTATTATTATTATTGTGTTTTTGCTATTTTTACTGTTATGATAGTAGTTTATTTTTATGCTTTTATTGGTGCATTATAGCCTCACATCATAGTGTAGTTAACAGTGATAGCGGTATGCATCCACACTTGAAACTCATTTTCTGAAATTACCATGCCATTTTTGACCCTCCCTTGGTGTTTCATGGCTAAAAACTATTTATGTGACATCTACAAATGAGAAAGAGACATCTTTGTAACCATCAATACATTCAGAGCTGAATATATTATGTACTGTTTGGAATCTACTAATAGTACCACAAATGTTGTGGCTATGGACAGCACACATTTATGAGTTCATAGTTTATGTGGATTAAAGGTCCATTCAGAAGATCTGTGGGTGTTCTGCTTCAGAGTTTCATGGTTTAATTCACAGCTAAGGTTTTATCTGAGGATCAACAGGGCAAGAATTCAGTCCCAGGGTCTAATGTTTGAACCCAGATGTCTGCAGATTGGTGGGCTGAGGGTCTCAGTTCCCTTGCTGCCTCTGTTGGGTGTCCACAAAAGTAATATTTCCAGATCACAGAGATATTTATTGCATCCACTTGAATGCTTTCTCATTGCTCTTAGAAATGAATGTAGGTAGATTTGAATCATTTTGTAACAAATGCAGGTCACCTACGTTTCAACTGCTAAGCAATCACTTATTACGATGGTATGAGCAACAAGTATTATTATTGTTGTTGTTGTTGTCATTGTTTTAGTAGTGGGGATTAAATTTAGAGGCAGTCTAACTCCAAGTTACTTCTCTAGCCCTTTTATTGGATTTATTAATTATTATTATTATTATTATTATTATTATTATTATTATTTGGTGGTACTGGGGTTCCTGGAAGCCCTTCTACCTCAGGGATACACTCCCACAGGCTACACTCCCAAACCTATTTTTTTAACTTTTTTATGTGGAAACAGGGTCTCTTAAGCCAGCAAGGCTAGCTCCGAACCAGCGAGATCCTCCTGGCTCCGCCTCCCAAGCGCGGGGATTACAAGCGTGCGCCACCACGCCAGGCAGCCCTTTTATTTTAGTGTGAAACAATCTAAATTTCTGATGCTGGCCTTCAACCTGCAGTCCTCCTGTCTCAGCTTCTAAAGTACTGGAATTACAAATGTGTGCCACGGTGCCTGTTTGCAGGTGTGTGTGTGTGTGTGTGTGTGTGTGTGTGTGTGTGTGTGTGTGTGTGTTACTAGGGATTGAACCCAGGGGCATTCTCCCAGCTCTATTTTATGTTTTATTTTAACCCAAAACAAAATTTTGCTAAGTATCTGAGGACCTAGCTAAATTACTGAAGCTGGTCTTGAATCTGTGATTCTCCTGTCTCAGCCTCCCAAGTACTAAGATTACAGGTGAGTACCACCATGCCCAGCAGCTGTAACTATTATATTTTTAAAAAACTGTTATTGGTGCATTGTAGTCATACATCTTAATTGAGTACAAGATGGTGGAGGCATATGTGCACACATCACTTATTTAACCCTTCTCCACTTCCACCCCATTCCCTCTCCCTCCCTCCTTCTCATATCTGGCTTAGTGGTGAATTTTGATAAGTCTGTTAATGAACATCATGAACATTAGAGAATTTCTCCCCTCTCCCCTTCTATCTCCTCAGTTAGGTCGCCTTATTTTCTCATTTATAGTATCTCCTTCATCTAGAGTTCCTCCTATGACTCATTTTCTCCCTAACTTTCGTATATTAGGAAGAGCATCCGAATTCTTTTTTTTGTTGTTGTTACTGACTAATCTCACTTAACGTCATGTTTTCCAGATCCATATATTTCCCTGTAATTGTACTATTATATTTTAATCGGTCCTCTCTGTAGTCTTCATATTGGTTTTCTACCTTCTTCTAATCCTGTATCTGGTGATGATATGTTTCTGCTTAATGAGCTTCAGTGTTTTTTATTGTTCTTGGGGCCTAGTTCAAATTCACAGCATCACTGATAGTGCTTTGCAAATTTAACAGTGCCAATAACCTTGTATCTTAGAGCTGTGCCTTCTGCACCATAGACTTCTTTGTGAAGATCTCTGAGCCTCCATACATACATTAATTTTGCTTAGAGAACTCTTAACTGCAATCATCCATTTCCTTTATATAAGTTATAATTGATGAATTAATTACTTATGTTGTTATCTGTGCTTGACCTTAAGCTCTTTAAGTAAAGTTGAGACTGTGCTTGTATTGTTCATTTTTGTCTTCTGGAGCCTATCACAGGGCCCTGTGGAGAAATGTCTTAGAAAATATGGGTTAAGTGAAAGAAATGCAAAGCTTAGATGAGAAGCCACTTTCTCACTAAGGACTTCCAGTGCAGCCAGGAAATTATCACAGATACTTTCTGCAGTACGACTGTGTAGGTAGGAGAGTTGCCTCCTCCAGGTCTGTGGTTTTGAGAGGGATAGTGTGAGAGGTTACGAGGAGATATTCAGGGCACAGGGCACTTTGTGAGAATACTGACAGGTAATTAGCAAAACTGATAGCAACCAAGGACTCTGGTGGTAAAGGAAACTTTAGTGTCTTAGAGAGACACGAGGCATCATGATGCTGGGATGTTATCCACATCCAAATTGCCTCTCAGAGTGAGGAGGCAGCTGACCTTGAAATGTGACAAATGAGGAATTTCTTTGAGATGGTATTGTGTCTTCAATCTCTGCAGGTGAAACAGACTGATTCAGGAATGAGGAAAGTGCTCTCTCCTTAAGTGAGAAAATGATCATAGCTGCTCATGTATTGTGCTTTTGATACTCAAGACTCTCCTGGTTATTTCGGAGAAAATTTACTGTAAACAAGAA
The DNA here is from genome assembly GCF_963383645.1 of Muscardinus avellanarius. Taxonomy (NCBI): domain Eukaryota; kingdom Metazoa; phylum Chordata; class Mammalia; order Rodentia; family Gliridae; genus Muscardinus; species Muscardinus avellanarius. Next base: position 24,239,639 of record NC_137796.1, read on the forward strand.
TGTTCTTTCTCTGTATACCTCAGTACAAGTGAAGTTGATTTATTTACTGTTATCTTTTAATGTTTTTTTGTCTCAGAGTTAAGAGGATAATGGAAAATATGGGGGATAATTTAGTAGTCTGCTTTCCAGGAAACTCATTTATGTGAGATTTAGACAATGAAATGTGAGATGCACTGTATTGTCTCTTTGGTATGTGGCTTTAGAAACTTAGGCAGGACATGGGAGTGAATACATTAATCTTATTCAGATATAAGGGATCAGATCTTTAGGCAGCCTGTTATAAAATAGGACTTAGTGCTTAGCATGAGGTGTTAAAAGGAGACTCCCATGGTACAGCCGAGAGCACTTGTGACCCGGGAGAGGGCACTGTGGGTTAAAGAGGCCACTCATTAAACATGCAGATTTGGATATGTGATTTATCTTTTTTGCACATCCAGTTTATTATCTTTAAAATGAGGTTCTTTTGCTGTTCTTTAGATAACTAATGATCACGCAGCAAATGACATTTGGTGGACAGTCAATGGTTGTTAGTTTAAAAAATAGCAAATATAACATACCTGAGCTAGTGTTTTGCATACAAAAGTAGTTGCTCAATAAATTCAAAGTATACTCGACGGAACAGTAATTCCCTGGGCATTTTAATTTAATTTTATTTTTACAACAAACCTATCAGGCAGTTGTTGTTGTTGTTGTTGTTGTTGTTATTGGTTACTTTTCCCCCAAAATGCAGTTAAGTTGACTCTCTGCAGTTTTAATAGAAAATATGCAATCAAGCCATGCTTTGACTTTCTCCAGTCTTATGGCAAACCCTGTTTAGTAGAATAAGAACATGATGCTATGCTTCTGTTATACCATAAGCATAAATTAAAGAAATTGAGACTGTCACTCAGTAAAGGCCAGAAGGTTTTTTACTCCCACATGGGGCTGCCAGTATTCCAGGTGGGGCTGCCATCCTCCCAGCTAGGCAAAATGTGACATCAGCCCTTGTTAGCACACAGACCCCCTATATATAGTAACTCCAGGTACAGGCACAAGACTTTGTGGAGTACTCATAAACTTAGACAATGACAGAGAAAACTTTCTATTTTGGAAGCAGAGGAAAGGTGGGAGGCCCCTTCAGTTCCACAGGCTTTCAGAACAAAGGACAGACCCAGAGGTTACACGGGTTTAACAGAGTATTACACTTTAAAGTGGAGCACATCCCTCTATACTTTCTGCGTCAGGTGTGTTAGCTCACATCTGTAATCCCAAGATTTGGGAGGCTGAGACAGGAGGATTGGCAGGTTCAAGGCCACCCTCAGCAACATAGTGAGACTCTCAGCAACCTAGCAAGACTTTGTCTCAAAACGAAAATAAAAAATATGGCTTAGAGGTAGCTCGGAGGTAGAATGCCTCTGGGTTCGATCTCCAGTACTACATACGGACATGTGCACATACACACACACACATACACACACACACACACACACACACACACACACACACACACTCAAGAGAATTGCCTCCCTTCACTTTCCATTTACTTGCATTAGGCCAAGCCTGTGAAGTTATATTTGAAAACCTTCAATCAGATAAATGCAAAGTAATTCTTTTATTTGGGACTAGTTATTCAAGGTGTTCCTTAAACCATTTTGTTGTTGTAAACAGGACAGAAAATGGAATTCATTATTCAGTCTTTCATCCTTCAGTAACACTTTACAGCTAAACATCATTTAATTATTCAAACAAAAGCTCAAACTCTTCTAGTACCTGGCCAATGGTAAGCTCTGTGAAGGCAGGCCCAATGCTCAGACCTCTTTGGTGTGGTGTTTGCAGAAGTTATTTGCAGCCAGAAATCACTAATACATGTTTGGTTTTGCATGCAATTTTTTTAGCCATGACAAAGAAAAGTTCAAAAGAGAATCATTCTTGTCCTCTTTATCCCGAGTTTTTAACTGTTTTATAAATTGCAGGCTACTGCATCTCAAAGATATTTCTCTTTGAAGAAAGCAAAGATTCTCTATTTCCTGCCTTTGGCACACATTTTCTCTGTCTCTGTCTCTCTCTCTAGCTCCCTCATAGATGCACACACATTCTCTGTCTCCATTATCTCTTATTTCTCTATATTGCAGTATGAATGTTTGTGTGTGGATTTGTGTGATATATACTGTCTTATGTTGGAAAGAAATCGTTGCTTTCTTTCCAAATCAAAGAGAAAAATGTGTAGAGTCTGGAACAACAACAAAAATAGCTGCATTGACTCACAATCTCTGTACTCAGAAATATAAATTCTGTCCTAAAGGGAATTCTCTTCTCTGTCTAGAATAGGCATCTCTCCATATATACACACATAATAAAATATGTGCAGATTCGTAAGTCTTCATAAGAACTTGAGAGATCATTAATCTTGTATTATCTCAGAAAAAAATGGCAATGAGAAATTATTTATATTGTAGGCCCCAATTCAAGGCAATTCAAATTCTAAAGGATTGAATTTTTTAAAAACTGCATAGAATATCTCTCTCTCTCTCTCTCTCTCTCTCTCTCTCTCTCTCTCTCTCTCTCTCTCTCTCTCTCTCTCTCTTTCTCCTGAGGATTGAACCAAGGGATATTCTACCTCTGAGCTATACCCCAGCTCTCTCTCTCTCTCTCTCTCTCTCTCTCTCTCTCTCTCTCTCTCTCTCTCTCTCTTTTTGGTGGTACTGGGGTTCCTGGAAGCCCTTGTACCTCTGGGATACACTCCCACGGGCTACACTGCCAGACCTATTTTTTAACTTTTTATTTGGAAACAGGGTCTCTTAAGCCAGCGTGGCTGGCTCCGAACCAGCGCGATCCTCCTGTCTCCACCTCCCAAGCGCGGGGATTACAAGCGTGCTCCACCACGTCCGGCCCCAGCTCTTTTTATGTTTGGAATAAGCTGCTGCAGCTGACCTTGATCCAATCGCAGTCTTCCAACTATTGGGATTACAGGCCTATATCACCAGGCTCAGATACCTCTCTTTTAAAATTCTTCATTATATTACTTTGTTTCTTTATCCATTTGTCAGTTTTGACCAATATACTACATTGGATTGTCTTATTCTAAGAAGATGAGAAAACTATTAATTTATGCTAGTGCATAAAAGTAACTGTGTTTGACTTCCATGGGTTTTCTGAATGTTGTGGTCTATTATGCCGCTAGGAACATTGGCTAGTGACAGATGAGGTTAAGATGCCAGGGAACTGCAGGGCATGGTGGCGCACACTTGTAATCCCCGTGCTTAGGAGGCGGAGAGAGGAGGATCGCACAGGTTCAAAGCCAGCCTCGCTGGCTTAAGAGACCCTGTTTTCAAATAAAAAGTGTAAAACAGGTCTGGGAATGTGGCCCAGAGGTAGAAGGGTTTCCAGGAACCCCAGTACCACCAATAAATAAATAAAAATAAATAAAAAAGATGCCAGGGAACTGATACCTAACATGTAATCATAGTTATCACAGTTACTTTGAGAATATGTTAATGTTTCCGTGAGATTTTACACATGATAGAATAGTGTGTATCTCCATGATAGTGTAGCCATATGGGCAAATAAGCTATACTCAGAGATGTAGTGACTTACTTTAAGACAGTCATTTCTATGTCTTCTTGCTTTGAAACCCCACATATGATGATCCATATACCCAATGTGCTTTCTACTACCACTAAAATAACTCCTCTCCCAGAAATAAGTGAGAAAAGGACTGACACTTAAAATTTCAGATTAACTTGTTCATTGTGGTCACTCAAGAGATACTCATATAATGAGGAGAAAAAGCAAAGTTGTTTGTACATAGAAGAAGATACTTTTATAGTCAACATTTCTTAGTACTTACCTCCTCTTTTGTTACACAAATAAGGATGTAGAAAGAAATAAGCCAAACCCAAACAGAGGCCATTTCTCTGATAACGAATCAAAAACATGTTTAGACCTAGTTTCAGAGGTTAATTGAAAACTGTCAACAAGCAAAATGTCCAGGGTTCTTGGTATTAGTCATTCCAAAGACCTCAAGTATGATTGCCTGGAATAACCAATAAGCAGCAAGACATTGACACCGAGAACCAGAAGTCTTTGAATCTTACCTGAGAGCTAGGGAAACAGCAATTATCGACTGTTAATAGATTTGTGAAATTCTGTGTCTGGAAATTTAGGCTTATTTAATCCTTGTTCAGACTTTCACCAAGTATGCGATTTTAATGACTGTGCTTAAATGTATTATCAGGTATTTAATTTTGGAGGAAAGAAAAAGTATAATTAGCGTCTATATTGTATTCCACTCTTTATTTCATAATATATCATCCTAAAAGAGAAAAATGAGCCACTGTGGTCATGACACCTTACCATTCCGTAGTAAGATACCATAATTACTGGAAAGCATTGGATGAAAACAAGGAGGTTTATGAGTTATATCTGTACTGACAAATCTAAAAATGAAACACATTATCAAAAGGTTTAAAAGAATAGCTAGATGTACACCCAGGCTTGGAATATTCCCCTAAGAGAATAGGGAAATCTTCCAGTCTACTTTTCGGTAAAAATTAAAAACTTCATAATTGTCTTACCTCACTCAGAAGGTTGTAAAGTTATAAAAAGAAGCTAAAGCATTATATAACACATTATGAGAGTAGCTTTTTTTAGGTCACAGATACCTGTGTTGATCTGCTATCGTCGCACTGTTACTATTCACATAATACATTTGTTCTCTAATGTGAATGTACATCAGAATTATCTAGAGGAAGGGTTAAAATATAATTTCTGGAAATGACTGCAATGTCCTATTTCTCCCCTGGGAGTTTATTGGACTGTGCTAAGAGATGTTAAAAACAAAATAAGAAAGTTAAGGTACCTCTTTCTGAGGTGTTACAAGAACATTTGAAAAGCTATTTTATATTAAAAATAATTTGACATATTAGGGAATGAAATGCAGATAATTTATGTCATAACTGGGGGGAAAACATAAAACCTCAAAGTTATTCCAAATTTATAAATTGTTTGCTTCTACCTATGAAATCTGTCACCGGACATGATTACCTAACTTGCCAGGGCTATTCAAACATTTTCACCAAAACATTCTAAAATTAGAGGTTCCATAAAGGCAAATTCCATGCATCTTTGCCCAATCTTGAAATTCCTGGTTCTAGTATTATGTATGGCAAGAGCAGAGATTCAAATATCTGTGGTCTTTGGCAAGAGATCTTTTATTTGATCTCTGTGTCTTAAAAGTAAAGTAGAAAGAATGATACAACAATGTTGTTGGGTTGGGTGATGTCATAGTTTGACTGTACTACTGACTCCTCTGCAGATATTTTTGGAAAATATTTTCAAACTAAAATGAATAATTGTGAATATACCCAGTGCCATACAGCTATTTAATTACCAATTAGCTACTGCTATTAATTACTAATTAATAGGCAAGTTTCTTTACATCATTGTATGTTGAGTCCTTTGTTTGGGGATCCTGGGGATTTTCTGGTTAAACAAGCTTATAGTGTTTCTTTATCGTTCAGTGACCTGTATAGTTCACAATTTAGAAAACACTGGGGTAGTTTTTATTCTTTTCAGGCACTATGCCAGCCCAGGGGCACCAAATAATGGTGGGATAAAAACAATTCAGCCTACTTTAGGCTGTTTTGTATAAATTAAGCATCTACAGGACACTTGTACTTAGCAAAATAGCTAATCTATGTTATCTTTATGCAATATTAGCAACTGTATTTGCTCTTTCTTCCATTAGTGAAAACACACAGTCATGCAAGACACATCCTAATTAGGGAAAGAACTAGAAAATAACCATGGAAAATTACAAAATATAGGTTTCAATACTTACAAACGTGAAATTTAAGCTGTTATCTCTTACAGTCCTCGAGGTTCCTTGGGATGCTTCTCAGTGTCTGACCCTCCCATCTGTCCTAAATTGTACTTGACTGCTCTTTAGAATGCAGGTGCTAATTAACTTCTTAACACTTCTTTGCACACTCCTTAAAGCCCAGCCTTTTTCGCTTCTGTGCCTTCTAAGGTGTCTCTTTGAGTTGTCGACAAAAGGAGGTGTGTTATCCCCCCCCAACCCGGTGTGAGGATGTATTACTTTTGTAATTAAAAGCCTGAACTATGGTACATCTTGAAAAGGAGCCAGTGTGTGAAGTAGATTCCCTGGCCTTTCCACAAGATGCTGCATCCGTTTCCATTGGGTAGGACTCAAGGATTTGTATTTTCAACACAGCTCTTGAAAGATTCCGAGTGGAGTGGAAGAAATCATTCACCCAGAGCGGAGTTCTTCTCCAACTGGACACGTTGTTCTGTTTTCTGACACATTGAGCTTGTTTGATGGTTTCAAAATATGCCCAGCAAGTGTCTTCACATTCTGATTTGCAAATAGCTGCTATTTTGTTCTTTTTGTTTTGTTTTGTTTTCATATAGGAGCAATATAGCATAACAATTAAGTACATGCCATTTTCTGTTAGAGTCAGCTTCTGATCCCACATCTGTTGGGACTCAGTCTAGTGACAGAAACACTTATTTTGGTATTTTTTTGTTGTTGCTGGTTTTGTTTGTTAACAATCAATATTTTGTCATATTCTCATGTGGCTATTTGCCTTTTGAATACTCTATTTTACCTGCAGCTTTATTAAAAATCATTTTGCTATTTACTATTATAAATATTAGCAATGGCATTCTAAATGCTTCTTAAATAAATGTGTTTGTTTCATCAGAATCTAGCATAGAAGTTTTTGTTCGTATTTTAAATTCTTACTATAAGAGATTGCTTAACACACACACACACACACACACACACACACACACACACACACTCATTCCTCAGAGTCCACGAGGGATTGATTCCAAACACAAAAACCTGTGGATGCTCAATTACTTTATATAAAACAGTGTCATATCTGCATATAGCCTATACATATCCTCTCATATGTTTTAAATCAACTATAGGTGGCTTATAATATTAATATGATGTAATTTTATTTAAAGAGTTGTTATGTTGTATTGTTTAGGGATACAGTACTAGAAAATAGTCTTACATATTTAGTACAAACACAATTTTTTCCACCTATTGTCAATTTCAGGTTAGTTTAATCCAGAGATGCAGAATCCACTATATACTCTGGAATAGCTGGTCCTCCTAATGCATGGGTTTCCCCATTCAAGAATTTTAATAAATTTTTACCAGGGGTTCTAGAGCCAATCCTCAGAGGATACTGAGAAAGAATTGACTTTATGTATACATGTATATGTATGTTTTTTTTCCCCAGCTGTATTTACCACTGGGATTCCAACTAATAAAATTATGCCACGAATATCTGCATGGAAAGCATATACAATTGAGAAGGTGAATAAAGATAAAACACTTTTTTCTATTTATGCTTAACTTTCATGGGAATCGAAAAATGCTTGACAACCAATCTTCACGAGTTAAGTTAAAAGATAATATTACCAAGTAATAAAACTTTCAGTGAGAAACAAAATAGTGTCTCTGTATTTGATGATAATTATCATTTTCTAACTTCAAAAATAATATTTGACAGTAAAACAGGCAATTGACAATGAACATAAAAAGAGGTTAAAATGATGTGGAACTCGCTAGAAACTGAGTTGTTCTGTCCCTTAAGCCTTGTCTTTGGATGGGGGCCATGTGTGAAGTTTGTATTTAATGATCATGATGAATCCAAATTATTTTCTTGGGAAATCTGGAGAGCTACTAAAAGTAACTTCTTGCCCGGTGTGAAATACTGTCTTGAACACATTTCTCTGGAGAATATAAAAATGAGAAAAGCCCAGATTCCATTGTTTTTAAGTCATATCCCAGTGCTTCTTAGTTCACACATTTACCCTCCAACATGTACAAAATAGTTGCTGCCACATTTTTCTTTCTGCCTGGAGAACAGCTGTAAAGATATTAATTGTGCTTCCATTATAAATGTATTGCCAAAAGGGACAGAATGGGTTGTGTATCTCATCAGTGTTCTCTGTCTGGTATAAATAATGAGACAGGAACTTGGTAAATTGGAAATTTGTGATAAAAATGAGATTTGATATTATGAAGTCCCACCAGTTCCTTCTTTTGGATGCATTGATTTTTAAGGCATGCTGCAAAACAGCTAGATCAATGATTGTCTGTCACAAAAATGTTGGCTAAAAGGGCTATATTACTGAGGTCAACTACAAATTAGCCTAAAGGGTAAACACAAAGCTATTACTAATGTTAAGAAGAAAAAAAATTGCAGATGTTGCAAAATAGTTGGAATGGCTCAGCTGTTGAAAAAAAAAATGTAGTCTTGTTCTCATACCCTACCTAAGATTCTTAAAGATGCTAACTAGGAATGATTTAGAAGAGAAGATACAGAACAGGATTAAGTCAGGTACATTTTTTTTATCAGATTTTCAGTGATTTTTAAAACAAAGTTGAGTGTTTTTTTGGGGGATGTTCTTCTCAAATTTTGTTCTTGGTGTATCTTCTACCTGCTAATTTTTGCTTTCACTTTTTATAAGCACCTAACAAAATCACTACAGATTAATTATCTCTTTTTTGTGTTTGTATGTATGGTACTGGGTATTGAACCAAGGGGCATTCCACCACTTCCACACTCCCAGCCCTCTTTTATTTTTTTATTTTGAAACTGGGTTTTGACAAGTTGCTTGGGGCCTCACTAATTTGCTGAGTCTGTCTTTGAACCTGTTATTCTCCTGTCTCAACCTCCCAAGCCCTGAGATTACAACTGTGCACCATCACAGTCTGTAATTAAGTGTCTCAACCAAAATACTTGGAATCAGAGGTTATTTCAAATTTTATGGACTGTGGATTCTTTTAATATTTATAATGAGGCATGGGGATGAGATGTATGATTATATACACAATAATTTTATGCTTCTTATACAATTTGTTTATACAGTTAGGATGAAGAATATTTTAGGTGTACTTGCATTTTGGCTTTCAAACATCAAATTTACAGCAAGGGTGGAAATTTCTTGTGACTTGATGTTCACACTCCAAAAGTTTTTGATTTTGGAGCATGTTTTACTTCAAAGTTTCAAGCAAGGAGTGTCCAGTCTATTTCTCAACCCGATATCATGATTAAAATTTAAAAGAAGCCGGGCGTGGTGGCGCACGCTTGTAATCCCTGCACTTGGGAGGCAGAGACAGGAGGATCAAGCAGGTTCGAAGCCAGCCACGTGCGCTGGCTTAGGAGACCCTGTTTCCAAAATAAAAATGTAAAAATAGTTCTGGTAGTGTAGCCTGGAGGTAGAAGGGCTTCCAGGAACCCCAGTACCACAAAAAAATTTTTAAAGAAAATTTGTGAAAAATATTAATATTTCTGATTATGTTGCCCAGATAGACTGAAAAGACCCATATTCATCTTTAATACCAGAAGACCAAGAACAGTTTGCTAGTATAAACAATCAGTCATTATTTATAGAATAAGAAGAAGGAACTAAGGAAGGGAGATTAAAGGGCAAAGATATTAACAATGAGAATTGAAATATTAATTCAATTTCTCTAACATGTCTAACACGTCATTAGATTGCTTAAAGGCATGGTACACTATGTTTTCAAGGCTAAAAGCATAACCACTTGGTCCATTTCTTCTATTTCACCCTCTCTTCCCTTCTCTCCTTTTTTAAGCTTTCTAATTTAAAAATCACCCCAAAGATGTTGGCAGGACCTTAATCAGTTTTTGTAAACCCATTGCTTAGCCTTTCACATATTCTTTTGTTTTTTGCCAAGATTTTAATTAGGACAAATAGAATTTCCAATATATTTTTCCCAAATTTCCCTGGGCATTGTGCATCAAGGTCTCCCTTTTATTTCTCTGATATATTTCTGTTTGATATAACCATATTTAACTTCTTCATTTCTTCATGTAAAAGTCCCATTTCTCACATTATTTTTTTTAATGAACCATCTGTAAGAAAACAAACTTGCTCGACTATTTTTACATCCAGAAATGAGTAGACATTACCAGTAAAACAAAGGATTGGATTAAGAACGCAGGACAGGATTTCATAGGCTTTGTTTCAAATCTTGTGATTAATTTTCTTTGAGGTGAGGTTTCTTTGCCAAGGTAAGCTTTCTCAAAATGACTCTCCATGTTATATGCACATATTACACTTATGTGAAGGTCTTAGTTGTATTATTAGTCTTCAGACATATGGACAACCTTTATTATTTATGAATAAGTTACCAGAAATTTAAAGGTTAAACTTTAAATTTGAACAGAAAAGGAAACAGGGTTACAATAGCATCTATCCTCTTAAATAACTATTATCTTATTACTTTAATAAATTTGTTTAGCTCCTTTGAGATCAATTTCTTACCTACAAATGGAAACACCTGTGTCTATTTAATAGGTATGTTTGGGGTATAAAAATGAGTTAGGGGCACAAAAAGAATCTGTAGAGTTGCAAAGTTTGTATTAGCTTAGCAGTTACTACTGTTTATCTTTTTTAATAAAAATATTGGCTTTGGATTATTGGAACTAGACTACAATGCCAGCTTCTCAGATTATCACCTAAGCCCTTGTAATAAGAAATGTTAATATTCTATGTCTTAATTTGGGCTGCTATAACAAATTACTTATTGTTTAAGTCAGGGTGACTTAAAATATAGGCTTTTTTTTCTCATACTTTCAAAGGGCTGGGAAGTTCAAAATCAAAATATCATCATTTGCATTGTCTTCTTGGCTTCCAGCTCGCCTTCTTGCTGTATTCTCACAGGGCAGAGAGAAAAGAGACTGAGAAAGGAAACTGTCTCTTTTTTCCTCTCTTTTTATAAGGCTCTACCCTAGTAACTTCCCAATGTCTTCACCTCCTAATGCTTTCCACCAGGGATTAGCATATCCACACATGAATTGGGGGGAGGAGAACACATATCTATAGCTCATAGGACAGTTTGTGATTCCTCCCCATAGTGATTAAAGAGCTTCCTTTTATAATGTCAGTAGAGTAACTTAAAAGAACAGATGTAGGCTCATGAAATGTATCTCTCAGTTTATTTTTTCTAATTTAAGTAGATCTTCTTCCACCACATACCAACAAGACCCGCATATAGTCTTCATCCATGTAAATAAAAGAAAACTCTAGAGGAATGTTCAAAAACAAAAAGAAGGCCACCATATTTCCAACTTTCATAACAGAGACAGAGAGCTCCCCTACCTACCTACCTAACTCATCACCACCCATAACTTCACTGGCCATTCCTATCACTCTTGCCTATGATGTGATTTTACTGAGGCATGTTCTAAAGCAGCCTCCTAGTCCAGTTTTCTGCCAAGCCCCTGCTTGCTTTGTATGTAGGTGGCTTTATGACTATTTCTTACACTCTATGGTAATTTGTTCTTGATGCCCAGTTTACAGACCTGGGCTCTTTCTGATTTTTTTTTTTAATATGATTACAACCATGTTAACATGGGCTTTTGAGCCTAGGGCCCATGTTGACACTTGTTCCCACCTTTGCCACTTTTTCTGTCCTTGGAGGGATTTTACCTCTGGTTAAGACACTATTTTCCTCCTCAAATTAAAGTGTTCAGTCCCTCATCTCTGTTATAAGAAGTTTTCATTATCTTGAATAAAAGTTTCATATCATATATAAGTTTGTGTATAAGGTCACAAAAATTACCCCACTTTCTTAGGGTGGAAAATTTTTTTATTGTTATCCTCTAACAAATTTAAAATGAAAATAAGAAAAATTAGTAAAACCAACATGTAATTCATCCTACTTCATTAATTTCTTTTCTTTTCTTTTCTTTTTTTTTTTTTTTTTTTTTTTTTGGTGGTACTAGGGATGGAACCCTTCTCTGAGCTACACTCCCAGACCTATTTTATATTTTTATTTGAAAACAGGGTCTCTTAAGCCAGTGAGGCTGGCTTCGAACCTCCCAAGTGCGGGGATCACAAGCATGCGCCACCACGTCTGGCATCCTACTGCATTAATTTCCAGTGACGTCTTCCGGAACAAAATAACCTGTTCATTTCCTCTTATGAATATATGTGTTTAACTAATATTTCTATGCAAGGCACTTTCTGAGATATGAGAGAAAACTAAAAACATCAGGTCATACTCTTTGCACTTAAAGATGAAAAATTTGCAGACATGATAGTGTTTGTGTGGTGGTTAAGAGGTCAGACTTGGGAACCTCTTTGTCTGGTTTAAATACAGGCACTATGTGAATCAAGATAATCATGCCGGATTCCCACAGGCTTGTTGCAAAGATTAAGTGAATAAATATTTTATACCAGACATTGTCCCAAGCGCTTGTATAACTAGGACAAGACAGAGTCATAATAGTGGTGTGAACAAGACAATGAGGACATGATATATAGGAACAGTTTAATTCTTGAGAGAAGTCAGAGGGGAATATTAAGAGAATAAGAAAGACTATTGTTCCTAAAAAGCCTTTAGTCTAAAAACGGAAAACTTGTATGCACTGAAATTTTTACATAAAAGTAAGGGTACCCCCAGGGACAGTCAAAAAGTATTTTGAGAGTTCAAAAGAGGGAAAGATTTCAGCTTAGGAATGAACTAAATCTTGAATTAGGGTTAGGGAATACGCCAGGGAATCTTAGGACTTGTCTGAGTAAGTGTGTGGGTAAAGAGACTAGTTAGATGACTAGAGTTCAGAGTGATTTTTTGTAAACTCATTGCTTAAAACCCTTTTCTGAGATGGATGTGGCAGCACATGCTTGTAATCCTAGTAGTTGAGAGGTTGAGACAGGAGTCAAACCCCAGCAACTCAACAAGACCCTCAGCAACTTAACAAGACCCTATTTCACAAATAACAATGATAATAACAATAACAACAATAACAAGCAAGGGATATATCTGGAAGGTAGAATGCCTCTGGGTTCAGTCCCCAGTACAAAATATCGAAAAACAAACAACTTTCTCTCTCTCTCTCTTTCTCTCTCTCTCTCTCTCTCTCTCTCTCTCTCTCTCTCTCTCTCTCTCTCTCTCTCTCTCTTTCTCTCTCTTTCTCTCTCTCTCTCTCTCTCACTCTCATTTTTCATTTCTCTCAAATAAGCTCCAAGATGATTAATCTAAAGATTGTGATTTCTTTCTCATTTGCAATCCTACCTGTGAACTTTGACTCGGGATCATTCTTTTCTTTCAACAGAATAATACACTTGCCTAATTTCACTATTCTTCTCTCTCCTCCTGCTTTAAAAAAAAACAAAAAAACAAACAAAACAAAACAAAACAAAAACTTGCCTTCACTGTTTATCTGCCTCTCCTGAGTTCTTCAGCATTTCTATTTCACCTACAGCATTTTATCACCTCATTTGGTAGCTAATTGTTTAATTTTGTGTCTTGCCACTAGTCTCCCTTAGAAGAAAGCAAAAATCTCCTAATTGCAGTTTCTCCTGTGCCAGAAAGAATTCTTGACATGGACCAGGATCTCAATAAAAAAAGACTGACAGTGAAGAGCCCAAGTAGCAGAGAAGCCAAATTTACTTCCACATTAGCTATACCCCAGATGGCAGCTGGTATTGGATAGAATATCCACTGTATGCATTAATAAACATTTATTTTAAAAATCTTTTTGAAATGGTAGTTCTTGGAATGATTGCCAAATCACACCTGTTTCATTTGGGTCTTGTTTCTCTATATCTCCATTGGCTCCAGGCTTTCCACTTTGTTAGGCTTGAGATTTGATAGGATCTTGTCTTTTGCCTCAGAGAAGAGAAACAATCTCAGCATAACAGCATCATTCCTGAAAGCCCTGGCTTTTCACTGAAGCAGTAAAGCACACAGTAGACTGGAGAGAGTATGATTCTCATGTATCTTGGCCTTAAATTCATGGTTTGTCAAATATAAATAAAATATCATGCCCAAAGAACCCAAGAGTGTGTGGCTCCAAGAGTGTTCTCACCCAATAAAGACTGATTGCATGTTAACTTTATAGAGCTGTACAATAAGAACTTTGAGCCTATGGTACTATTCCCATTTTATGGATTAGAAATCATAGCTAGTGATGTAAATTTTCTTTCTCAGTGTCAAGTCATGGGTGTAAAATATAATCTCAGTCGTGTGTGTGTGTGTGTGTGTGTGTGTGTGTGTGTGTGTGTTTTACTGGGGATTAAACCCAGGGGGTTCTACCTCTGAGCTACATTTTCCACCCTATTTTATTTTAATTTTGAAACAGAGTCTCACTAGATTACTGAGAGTCTACTTGCTGAGGCTGTCCTCAAATCTATGATCTGCCTGTCTCAGCCTCCCAAGTACTGAAATTAAGAATGTGTACCGCCATGCCTGGGTTGATCTCAGTCTTCTTACATTATGATTATAGAATTTACTTACATAGGATACATATAGTATAGATGTATTTTACAATATATTGTGCTGCCTTCTTCAAAATAGATGTAATGGAGATTTTCAGATTCCTATAATAAGGAGATACAAGGTGAATACATTGCTAAAATAAATTTCAAACACTATTGGAACAGAAATCTCAACTCTCCTGCATGTTCTTTTGCCGTTCACATACAACTCAATTATGGGCATGTACGCTATACATGCTATGCAAATGGCCTTCTTGGAGAGTGAGTGAACGAATGAGTTCATCTAATCAAATAAAATGAAAGGAATACACATCTACTGCAGTCCTTATGCATTATTACAGAAGGCACGCCACTGGTAGCATAATTTTGCAAGATGAGAATGGATATGCCTGGCAGTCTAAAGCATAGACCATACTACTTTAGTTCTTTAGTAGGTATAGGATTTCATTCCATAGGTAACAGATTAGCAAAGACTCCATTGCTCCATTGCTCCATAGGAAGTCTATGGAAAGAAAATACACTTTTTTTTTTTCTCTTGTAGTGTTAGAAAAAGAGTAATCCTGATTGTGAAAGGGTTTATTTATGCACACAGACCTGTAAAGCAGGAAGCTTATTAGTTTTCACAACCAGGCCTCCAATTGTCCTCATTATCAGCTTGCAAAGGCAGTGGGCAGGCCGCTGTCCTAGTCTTGCTTGTGAGGGACATAGAAGCTACTTTTTTCCTGTGCATAGTAAGCATGGGTGAGATTTTAAAGTTACACATTTTCTTACAATATTTTCCATTCCTCTCACCCAATGCACATTACAGATGTTTCCCGGAATGATACATTAGTGAATGGAAGACATCTGTATGCTCAAACTGCATTTTCTGAAGAATTTTAATTGTTTCTGGAAGTCTTGGGCTCATTTGAAAAACACAATGTTAAGTGTGCATGAGTGTTTCATTAAGTTACACAAATATTATATCTCTAAATGCTCCAGAAAGTAAAAAAAAAAAAAAAAAAAAAGAAGAAAGAAAGAAAACAGAAACAGAAATGGAATCTTATTGTACCAATTTATGCCCCACATCCTGAAGCCAGAAAAATGACAGGATACATTTCGGTGCTGTCCTTTCCTGCGGCTGCAGTTAAGAATCTGTCTCTGTCCCCATAATAAATTCAATTCGAAGCACATGGAGTTTGGCAGCAATGTTTCACTCCTGCCTGAGAGTTAACACAGTAGGAGAACACCCAGTGAGAAATGGTTAAGCATTTGCAAAACAAAACAAAACAAAAAAAAAAAAAAAAAAAAGGAGAAAGGGAACTGATGATTGAGGACTCCATTGTGTGGTATGTGTCTTGAAAGGATTCTGCAATGGAACCTTGAGCTCACACGGTTTCAGCTCCTTATTTCATTGGCTTCTACTAATGGCCAGAAGATCACCAACTAAAGTGAAGGAACTAAGCCTCGGCACAGTGGCACACACCTGTAATCCCAGTACTTGAGAGTCTGGGACAGGAAGATAAGGGGTTGAAGGCCAGCCCTGGCAATTTAGTGAGGCACTCAACAACTTAGAGAAACCCTACTTCAAAATAAAACAGGCAAAGGATGTAGCTTAGTACAATGCCCATGAGTTCAATCCCCAGTACAGAGAAAGAGAGAGAGATAGAGATAGAGATAGATAGAGAGAGAGAGAGAGAGAGAGAGATCTAATCTTCTATTACTTTCTATTACCACCTTGAAAAAACTTTCCTCATGAACCAACAATAATTCAGAGTAAAAAAGTTTCTGGGAGGAAGCAGGGCTACTGTCTTCTAGCTTGCAGGCCAATGGTCAGATGGTATGGTTCACTATTTATTTCCCTGAGAACTTTGCCTGGGGAAGGAAACTCCATATATAGGGTTAAATTTTAAAAAGACTCTAATTTTTACTGATCCATATTTAATTCTCCTCATCCGGCAAAGACCCCCTAAGGCATCCTGTGGAGGTTTGGATATTTGGCATGTGTCTTCTATAATTAAGTAGCAAAAGTGAAAAATGCTGGTAGGATTTAGGCCATGTTTCCCACTGGGAAAATTTGTTTGATGCCCGTCTGGAGAAATGACTGTTGAAGACTATGGTGCCAGTTAGAGAGATGGAAGAAAAAAGCATTGGCTGCCTGAATTTATTTCTCAGCTTATTCTTTTAATCACACAAATATTGTGTACTTTTATAATTTGTGAATAAGAAAGAAAAAACACAAAACCTAAAGAATTACTTGCCAGCTAAGTACAGAAGCACCCAACAACATTGTTCCATAAAACAAACAAACAAACAAACAAACAAAAATTATGGGTTCGGCAGGACACCCTTAAAACTCCAAGGTCCTAATGTTTCAGCTTCAAATACATGTTCATTTAAATGTCAACGAGTGATACAGGTCATATGGAATCATTGTTCTGTCATTCAACAACCACCAAAGAGAGGTTGTCATGGAAACACCTATGCCCCAGTACCTATTGTACAGCATTGGACTTGGAGGAATTAATAAAGGAGGATGAGAGAAGTTGGGTGTAAGGTTTTGTTTTATTCAAATAATGAAAGCAGTCAGTCCCATCATTGCTATGGCCTATCACGCCTATGGTCAACATTTAAGTAAGACATTTTCAGACAACAATGCCAAGCTTTCTACCCATGGGTTGTATGTACTGAACTTGGAACGGGGTAGCTAGACATTCCGGTCAGAAGTCAGAAGGTATAAGTAGGAGGCCAAGAATGCACGCCTTTCTGAATTTCAGCTATTGCAAAGGTTCTGCTTCTTTACTTTTCCACCTGCTATTGCAATGCTTATTCTCTGAAAAACGTATTGCAAATGACTCCTGGTAAATGGGGTTTGTGTTCTTTTCATCATAATAGTTTTAGCTTTTCCAGCGTGCACATTTTCACGCTGCACCAAACCTTTGTTTCCCTGCTCAGGGTGTCAGCACAAGCATTTTTCTTTGTGAATAATGTGCAGAATTGGTGTGCTGACTTGCTCATAAAAAAAGTATAGCCTGGCTAACAGAACTGCACTACCCAGACCTCAACATCTTATTTTCCCGAAGGCCTTTCATCTTAGTTTGTCAGCAGGCTGGAACCTCTAACCTGACAATGTAACATCTTTGATGGTTCATTTTGCTTGTAGTGTTTGCTGTCATGATTGGAGGAAAATATGTGAGTTTCATGGCTAATGGGATGAAAATTTCAGGTGTGGCAAGAGGCGACTGTTATGGCAGGCCCTGTGTTAATTAAAATCCAGAAAGTGTCCTGGCGAATTCCACTTAACCAAGAATCTCAATGCAGAAAAATGGGTTTGTTTAAAAGGAGAATTCACCTTGGGATTGACGTGTTCATACTCGACTTGATACTAGCAGGCTGAATTGTGGTGACAGGGATCATTTTTGTTGACAACAGCTGGAAATACAACAGCTATATTATTATAATTAGGATCAACATCAAGTTGGATTATAATAGGGGCTTTCTTGGAGAAATGGCACAGTGTCAAATTTATAGTCACTAGCTAAATGAGTCTCTTGTATCCTCGACAAAGGGACATAAACAGTTCCAAATGAAAACACAAACAGAGAATCCTGGTTGTTATATTTCCTGGGTATTACTCAGGGTCCCATTTATCACACACCAACACTTGCTGCTTTGAAGAAACGTTATCCTGCAAGGTTCACACTTTTCAATTTACCTCTGTGGTCTGCATTCTGCATGCATTTTCATGGAGAAGCCGATGCTGCAGCTCGACTAGAAATCTTTTCTGCTGCCAGATTAACCTCAAAGCATCCATTTTCCCCCTTATGGGTAATCACTTGACAAATGCATCCACAAAACCTGCACAGACATCCATCCCAGTTTCCCGAAGCATCACCAGTCTTGAATCACTATTTGGAGAAATATCACCATTGATGGAAAGTAGTACTGCCTTTTCATTTCCAGATGTTTAAAGTTGAAGGGTGTGGATTTCTCAGAACCCAGATGTCAGAAAGCATATCCTGGATGTGTAGGTGGGTAAAAACTTCTTAGCGCTGTTGTGGTACCCAGCCCTGTAGTTCATCTTGTGGGATTTAAATTAGCTGGGAGATTCATGTCCTCCTCTTCCAAATAACATCTGGAAACTTACATTGACAATGTACTTGATGCCTAGTCTTGTGCTTACTATATTAAACTTTTTTTTTTTTTTAATTTTTGAGCCTAGAGCAATTTTATCCTAAGGAAGAAACTGATGTGAGATAGTTTGGGTGAAAGAATGTAGGACTGTGTATATGTGTGTGTGTGTGTGTTTGTGTGTGTGTGTGTGCGTGCGCACTTTCTTTTCAGCAATTTTTACTAATGAAATCACTTAATAAGGAAATAGGCATATTATTTTCTTCATTTTATCTTTTTTGATATAAAATATTTGTACATACTTCTGAGATACATTGTCACATTTTGATTCATGGATCTGTTGGGCAATGATGAACTCGGGATAATTAACATATCTATCACCTTAATCTTTATCATTTATTTCTAGTGAGTACATTCAAAAATCCTCTCTTCTCTTTTGAGATACATAATTCATTATTGTTAATTATAAAACTCTGCTGTGCTACAGAACACCAGGACTAATTCCTTCTATCTCACCTTCATATTGTTACATTTGTAATGTTCTTTTTTGGGTGTGTTTTCCCTTAAATTTATGGAAATATACTACTATTAAAGCCATTATGCAAAATGACACTCAATTATAAATTAAAATGTCTGCCACCACCTGAAATTATAAAGGACTAGTTTATTATTCAGTTTCATCTGTATTCACATATACTTAAGACAGGAATGACAGTAACCACTTGGAAACATGATGTCTATGACTCTTCTATATTCTTTGCATGAATAATTATATTTATCTCAAAAAGCCAATGCTGTAACAATAATTATCACCTTTGTTTCTACAGATTCGGAAATCAAAGTGTAGAAAAGTTTTGTTATTTGGCCAAGTACAGAGAATTAGTAAAATTTAGAAACGGAGCATGAAACAAATGTTTTGGTTCAAGACAATTTGACTTTGAATTTATTCTCTCAGCCCTTATTATGTACTTTCTGTAACCACATTTGCTCCCTCCTCACAAAAAAAAAAAAAACAAAAAAAAAAACGCTTAAGGTTTGCAAAATAAAAAATGATTATCTTTGCATATGGAAAAACTTTATCACAGAGGTTGTTTTTCTTTTTTTTTTTTTTTTTTTTTTTTTTGTGTGTGTGTGTGTGTGTGTGTGTTTGGTACTGGGAATGGAACCCTTCTACCTCCAGGCTACACTCCCAGACCTATTTTATATTTTATTTAGAAACAGGGTCTCTTAAGCCAGCGAGGCTGGCTTTGAATCTGTGTGATTCTCCTGTCTCTACCTCCCAAGTGCAGGGATTACAAGCGTGCGCCACCACGCCCAGCAATGATAGAAATCTGGCCTTTTACTCTTGCACCAGTTTTATGGTGGGATGTCTCTCATAATAAGATAAGATCAAGTTTCAATAAGCACAGATATGGAAGTGACTATCATCAGCCCTGTCATAGTAAACTCCCCAGAAAGTAGTTGTTAGGTCCTCGACCCCCATGGGACAGGGGCGGGGCTGACCCGCCTCCTTACCCTGCAAGTTCCCACGGAAAGCCACTCCCCTTTGATAAAAAGGGGAACGCGGCGATCTCGACACACAGAGAAGCCACACACAGAAGAAGCCTGTGGGACGGAGAGATTTTCTACATCCGTGGAAGGCTCTCTTCCACGCCCTCTCCCACCCCCAACCCGCACCCGCGACACGGGGGTGGGGGAGGGAGCTGCCTGGGACTGATGGGCCGGTCTAATAAAGACTTATGCCACCTGCATGGCCGATCTCGCGTGTCCGGTGGATCTCTCTCTCGCCATCAAACAGTAGTCTTATCTTCTATTTAAGGAGAAATGATCACCATGACTCTTGATATACTATGGATGGTTTTAAATGTTTCACTTTACAAACAAATCTGAATAAGAGGCCTTTTTTTTTTCAAAGCAATCATGATAAAATTAATATCTTTAGAAGGAAGGGGTTGAAGTTCAATGTGTAAAATTTTGGTGCCTGCTTAATGTGTTTTGAATGATAGATTTACATCTGATTTGTCTGAAAAGTTGTTTAAAAGTACCCCATCCCTGTCTCAATCTTATCATTCTGGCAGGGACCCCAGGGACCTATTTTTCAAAGCAAGAGTCTAATCCAGAGGCAGAACTGTTATTCTCAGGCTTAGCATAAGATCTTTTTCTTTTATATACTAGACACCTAACTATATTATGTTGTTTACTTCTCACAATAATCCAAATATGTATTATGGATTTCAGTCTGAATCTAAGTCAGGCTAAATAATTTGCCCCAAAAGTAGAGATAGGCATTTCCGAACGAGCTAAAAGTACCCTGTATGCAAAACTATTAACTCCCAACTGTTCTGCCGGGATACAGCTATACCAAAGATTTATACCATGATGCTATCCTTCAGAAAGTAGTTAGACTTATTTTTTCCTTTACGAAGATAATACCTTCACATAAGAATCACCCACCAGAAGGTAATCTGAGTAATGACAGAAAGTTTTGATTGCTCACTTTTCTTTCCAGTGCCTAGGCAGTGATTAGATCTGAATGACTAATGATTAGGCTCATTACTTCAACTCATATTGAACAATAATAACTTTTTCCCCCTAATAATGTATCAATTCCTAATGCAAGAACAGAATATTTTCTTAAAATTACAAAAAAAAAAGCACTCTAATTCCAGCTACATTGGAGGCTGAAGCACAAGGGTCTTAAGTTTGAGACCAGCCTGTACAATTTAGCAAGATGCTGTCTCATCAATATAAACAAAAAAGGGCTGTAGATTATTATCTAATTTTAGACTTACAGAAAAGTTGCAAAAATAATGACTATATACTCCTGTCGTTTTTTGGATTTTGGGGGGTGTGCTATAACAGAATACCTAAAACTGGGTTATTTGCAAAGAACTGAAATTTATTTTTTCTTAGTTGGAGAGACTGGAAAGCCCAAGATCAAGAGGCTGGGGTCTGGTCAGAGCCTTCTTGCTGTATCTTGTAGAGGGAAGGAATTGTATGTCCTTACATGGCCAAAGGTGGAAGGGGAAGAGATGAGCTCCCTCCTCCCAGCCCTTGTTTAAAGGAACCTTACCCCATTCCTAAGGGAAGGGCCCTTATGGCCTTTTCACTTGCTAATGCGTTATGCCTTTGCCTCTAGAATACTCCCAGGTGGCCTTTGTGGCTGCAGCATTTACCCCCAAGATACTCATGAATTATAGTCCTAAAGTGTTTTCAGGAATAAATAAATGGAAAGTCATTGAGAGCAAGGAACTTAAAGTTCTGTTTGCAGTACAGCTGCTGTATGATACTGCACAGAAGCCTGAGCTGGATGGAGAGGTGTTTTGGTAGACAAACTCTCTTTTGGATCCACTTTGTCTCAGGAAAATTATGACTGGTGACAGATTCTTACTTTTGCTTTGGTGTCTGCATTTTGTCAACCGTTCTTCATAATCCCTGGTCAAGCAAAGGCCCAGATTTTTTTGGAGAAGATCAAACCTGTGTTTGACTTTTTTTGTAAAAATTTTTCAACTGTATGTGTTCCAAACAGAAACATTGCAGTCAATGAATCACAGTCAAATTTACTTTAGCTTCAAAGAGCTCGTTTATGTAAAATTAAAGGAACACAGGAGAGAGCTGATTTCTTTTACCCCTCCTAAAAGGGAAATGGTTTTAAATTCCCCCTCTTAATACCATTATGTGGACCTTGCCTAAAATTTGAAAGGGACACATTCAAACCATGGAAACCCATTACAGTTTACCTTCAGGTTAACATCTTAGCCCAAGGATCAAAACGAGAAAATGAACATGGATATTCATTTCATCATGATTTTCCAGGATTAATGATGTATCATCACTTAATTGTACTGCTATAATCTTCCAACTATTCTTCTATATCTTGGCCTCTTAGATCTAGGAACACTAACAGTTGGAGTGGCCACAACAAGGGACTGATTGTTACCTGAAATGTCTTCTCTGTTTTATTTAGGGTAAAAGTAACACGTTCTACTCTGGCATTCGAATACTCCTGATGCTCTGTTCTTAGGTTGAATTTCTAGCCTTAGTTTTGATGAATGGCTGTCCCTGTCATCTTTCTTCCAATTGTGTTAACACTTTGATATAACTATCTTTTTCTGACCTGAGAAGTTTTGTCTCCAACTCTTCATCCCCCATCTAATAAATATATATGTGTATGTGTGTGTGTGTGTGTGTGTATGTATGTATATATGTATGTATGTATGTATATATATATATATATATATATGTATATATATATATATATATATATATGCAGTACTGGAGGTGAACCCAGGGGCATTCTAACTCCGAGCTACACCCCCCAGCCCTAGTTTTTATTCTTTATTCAGCTGAGTTTCTATGAAAATTTGTCCTTTTCTTTCTCTTCCTTCCCACCACCAAACTCTAAGGGTCTTGAATGTAGAGTTTGTCTTAAAATATGTACTTTAGTTGAGGCAAGTCATATGTGTTGAAACGTTGAATGAATAAGTGAATAAAAAAGAAGACCAATCTAAAAAAAATAAGGTTTTGATTCTATTATCCATAGGTCTAATTATATAAGCATGCTGATTAATTGGTAGCTCTGATCTAATTTTATAGTCTGAGGAATTAAATACGATGGGATAAAATATTCCTTTGATATGTCTGTGCAGCTTTTTCAGCAAGCCAATTTCTCCCGGTACCTTCAGGTGTGCTTTTGCAAAACTTAAATGCTACATGCTATGTTATATTATTAACCTTATGTTTCACATTCCTTTGATATGATTCCATTGCATATGCTCCAAGCCCAAGTGAATCTAATAGATATCTTTAAAATGAAAACTACAAAGGAATGTTAAATAACACAGGTACTTAAAGGGCCATCTTTATATAGTACTCCAGCCTAGCAGTACCATTTTTTGGAAAGACTTGGGTATTGTTGATGATAGGATAGAGAAGTTTATCTCCACTTTTTTTTTTTTTTTAAGAGATTTCTTTCCCTGTGTACTCCCACACATAGATATCTGTATGATATGCGTGGCAGAATTTAGCTCTTGGCAGGATGATGTGTTAATTATTACTCTTTTCCTCTCTTTTTTATTAGGTACGTCTGTCACTAATGTAACGGCAACTGATGCTGATGACCCAGTTTATGGAAACAGTGCAAAGCTGGTTTATAGTATCTTGGAAGGGCAGCCTTATTTTTCCATTGAGCCTGAAACAGGTTTGTGGCCTAAATTTTGAATTCTATTTACCATGTTTTTGCTTCAGGGAAACACTTTTCTGGAGATTTGGATTATGGAAAGTTATGGATAAGTATTTGGCTGCCTGTACCAATAACATTTAAATTTGTACTGCGAGGTATACTGTAAACTTACAATCATTTTGATACCGATTAAGACAAATTGCAGAGCCTGTGTGGAATACCATCTACTTAACAGATGGTCTGACACCATCTTTTGTCCTGTCATAAGACGAGCAAAGGTACTTATACATCAGACAGACATAAATATCATGTGCAAATCTATATTCAGTTACTAGTTGGCTGTGTGATATTAGCTTAACAAGGAACTGCTTCAGTTTCAATTAGCTCATCTTTAAATAAGTATGAGCTGGGCAGAGTGGCACGCCCTTGTAACTCCAGTACTCAGAAAAAAAGAGGATCACGGATTACCAGCCAGCCTAAGCAATTTATGCAGGCTCTCCACAACTTAATGAGACTGTTTCAAAATAAAAACATAAAATAGGGCTGGAGGTGTAGCTCAGAGGTGGAATGCCTGGAATCCATCTCCACTATCGCAAAAAAGAAAAGAAAAAGAAAAGAAAAGAAAAAGAAAAGAAAGAAAAAGATGAAGAAGAAAAAGAAAGAACAAAAGAAGGAAAGAAAGAAAGATCCAGCCTTGTGCTAAGATGGAAATCAGATGAATCAATAAATATTAACATTCAATGGTACAAGGTAATCATTCAATACATATTAGGTATTATTCATATTTGCCATTAGAGTCCCTTTTTTTTTTTTTTTTTTTTTTTGCAGGTCTGGGGATGGAACCCAGGGTCATTCGACCTCCAAGCTACACCTCCTGCTCTATTTTTTATTCTTTATTTAGAAACCAGGTCTCACTGAGTTGCAGAGGGTTGCACTAAGTAGCCGAGGCTATCTGCAAACCGTGATCCTCCAGTCTCAGCCTCCCACATGTTGGGATTACCAGTGTGCAGCACCACACCCAGTTTAGAGTCCCTTTTGTAAAACAAAAGAACTGATGTGTACACTTCAGGAATTTTTTTTTTTTTTTTTTTTGGTGGTACTGGGGTTCCTTGAAACACTTCTATCTCCAGGCTACTTTTTTTTAAATTTAGAAACAGGGTCTCTTAAGCCAGCAAGCCTGGCTTCGAACCTGCGAGATCCTCCTGTCTCCACCTCCCAAGCGCGAGGATTATAAGTGTGCACTTCCAAGCCCAGCTACTTCAGGGATTTTAAGATCTTATTATGGTTAATATTAAACTTACTGAATATTCTAAGGCCTGGTAGCATAGATTTTATAGGCCGTAGAGTAAGTTATTTAAAAAACAGCAGCAACAACAACAAAAAGTACAAAAAATATTTTTGTAAATATGTTTTGGTGAATAACTCATGAAAATAACAAATTTTGTATGATTGTAATCCCCACACTTGGGAGGCAGAGACAGGAGGATCACGCAGGTTTGAAGCCAGCCATGCTGGCTTAAAAGACCCTGTTTCCAAATAAAAATATAAAAAATAGATGTCTGGGAGTGTAGCCCAGAGGTAGAAGGGTTTCCAGGAACCCCAGTGCCATATATATATTTTAAAACACTATATTTTATGTTTATTTTTCTTCTGTATCTGGTGGTTTCATCTGCAAATTTCAAGTAGAAATTTTTAATATACATTGTATACACATATATTATATTTTTTATTTTTTGCAGTAATGGGAATGAAACCCAGGGCATTCTACCTGAGTGATACCCCCAGCCTTATTTTTTATTCTTTATTTTTCAAACAGGGTCTCACTGAGTTGCAAAGGGCCTCACTAAGTACTAGCTGGAGCTGTCTAGGGACTGTTTACCTCCTCTCTCAGACTCCTGAATATTGGGATTACAAGTGTGCACCACCATTCCCGGCTTAGATTTTTTTGATTGATGACTTTTAAAAAAAGTTGAGATAAATTTCAATGACTTGACAGTAAGTAAATTATTAATTAAATTAAAATTTTAAAGCCTTAGTATGTACTTTTTAAAAATTAAGAGAGTAAAATCTTGATTCATTTTAAAAATAAAATTACATTTTTACATAAATAGGTCATGGCTAAAAAATTAAACATAGGTTTGAAAACAGGAAGTCAGTTTTGTAAAGTATTGCTTATTTAGACACTGGGATGACCCAAGAGAAGGGACAGAGCAGGTAACCAGGTTTACAGGTAAAAGGAAGTCTGGCAATGTTCTATTACTTGGCCCAAGCGCTCATTTCCTAAGTGGAGTTGGATAGTGTTCTTCTTTGCTTCTTAGACATTCATCAGTTTGGACCATTTGTTTCACCATTCCTAGTACAACAGACATCTTATTCTAGAAAATATCCACTGAGCATTTACTATGTACCAGGCACTAAAATAGACATAGGGAGATAAAAATAGAAAAGGTTAGTCTCAGCTTGCAAGCATCTCATGATCCATTTTGGAAGACAGACTTTTTTTTTTTCCAATCTAAGTTAAAGAAGCATTATGATGCTCTTTATTTATTTTTTATTTTATTTTATTTTTTGGTGGTACTGGGGTTCCTGGAAGCCCTTGTATCTCCGGGCTACACTCCCAGACCTATTTTTACATTTTTATTTGGAAACAGGGTCTCCTAAGCCTAATTAATTTTATGAATATATAAAAATGTAATACCTTTTTTTGGTGAGCAAAAGATGTGCGTTGCTTAAGTACTCTGGGAATAGATGCTAAGACAGAGTTAGGAGTACATGTGGTTTATCAGGAGGGTTATACTGTGGAAAATAAAGAAGACCAGAAAGCAAAGTCCTGCAGAGAAGTCCTTGATATTAGACGCAGATTTGCAACCCAAGCAAGAAAAGAAGAAAAGAGGGAGGATAAGGTCATGCAGATCCAAGCCCTAGCCAAGGCTATGGGATCCCTGGAACAATGGTGACCATTAGCAGGAGTTCCGTGTTGCACAAAATTGAGGTTTAAACACACACATGCTCAATTATTGGCTGGGATGTCCCTGTCAAGAGTGGGTCCTTGAATTAAACCCAGAGGCCAAAACTGAAATACAGGAGCTGAAGGACCTCAGCAAATTGCACTCCTTGGCAAGTTATTTATTGAAGGGAAAGCCAAGCATTGGGCTTTTGTGGGTGTCGCAACATGCATATTGAAACAAAAGAGAAAATAATTTTTATTCTGTAAAATGAGTGACATGATGCTAAAAACAATAATATGTTGGGTTATCAAGTGATTAGTGAATAAACTGATAGTAGAAGCATTAGTGAATACCCTGACTTTGAAAAATAAAAGCATTTTATGTACCCAAAGCACTAAACTTTCTAAACTTTTTCATTAATATAGACCCAGAATTTAGAATTCTAACAACATAAAGAAAATTTTAGGGATGAGCAGAGACTCATTATATAAGATCAGGATGCTCTGAAAGAGTGCTTACTATGAAGAATTCCTACATAATTGGTCTGCCCATTATTTCAGAAAGTGACCCAGCATAACTGGGTCAGATGTTGGCTGAATACCAGTGGAACGTTATCATTCATGTGGGATCCTCCTTTAGTTCCATTTACTCCAGAATTAGGGCCATTCCTTCCAAGAAGGTCAGACTTGCAGCTAAAGTGGCCAGTACCATGACAGTGCCTGCGTGCTCCACAAGCTTCACACCGCAGCCACATTGATGATTTTCTAAGAGAAGAATAGTGTCTATTACCCATCATCAACAAATCTTGCTAGAATATGTCCCATGAGAAAACAAAGAAACCAGAGAATAAGAGATAACAAATCCATTCTGTATCCTGTTTTTCATGCACTAGGATGCTAAGAGCCGGACTTTCCATTTTGGGACAGGTTATATCGTCTTTCTTATTGCAGTCACCCTTTATAGAATTGGATTCTCTTGTCATACAGTCCCTCTGCCTTAGGAAGAGCTCCTTTGCTTACCTCAGGCTTCAGGTTGAAACCACAGAGAAGCATGCCTGTGGTTCTGTTTCTTTTCTTATTAGAGTTTACTCTCATCAGTCACTGTCTTGTCTCTTGACTTTTTAAGTCAGTTCCCATTCCAGGACTTATAATCCAGGAAAGAGTGGGTCTTTTTTGCATTCCTTTGTATGATAGATTGTCTGGCACCTAAAAATACTTGAATAAATAATTGAAAAGAAAGAAAGAATGAATGAAAGAAAAAAAGGAGGGCAGAAGAAAGGGAGGGAATTGAATCAATGGAAGGATCAATGGAGGGATGAAGAAAGAACGAATTAATTAAAAAGGAAAGTTTGCTCACAATTCACAGAAAAATAAGGAAGTGATAGGGGATCCTTCTGGGGACTGCAGTTAGCATGGTAGCCTTTACCTTCAAGTTGTCTTGTGGAAAGAATATATTTTAATTTCAAACATAACAACCTTTTGGTTTAAAATTTATTTGGAACTGATATTCATGTTATTTTCAAGTCTAATACTAACTTTTAAGTGTCTAGACTGTACAATGCTATTTTGTATTTGCTTTTAAAATTGACCCTGGGAGAATTCTACCTCTGAGCTACACTCCCAGTCCTATGATGGTGATGTTGTTGTTGTTGTTACTTTTATTATTATTGACACAGGGCTTTGATTGCTTAAGGTCTTGTTAAGTTGCTGAGGCTGGCCACAAACTTGTGATCCTTCTATCTCAGCTTCCCAAGTCCCCTGATTACAGGTGTATGCCTCCAAGTCTGGCTCACAACAGTCTTCTTGTGTTTTAAAAATGAGACACAAGATCACACTAAACTCTTAGTCAGGTTGACATCTAGATCATAAGGAGAGAAACTTTCAGGGTTCACAAAAGAAGAAAAGAATAGCTATTAATGTCACTTTCCATTCCAGAGGTCACTGTGATAGTACTACTACTAACAATAACAACAACAAAAATGAAAAATAGTTGTGCCTGTACAGTCCTTTGGCTTGACAGAGCACTAAACCAAATTGCAGAGGGAAGAATTTCTGTCTCCATATTGCAAATGCCAGCAGTGTGTTTCAGAAAGTAAAATGCAAAATGTCTTCCACATCTTTAGGTAACATTATCTGTCAAATTGTAATAACAGAAGAATAAAAACAAGGAGTACATAAACAACCACCTCATTCACTGAACTCCTATTATGTGCAAGGCCCTATGCTAACTGAGTTTGCACATGTCATCAAATTTGCATTAATTAATTCCACACTGCATTTTGAGGTAGGTAGTAATGGCATCTCAGTTGTATTGATCAGAGAGCTGAGCCTGTCTTGATCCATTTCTTGCCCACTGTTGTCAAAACAGGATTCAAAGTGAAACTGATTCCACATCCTAAATTTTGACGTTCTCTTGTACTCCTGCTTGACTTCCAGGCAATGTAGTTCACACCGGGGGATGTCACTGGTTGAGAAAGTTACCTATAGGACTTGGAACCAGGCCCGGGCCTCTTTTATACATAAGCCTAAGAGGCAGTGTAGTGGTGGATGAGATGCGAGGCAGTAGTAATTGTAAAATGAATCGTCATTTTTGTGAATAGCTTTTATTATGGTACTTCAAAAGGCTGGAAATAGCTTATTTGTATTCTAAAAATGCTTTCCTTTTTTTTCTCTTTTTCCTCTCTGCCACCCCCAATCCATATGTTTGCTTGTAACATTTTGGGCGCAGGCAAGGAGAAATATGGCATTTATTTAAAAAGCTCTAATTTGGGGACAGTAGTGAGAAAACACTTGCAGTCGACCCTAAATGATTGAAGATGGAAAGTCTAAATGAAATGCAAGACAAGTGAATAATAAATGCTTAATTATCTAGGAAAATCAGGGTGAAGTTTCAGGACAGTAAAAACTTTGCTTGAGGCGAACTAAAGTATGAAAAATGACCTGCTTAAAAATAAACTAACTTAATTCATTGACCTTTTTTTCTGAAACACAGACTATCTTTCTTCATTGGATACAAATAACATTTGTCTCAGTGGAACCTGTAAAAAAGAAGCTAAGAGAAAAGTACTATTTGTGAAAAAAAAAATCCACGTAATGAGTGGTTCTCTTTTAGAAAAAATATCAAGATAATATGTGGAGTCTTCATGGAATTCCTTCATGGAACTGAGTCATTTTTATGTCTTTTTGAGTCAGAGTGATGGATTGCAAACACACTGGGTCTCTTTTTAATCAGAATTGCATAGATTATCATTTCTACTGCCAAGAGGGCTGGCTGAAGAATTTGCTTAGTGCAGACTTTTGAGAAGAACTATTCAGACAAATGCAGGCAGGCCAAGGATGCTGGGATATACATCGATAGTTGGAAATGTCTTCATTGTTCACATTAATTGGTATTTAATCACCATCTATATGCTAAGTCATGTTCCAGGCACTGAGGGTGAAGTGTTGCAGATGATAAATACTGAAAATATATTAAATTGTATTAGCTGTAGTTAGATAGCCTAAATTATGATGATATTGACTAATATACAACACACATACATTGTATATAATCAATACCAATATACATATATATGGATGGTATTGAACACAACGTATATATGGATGGTAATGTTGAATGAAACAGACCTGTGACACCCACTTATTTTAAATCTCTGAGTTTTACAACATATATATGTTGTATATATGTGGGTGAAGAGAGTTTTCAGTTAAGCAAATTTTAATGAAAAAAAATCAAGAAAGTATCATTGAAGTTAGTGATACTAAAAATGATTCCTGAAAAACTTATGAAAATTTAACAAATGAAGGCTGTAGGGGAAGAGGAATTATTAAATGAGTTTTTACAGCAAAAAAGAAATCAGAGTCATGTGATTAGGAGAAAAATAAATTGATGATCAGTGTGATATTGAAAAATTAGATTAGGATCAGCATATTTTCACTTGAAGAAATTTTTTCTGTGTACAATAAACATTGCCTAGAATTTTTAAATTTCAGTATTTCTATCAATTTGTCTGTTTCTTTGGACAAGTTCCTTCACTTCTTGCAACCAAAATATCCAACTTTTATCCATTTTTATTAATTTTACATATTAGTGAGTCATAGTATAAACTATACATTTTGCACATGTATGATACATTATATTCTATTTTCAAAACACTGATAAATGAAACTTTTCTTCTAATCATTCATGATCTCTATATGTACGTGTGCGTGTGTGTGTGTGTGTGTGTGTGCAAACTATCCTTTGCATTTTATCTTCACAAGTAAGAATATTCTAAGTTTGGTTAATTTTATTTTTATTTATATTGAATGAGAAAAAAATTGATATTTTTGTTCTATTTTGTGATAGGGCATTTCCACTTCAAACTATCAATGTCCTTGCATCAGTGGTATGTAGAAAAGGACTTCAGCAATGTTGAACGCAACAGACCTGTGACACCCATTTATTTTAATCCTCTGAGTTTTACAAAGTATGGTTGATTAAAAAAAATAAAACATCTAGATAAGTGGTCAAACGTTTGTAAGGCAGGAATGACACGGAGAACAGAGGGACATTGGCTTGACCATTGCTGGGATAGTTACATCATAGAGGATCTCAAACTCTAAGTCAGGTGCTAGTTAAATGATCATCTTTCTCCCTCCCACAAATAAATCATGTATAAAAATCACAGAACATCTAGAAGCCATGCCTTCTTGTAAAGTAGGTGGCCAGAAGTAGAGAAGGGGTAGAGATTTGGGCTTTTGAAACATCTGGAGTCTCCTCTAGAGGATATGGGATGATATTTAAGAGTGGTTTTATCACTGTGAGGATATTCACCTAATTATATAATGTACTCCTTTTCAGTTACTATTTCAACACAATAAAGGATGTATTTGTTTGTTTGTTTGTTTGTTTGTTTATTGGTAATGGGGATCTAACTCAGGGTCATTCTAACTTTGAGCTGCATGACCGGCCTTTTAAATTTTTAAACAGTGTTTTACCAAATTCATGAAGCTGTCATTGAACCTTCAATCTTGCTGTCTCAACCTCCTAAGTACTGGGATTGTAGATACGTGCCATAACAACCAATATATTTATATTCTTTGAAGATAGAAAACAGGCATCGGTGTCCCTTTCAAGCATTTTTTTCATCTGCCTATCTTTCTGTATCTCTTTTTTACACATATGTGCAGAGGAGTAATAAATTATTATTGTATGACTTTAAGCTCATTTTAGAAGAGAGTATAGAGAAAGATAGTTGTCTTTCTCATATCTTTATATCTCCAGCATAAAAATCACTAGTGGGCACTGAAAACAATTGTAGAAAGCAACAGATATGTTCATAATTTATAGCATTAAACTTTTCTTTAATCCTTATACAAGATACAATAGCTATTTAAAAAATATCTGCTTAAAGATAAAGATTACGAGGATTCTTGTGGTTAAATAATATTACTGTGGCCGGACAATTGAAAATTCTCTATATATACAAATATATTAACACACACACACACACACACACACACACACACACACACATATATATATATATGCACACATAAACACACACATATGTATGTGTATATATATATATATATATATATATATATATATATATATGGTTTACAATAAACATATATGGGGTAAATTGCTGAACAAATAAGTTGTTGAGTGAGTCATGAGATTTTGAAGTGACAACTTTTACTTGTACCTAAATGTACACCTCACTGCATTGCTTGAATGTTCAAACTTAATGACACAGATGAGGAGGAGGACGGAATTTAATTTTAAAATTCCAACAGGTCTTCTTTGCTCAATATGTACAGATGTGTATCTCCCAAAATGTCATCTTCCTCCAGTTTGGCTGATGATTAAATCTTCATGTCAGTAAATGTGACAGCTGGCTGCATGCACGCATTGACTTTAACAATCAATGATCTTCCTGTTTCAGATTTCCTGTGGAAGGAAAAATGGGTTGAGCAAATCCTGTGGTCAGACTGTCTTATGATGTGTAAAAATGACCCCAAATATAGACAAGAGTTAAATATATATGGATGAGCTGTGTGACTTTCGTGTTACCCACAGCATCGGATGCACTGGTTTTTTTGTTGCTGTTGTTTTTTGTTTGTTTGTTTTGTGGTACTGGAGTTCCTGGAAGCCCTTCTACCTCCAGGCTACAATCCCAGACCCATTTTTTATATTTTTATTTGGAAACAGGGTCTCTTAAGCCAGCGCGGCTGGCTTCGAACCTGCGTGATCCTCCTCTCTCTGCCTCCCAAGCGTGGGGATTACAAGCATGAGCCACCACGCTGGGCAGGATGCACTGTTTTTACTCTATATGGAACTGTCCAGTGCTGACCAAATCTAGAGTAAAAGGAAGGTATAGCCGGGTGTGGTGGCGCACGCTTGTAGTCCTGGAGCTTGGGAGGCAGAGACAGGAGGATCGTGCATGTTCCTTCAAAACCTTGTGAGATTTTTTCTGCTTGCAGCAGAATCCTGATTTAAAAAATAATTCTAAGTATAATTACTAAAATTATAGAGGAAATATTTCTCCTTATTGATAGGAAATTATATGATTATACTATGAAAGTAAAGGAATATTTCTACTTATACATTTTGAATAAATAATTGTAAATTAAACATATTTATGAGACAAACTGTGCCTGCTATTGTAATTCAAACAAATGAAAAAGACAGAATTTGTGAGTTTTCATCATAAGCAACTAGGAAGCATGTGGCTATATAATTAAAACAAAGAAAAATCTAAGACATGTGACTTAAGGATTATACCAGAATCATTTTACAATTTGTGATCATGTGTAATCTACCATTCAGAATATTAAGCACAATTGTTTTATTAAAAATTGGTCATTTTATATGATAATGAGAACCAGAAATTTGTAATTAAGTATATTTATGATTTCAATATTCACAAGCTTAACAGAGTTGAAAAGGTTGGTAAATATAAGTGTAGACATACTTTTACACACATATAATAAGTATGCAATATACATAATATGTATGTATATGTATAATATATATTATATATTCGCACATATAAAATGTATTTGGAGAAACTGAGTTTGGTAACGCATGCCTGTAATCCCAGTATTTGGAAAGCTGAGACAGGAGGAGTGCAGGTTTGAGGTCAATCCCAGGACTTAGTGAGACCCCCAGTGTCTTAGCAAAACCCTATTTAAACATTTGAATTTGTTTTAAAAGGCTGGGAGTGTAGCTCAGTGATAGAATGTCCCTGGGTTCAAATATATATCTATTTCGGGACTTTCTTTAAAGGTAGTTTGCATGTGTGGTAAAGTTTTATTGTGTGTGACAGAACACTGTTGGAACTTTCCTTTCCATTCCATTAACTTTAATACTGTCTCTGCAGTGTTATCTGTCTTATAAGCCACCTTTGCACTCTGACACCTGTGGATCTCTTAAAAACAAGAATTGAGATTGCCTGATTTTAATGAAAATAATTTTAAACAGCTCTATATTTGCACGATTGAGCAACCTTGCAAATTTCATTTCCTCGATATCACTCTTAGAAGAGTATAAACTAGCCAACTCAGGCGCAAATAGGAAGATCGAAAAACACTACGTGCCAAACTATGGACTAGAAAGCTCTAAAATATTTAGTAATTGAAATGAGCCCGGGATGGATCTCCCTGCCTCTCTGTTCATCCACTGCAAATGAGGTCAAGGGAAGAAGCAGCCCCACAAAGTTCTTGCAGAATTCACCTTGCTCTCTATGACTTCAGTTAAAACATTAACATTTATACCTGTCTTGATATGAAAGTAGTATTTTTAGCAATCATATTTTACTAACTTTACAAAGCCATACACTTAAAATTTTTCCTGTTTAACCCGGCATGGTGGTGCAGATTTGTAATACCAGCATTTGGGAGGCTGAGACTGGAGGATCACAGTTCATGGACAGCCTCAGTTACTTAGTGAGGCCGTCTACAACTCAGTGAGACCTTGTTTCAAAATAAATAACAAAAAATAGGGCAGGGAGTGTAGCTTGGAGGTCGAATGCCCCTGTGTTCCATCCCCAGATGGGAAAAACAAAAACAAAAACAAAAAAAACCTTCCCCTTGGGAAGTAACTTCACAGACTGTTCATAATCAGGCATTGAGAAAGTGTTCATAAATGTAGTTCTGGTTATCTGCTTTTTCTCACTATATATTTTTAGAGTTAGTCCTCAATAGTTAGAAGAAAATGAGCCCACATCCTACCATGTTCTATTTTCTATACAACAATTATATAAAATTGCAATAATTAAATATTAGAATCATTATAATAAAATCTATTCTGAGATGTTATCACTTTCCTGAACACTTGAAAATAAGCTTTTGGGGAAAACACATGAGAAAACAGGATTTATCTTAATTACATCTTATATGAACTGTAAGTCAAGTGCCTTCTACACTTTGGAAAATAGTTGTTGAAGATTTTTACCTAAATAACTGGGGGGGGAAAAAAAGAGATTATAAGGAAACAAAAAGCAAACAAAAGTTCTTTGTTACATACAAACATTTATTTTTACAAAGTAAGCCCCTGCTGAGAAAAAGGATTCAAGGTAGAGTCCATGGGGTTTGGAATTTCAAGGGAGACAATGTGGTCCGTAAGGTCATTAATGTGAGCATAGGAGTTAGGTATAACTTTGGTTCCAACATTCCTTAATTATATGATCTTGACTAAGATATTTCATATCCCCATCATCCTGTTTTTATTTCTCCTCCCCTTCTCTCCTTCTCCTCCTCCTCCTCCTCCTCCTCCTCCTCCTCCTCCTCCTCCTCCTCCTCCTCCTCCTCCTCCTCCTCCTCCTCCTTCTTCTTCTTCTTCTTCTTCTTCTTCTTCTTCTTTTTGTCTTTTTGTGCTAGGGATTGAACACAGGGACCTTTTTCCTCCAAGCTACAACCCTAGCCCTTTCTGTATTTTATTTTGAAACAGGGTCTTGTTAAATTGCTAAAGCTGACCTCAGATCTGCACTCCTCCTATCTCAGCCTCCCCAGCCTCCCAAGTACTGGAATGACAGGCCTGTACCAACACCCCAGCTCTGCAGCCCTATTTCTTTCTTAAAGGTGAGTGATCATAGCTACTACGTTCAGTGTTCTTAAGGGTCTGAATGGAGATAATTAGAGGACCTAATGCGTGGCTTCCCACAACTACCTGGAGTTCCCTTACTTACCAAGAGTTTTTATTTAAAGGCATTAATTTAAATCACACACCTGGATCACGCCTCTCTCAATACTTAGCCACACTGATTTTGTTTGTTTGCTTATTTGTTTCTTTTGTGATGCTAGGGACAAAAAAGGCAATTGCCCTAATACTGACCCACACCCCATTCCTGGGCCACATTAGAACTGTGAATTATTGATAACATAGACCATTAGCTTGAAAATGGATTTGTGTGGAAAGCTGAGTTCCTTCCTTCCTTCCTTCCTTCCTTCCTTCCTTCCTTCCTTCCTTCCTTCTTTTGTACAATAAACTCAGAGAGATTTTACTCTGATTTTTATTCCAGTTTTTTTTATTTATTGTTTTTGAAACAGGGTCTCCCTAGGTTACTGAGAGCCTTGCTACATTGTTGAGGCTGGACTCCATTCCATTAGCCTTCTGTATTAGACTCCCAACTACTGAGATTACAGGCATGTACCACCAGGCCTGGCTTATCTTTTTCTTTTAAATAAACCAACCAACCAACCAACCAACAAAAAATTAAACCCACCCTTATTGTCTTGGTGGAGCATCTGTCCTGAAAAGAACACAGGCCACACTTTCAGAAACAGAAGGCTGGGCTGTGTTGAGACACAGGAGGGCTGAGTAGGAAGTGGTGTTTGGAGCCACCCTCACCCTACGTGTCGCTGGTGAAACCTGCTTCTGCAGCTTTACTCTGCCATTTGCAGTTGTCTCCTTGACAAAGGGCTGTCTTCCTCCGTACTAACTGCCAACACTTGTCTCTGAGTCAATTTTTCTCTTTTTATTTGATGCTACCATTTCAATAAATGTCAAGGTGCTGAATTTTCACATGTGCAAATATTTATGTAAGAATGAGAATAAGCACAACAGTAATTTGATTCTTGTTTTTTTTTAATGTTTCCCAGGCATAAATTAATGATACCACACAGCTCCCCTTAAGTAGGGCAGGGTTGCCCTCACTGTAGAGCATCTGTGGCCAGTGTTTTCCATTTTGAAGGTTAAGAAGTGAGAAAAGTTGGCTCTAATCCTTCATACACCTTCATAAGTGTCTGCGGGCTGTATTGCTTGTGCACGTTTATGTGCAATTCCTCCCTTAGTTTGTTTTGTGCTGCTATAACAGAATACCACAGACTGGGTAATTTATTTATTTATTTATTTATTTATTTATTTATTTATTTTATTTTATTTTTTTTTGGTGGTACTGGGGTTCCTGGAAGCCCTTCTACCTCCGGGCTACACTCCCAGACCTATTTTTACATTTTTATTTGGAAACAGGGTCTCTTAAGCCACCGTGCGTGGCTGGCTTCGAACCTGCGAGATCCTCCTGTCTCTGCCTCCCAAGCGCGGGGATTACAAGCGTGCGCCACCACGCCCGGCAGACTGGGTAATTTATAATGAACAGAAGTTTATTTCTCTCCGTTCAGTTCAGTTCAGGAGGCTGGCTGGTGAGACCAAGGTCAAGGCAGTGGCCTCCAGCAAGGGCCTTGCTGCTGGGTCATAAGGCATCACATACCAGAAGGTCAAAGGCAGAGTGAGAGCAAGAAGCATACAGGTATTGAATTTGTCACACACACACACACACACACACACAAAAAAAAAAAAAAAAAAAAAAAAACAGCCCTGCAATAATAACTTTAGGCTCTTCATGAGGGCGAAGCTCTTCTTCATAGAACAATCTTTCTTTTTCTCCCCTTTGGTACTGAGGATTAAACTCAAGGGCATTCAGCCTCTAAGCTACATCCCCAGTCCTATTTTATTTTGAAACAGCATCTTGCTAAATTGCTTAGGCAGACTTCTTCGAATCTGTGATCCTCCTGTCTCAACCTCCCAAGTCCTGGGATTACAGGCATGAACCACCACCTCTGACAGCAAATCATTTCTTAAAGATGACCCCTCTTAATATTGTTGTGATGGGTATTACATTTCAACATGAGTTTTAAAGGGGACAGATGTTCAAACCACAGTAATTTATAATAAGCTTATTGAGAGCAGAAAAGATATTAATGTATGTTTTGAACTTACTAGAATTTTCAAAGAGACTATTATGTGCCTGGTATTGTTCTAGAGGCCAAGTGATCATTAGTCAACAAGAAAAGTGAATTTGCTCACTGCCTTTTTGCTCTCAGGAGAAAGTGTGTGGGCAGAGAATTTGATGGTTGGGTAAGGAAGAATAGGAGTGCTGGGAGACACTGGTTATTATTTTCCAAAGGCTGGTCAGGGAAGCATCACTAGTTGCTTGCCATTGGAGAAATGATATCATAACACTGTTTATACAAGTGGATCAAAGTTGCTCTGGTTACAATGCCTGTGATGTGCATTTGGGATATACTAGATGTTGAGATTCTAACTTTAGAGCTATCCCATTACAAAGTGGAATAACAGGAGACACTTACATATGCTACAACGGCATTGATCAAAGTGCTCTGGGTAGGAAACAGGGTATTAGTCATATATTTTGCAGTAGGAAGGCTTGGAGCAAGAATACTTTTATAGAAAAAGAGGATGTTTAAAGCCTCAGAGACCACATTTTAACAGAGTGAAGCAGTGAAGGTAAATGCAAAAACAGGAACACAAGCACATATAAAAAGCCAATCTGGCATGATAGATGTTTTAACAAAGTGGGGAAAACATGATAGCCGTGTTCAAAATAGGAGGGAATTAATTTGCATCGCAGCAGCAGTAAACGTATATTGAGTACCTGCTTCATCTTTTGGAGTGGGAGCCTTCCTAGACCAAGAACTTATGCCTCATTTATCTTTACACCTTCAAACCCTAGTGCAATGCCTATCTCACTAGAAGCACTGTCTCAAAGGCCATCGATTTGAACTGTATTTTCAAACCTTATGCAAAGAAGCAGAACTAAAGGGGATAGAAGACAGTTTCACTTTTCTTGCCCTGCTGTGGGTGTCTAAGAAATTAGATCTAAGTTTGGAGTCATTTGACAGAGTTAGCACAGTATAAAAATCAGAGAGAGAGAGAGAGAGAGAGAGAGAGAGAGAGAGAGAGAGAGAGATTTTATCAGTGTCCTAATTCCATTCCACATAATTTCTTTGGTTATGATGTTGAACTATGCTAGAAATGATTCCCTAGAATTCTCTTATCATATCAGAGTATTTCCATACATGAAGATCATGAAGCTTATAGAATTTTATTTGCCTCTAAATATATAAAACAACAACAAAACTAACTTCACATTTTGAGAACATAAAATGATCAGACAAGCAGTCATGGAAAAAATCAAGAGCATCTCCTTGTCTTTGGACAGCACTGGGGCAGCACTTGGCAACAATCTCTATTAAAAGGGAAAGAAAGAAAAAAAAAACAGTTAAAAATCTTGGTAATAATCAGTGCAATCTGTCTCTATCAGTGACACAATGTATTTTGATGTGGTCTGTGGGTTCTCAAGAAATATACATTTTTAGCCAGGATGAAGAAACATACTATTGTTTAGGGAGAGAACTATTGGATTTAGAGTTAGAAAATTCTGGATTTCAACACCACTATCTAGCAGTGTAACTTTGAGAAAGTAATTTATTAGGCTATATTTCAAAGAATTAGAAAAAACTTATCTTTCAGGCAGCCTCATACCCATTTTCCTGATTTAATTCCTTAATCATCTTAGAGACAGAATACTTATGTTCTTTCTTTAAAAATTCAGGGAGCCAGGAGTGGTGGCACACGCTTGTAATCCCTGCACTTGGGAGGCTGAGACAGGAGGATCACGCAGGTTCGAAGCCAGCCTCAGCTACTTAGTGAGGCTTTCATCAACTTAGTGAGACCCTGCTTCCAAATAAAATATAAAGTGGGTCTGGGAGTATAGCCCAGAGGTAGAAAGCCTCTGGGTTCCACCCCTAGTACCACCAAAAAAAAAAAAATCAGGGAAATTATGATGGCAGGCTGACTTATTCCAAGTCACCTATAACAGAATGTTTGGGGACATTCTTAGGCCTTTGTCCTTAATCCTCTGATTTAGTCTTCTCATAGTTGTGATCCAAAACAACTTACCATGCAACTTAGAAGAAAGAAGACTTATTACCTTACAGTTTGGGAGATTTCAGGGATTTAGTCCATATTAGGCCAGTGAGATCTACAGAGCTCAGGGCATGGCAGCAGGAGGAGAGAGAGTACTGCTCTACTCTCACACCCTGGAGTCCAGAAGCCAGAGACAGAGACAAAAAAGGGGATTCAAGGACACAAGCAGTTTGCAAAGCTACACCCCTAGTGACCCACATCCTCCATCCACACCCCATATACCTAGGCTATCATCCAATAAATCCATTAGGATGGATTTATCCACTGATGAGATTACAACCCTTATGACTTAATTGTATTAACCCTGAACATTAATGCACAAACTTTTCAAGAGACACTCTGTATCAAACCATAACTCCCACACTTTTTTCTTCTGTATCAGGTGATTTTTTTGGCTTAAGTATTTCATTCATTTGTAGAGGCAGAGATTATTTCTCAAAGTTGTATTCTCTTTAGCATAACCCTGTATAAAATGTCACATGCCAAGCAGTGACTGCAAGTTTCTCAGAAACCCGTGGTTTGCATTCTTTATTTTCTGAGGACAAAATCAGAAAACTTAAACAAATAAAATTCAGACTTTACTGTGAAAAACTATGAACTTGAAGGAAGCTGCCTTCCACCTACTGAAGATATCTCTGCTGCAAAGAATTTTATGCTGGCCCTCCAACCAAGCCCCATCTTTGGCATGCAAGAAGTAGTTAGTATCTTGAATTGAATGGAAGAGAAAATAAATTGATAGAAGACTGAACTTCAGTATCCACTCACTCACACATTCAAACACCAAATATGAATTCCCAAAATATGCATCATCACTTAGATTAACTGGGATAAAGACATTGAATGAAAATGTGCTCACAACAGCAAAAGCAGGATGGAATGGGGAGTGAGAATAGGTTGACAAGAATCAGGAAGAAAAAACAAAAAAAGAATCATATAATTTCTAAAAAGCCAGAGAAAATAAAGTAAAATGTATATTTTTATAATTTTTTAAATATTATAATAGAATATAAAAATTAAAAAGCATAAGCCATTGCATGTATTCGAAGAAGCAGTGCTCTGATGTATTTTGACAACTGTCACTAAAGAAACAATAGATCTATAAAACCGTGCTGTTACTAACCCTCTTTATAATAATTCTGTGAACTAGAACATCTACTTCCCTTTCCATTCGAACCGGTGTTGCCTCTGGCTTGCCTCCTGGGAAGGTCAGAGTCAACCCCCTGTTTATCCAAGTCTGATTATCTTAGTCCTGAAGGGCCAAAGAAATCCATCCCCCTAAGCTTGCTCTCTATCACTGGGCACAATCATTCCTGCATTGCAACATCCACAGAAATACTGGGCTAAACACAGTAAGTATGCAGTTTATGTATGTGAGAACCACTGATAATGAATGGCCTTTTGCAGAGTCCATGTATCTCTTGCAGAATTTTTTTTTCTTCTGTCAGGTAAGTAGTGAACTCTGCTCTACAAATGTAAAGGCTGGAGGACAGAAAGTGCATAAGTACAGAGCCTGGTTGCCCTGTTTTATGTAGCTCTACACATTGCAATATGTCTCTCTGCTTTTCCACTCAGACTGTTAGCCCAATGTTAGCTTCCTTCTTCTTTTCTCCTCTGTAACTTTGCTCCTTAAAGCAGTGCTTGATATGTAATAGGTGCTCAGTAAACACTTATGGACTTAAATACTCCTTGTCAGCAACTCACCATAGTGATTCTGTCCTTTATTCTACATAAAATACAGCAGCAGTGTGTGCGACTTTGTGTGTATCTATGTGTGTGTTTGCATGTGTGTGTGTGAGAGAGAGAGAAAGAGAGAGAGAGAGAGAGAGAGAGAGAGAGAGAGAGAGAGACAAACAGATAAACACAGAGAGACAGAGAAGTAGAAGCATGTGCTCTTTTACAAATTGAAACTAAAAATCATTGACTACAGAGTACTTTTTTCAGAAAATATAAAAATAGAAAGAAAGAAAACAATAACTAAAACCAGTGATAATAAGCCAAAGGGGAGAGGAGGAGCAGGTGTTGTGCCCATAGCTGATGGCATGTCAGGCACAGATCTGATTAAGTGAGATTTAGAAGCAATGATGTCTGAGAGGAGGCAAGAGAGGAGGAAGAGGAGGAGGAGGCTGATTCTATTTTGAGGTATAATGTGAAGGAAAGGAGGAAAATCACTGTGGCAGGAAGAAAGTGATGCTATACCCCAAAGGAAAATATACGAGGATTTTAAACACAAAATTGGCACAATGTAAGAAAAGAGTCCAGGAGGGCACGTGGTTGGAGGAACAAAAGGAGTGGCAAGAGGGTTATCTTGGGTTCCTTGTGTGATCTGGACCCCTTGAATTTTTACAAAGGCTCAAGTTGTCAGAATTTGACTTGACTATAGCATGTAACATGTCTTAGTACATAGACACCTTTTACTTTCTTGTGTATCAATGTTTTATAAACCTCTATGGCAGACAAGGAAAAAACAGTATAAAGAGGATGGAAGTCGATGGCCATAGGTCAGTTCTTTTCAGCTCAGTCTGCTTCCTGATCTTACTGAGGAAGGCTTGAGACAGTAGTCAGCACATCTGATTTCCATGGTGGCAGCTCCCATGATTAAGGGAAGCTCTGCCTTGCTGGCCACAGTTTTCCCATTAAAGTAGTTGAACCCTCTGCCCCATGTTAAAGAAATGGAAGTAAATTGTCACCCTGGCTTGTTATAGCCATAAACTGCCATAGACCTTGCAACAATCATGTGGTCTTAGTGGCATTTGTCATCGTCTTGATATTGATGGCTAAATTCTGTTTTTATTAGTAGTAAAATATTTTAAATTCATACTCTGTTTTAGCAATCATTTAAAACAAAACAACAACAAAAAAAACTATAGGGTAAGAACTTTCTTCATGTAACCGAAGATATATCAGATACTCAGAAATGTTAAGAAAATTCCGCAGGTTACTTACAGCACCCAGGCATGAAAATGCCAGAAATCAAATCCAACTTGTGCTCTCAAATCTGGATTCTTCAAAACTATGTTCGGCTTGTCTGTATTGGCAGGCTGAGATCAATATAACATGGCATGACTGATTGATATCTAGGACCGGAAAGTTCCTTTGAAGCCTAAGAAGAATGAGGACCACGTTAACGACTAGAGATAAGACTAGTTCGATTAAAATTTGCTTTGAGTATTTGTTGTACCCTTTGAACCATGGTAGATGCTATTTCATATCATCTCATGTAGGGGTTTCTGTCTCTGATTTATAGATGAGCAGACAGGTTTTCTAGGAGTTGGAAATAGTCTTAGCCGGATGTGGTAGCACATTCTGCCTATAATCCTAATACTTGAAGGCTGAGACAGAGGGATCACAGGATCTAAAGGAGTCTCAGCCAACTCAGCCAATTAACAAGACTCTCAGCAACTTAGTGAGACGCTTTTTCAAAATAAACAGTAAAAAGGAGCTGAGGGTGTAGCCCAGAGGACCAGAGGTAGAATACGCTCTGGGTTCAATTCCAGCTAACACACACACACACACACACACACACACACACACACACACAAACATACACACACACACACACACACACACACACACACACAGTCTTCAAACTTTCTAACTTAGGTCTTGGGGAGGACACTCTTTATCTCATGTACCACCCTGCTGTTCTTATGTGTTTAAGTTCTGAATTGCTAGGAGAAAGCATCCAATTTTATGTCAACTTTCACTTTGCTTTTTTGAACCGCCCATACTTCCACATATAATTAGTTATTGGAATTATGGCATCAGGAAAGAAGAGTGCCATCATGTTCCTCACAGAAATAATTCCACTTGATTGAGGAGTCCCTGGGTGTGTTTTCATTGCAAGTGGAAAAGAAATTTCACCTTAGTTCTGAATAGGAATAATTACAAGTATTTCAATGGAACTCAAAATTGGCCATTTAAGTCGCATCAGTTATTGGCTAGTCATGTGTTGATAATGGAAACAGTGGCCCGTGTAGAATTACTTAATATTGGGATCCAAGAGCTACAATAGCAAGTAGCATATGCTAAAGTCATCATACAAAAATAAAGAGATGGAGTGTGATTGTTAAGTCATTTACAACATTTATTATGCCATTTTATATGGATATAGATACAGATGTATCTGAGACCCACACTGTGGAATAATTAGGAGTCTACAGTTTATTTTAATCTAGATATTTTTTATAAAACACGAAATATAAGAAGGGTGTCGTGGTGCATGCTTTTAATCCCCGTGCTTTGGAGGCGGAGACAGGAGGATTGTGCAGGTTTGAAGCCTGTCTCGCTGGCCTAAGAGACGCTGTCCACCCCCCCCAAAAAAAAAAAAAAAAAATATATATATATATATATATATATATATATATATGTATGTATGTCTGAGAGTGTAGCCCGGAGGTAGAAGGGTTTCCAGGAACCCCAGTACCACCAAAATAAATAAATAAATAAATAAATAAATAAATAAATAAAATATATATGTAAGGAAATAATTATTACACATTGAGGTATTTGAGTGATCCTCAGTCGTCTGACTTAAACCTTTCAAGCTTGTTATTTGTTATCCCAAATGTTCAAATACAGTTGGTGCAGGACATATAAAGGTTAATGTATAAAATCTATATAAAAGTCATTTGTCAGACTCTTTAAGATGCTTTGATAGCATAGAAGGAGATTGTCGAGCAAACATCTTACTAAGCAGTCCATGACTTCATGGATATTTTTTTTAGCAAAAGAGAGTATATTACTTCATCAATATTCTATCACCGGTATTTTAGAGAACAAGATTTGAATCCTTGTTTAGCCACAGTTTCTGTGAACTTGCTTGAGACTTTTCCAATGCTGGATCACATTCCAAACACTGATACTCGTGAGATAATACATTTTCCAACTGGAAAAATAAATTTTACTTTTCTATCAGATATTGTAGAGGAATTTAGATGTTAGATCTTTATATTTGCCAAGCAAAATAAATAATCGTGGAATTTTAGATATAGTA
The DNA here is from genome assembly GCF_963383645.1 of Muscardinus avellanarius. NCBI lineage: Eukaryota > Metazoa > Chordata > Mammalia > Rodentia > Gliridae > Muscardinus > Muscardinus avellanarius. Next base: position 24,284,358 of record NC_137796.1, read on the forward strand.
ATTAAGCATCATTATTTGGTAAAACATACATATCATATATATCATACATCAAGGCAATCTTTTCATGAATTCAGCCTCCAGTAGTTAGGTTCATGAAATATTACTATGATGCATAGATACCCATTTTTCAAGCACTCTGTAGATTATCTGAAATTTGAGAACACTGCACCACAAATTCATACTGAGACATCTAATTAATAAATCAACTGTCAGTTGTGGTATGGTAAACTATCTAGTGAAGCAATGTAAACCCCTGGGTTCTTGAGTCTGCAAAGCACACTCATCTCTTCTGTATTGAATTTAAGTGTTCTGCCTTTCTATTGCAATCTGACAGCACCTTAAGATGTGACCTTGTGGTTGTTATGGGATGGAATAGCCTTTGAGTCTTTAATAAGGCTTGAGATATCTCTCTCTACTTTGTGGCTCTGTTACCTTATAACAATATCAATATCTAAACATTTCTGGTTCTCAGAGACAGAATGATTATTAGTATTTATAAAATATTTTTATACTCAATAATCAAGTCTTTAAGGCAGCTTCACAAAATTCCAGAAACCACTTTTTTCTCTCTCTTTTACATTTTTCCATTCCCTGCTATCTTCTTTCTTCTAATTTGTATTGCTTTCTTCCCTCCTACATTTGCTGAATACCTGTTGTGAGTCAGGCATTGTGTTAGGTTCTGAGTGTAGCAGGATGAATGAGATGTGATTTCTGTGCACAGTAATTTACTATCCTGACAGGTCTAAATAGAAGTGGTGAACTGGAGAAGAAACATAACATTAAACGCTCTAAGGAACTTTCTAGCAAAGGTGTGTAAGATTGAAAGAAAGAGTGTCATTATGTCTACATGGGAAGGCTTCCTGGATGATGATATATCAGAGTTGACCTACAAGCATACATGAAATTAAAAGAGGTGCAAGGAAGTGGAAGAGTGCTCTATATTGCATTAGCCACACACCACTTGGGAGGCACCAGAGAAAGTGCGCAGGGTGAAGGTAGGGCAGAGCCTGGAGAAATCAGGGTACACATGGTATGTTGTAGCGAACTGGAGTAAAAGGTGTTTGGGGGTGAATCATGTAGTGATTCTGGTGCAAAAGACAAATCGTTTTACCAAATAACCAATGGAGATACATTATCTTTAGGAAGTTGGTGAGTGATATTCATATCTTGTAGTATCTTCATTTCTAATTTTATAAATAACATATTTATGCTAATTATTAGTACAGTACATGAATTTTATCTTTCATATGTAGGTATATCAGTGTATTTATCAAATGTAAATACAAATTGTATACAGATTTATGCATATATGTGAAGCCTACATATGTATATGGATATCTTTATAAGCACAAATATAAAATGTGCACATATTTAAGATTATCTATGTGTAAATATGCATGTGTATATTATATATAGAGTAATACATTCATCTTTTTGTCTATCATGTTATAGCACCCATCTTAAGCTTTTTTGGCACTGAATAGCATTTTATATAAAATTGATGGACTTCAGAGAGTTTCAGTGGCCTACCCAAGATCACTTGGTGGGTAATACTTTTGCCAAAGTAAGTTTTCATAACTAATTTAAATACCTTCTACAGAAAGACTCATGTTACTCATTATAGAATACTGGAAAAATTGGGGGCAGGTGCTTCCGGTGCCTTTACAAAGACACATCAAGCCACCATTGTGCACATTTCCTTCCAAACTTTACATGCACATTATAACATGGAATAAGCATGGCATAATGAATCTAAGACAATTCCAAATCATTATAAAAATAAACATTTTCTGTCATACTATAAACTTTACTACAGAGTTTTTAGTAAAAAGATCCTATTTTTTAAATAGCCTAGTTTTTTATTAAACAAAGTACTATATGCCTTTAAACACTAATTTGATATTTATTATTAATATTTAAATTACTAGCCGGGCATGGTGGCACATGCTTGTAATCCCTACGCTTGGGAGGCTGAGACAGGAGGATCGTACAGGTTAGACGCCAGCCTCAGCTACTTAGTGAGGCTCTCAGCAACTTAGTGAGACCCTGTTTCCAAAGAAAGTATAAAATAGGTCTGAGAGTATAGCCCAGAAGTAGAAAGCCTCTGGGTTCCACCTCCAGTACCACCAAAAAAAAAAAAAAAAAATTAAATTACTCTCATTTTTAAATAATGTCAGAAAAGTGAACATCTAAACTTAAAAATTTAGAGTCAGGAGAAAAAACTTGTATGATTTTTTTAAAAAAATAAGTCTTTTTAAAAAATATTGAGTCAAACTATACATAGACAAACTTTCAGTCCTTGATTTATTTGACTACTTATGTTTGCAGTATTATTACTGTATTTTATAATGATACCAGGTATTTACAATATACCTCAATATCTGTGAGGGATTAGTTCAAGGACTCCTTATAGATACTAAAATCTACAAGTGCATAAATTCATTATATAATGTGTATATAAAGCAGCATAATATTTGATAGGATCTCTGGACATCCTTCTATAAAATTTAATTCATTTATAGATTATTTATAGATACCAAATACAGTATAAGTGAAATATAAACAATTGTTACATTATTTAGGGCCTAATGGCAAGGAAAAACCTCTACATGTTCAAAATAAACCTTATAATGATAATTATTATTATTTTCTGTTTTACTGAGGATTGAATCTGGGAGCATTCTTTCTCTAGCACTGCACCCCCAGCCCTATTTTACTTTTTTTATTCTATGGAACTGGAGGTTGAACAGAGGGACATTCTACCTCTGAGCTACATCCCCAGCTCTACTTTTTTGAAATAGGTTCTCATTAAGTTGTGGGGGGCCTCACTAAGGTGCTGACACTGGCCACGAACCTTTGATTCTCCTGCCTCAGCCCCTCAAGTACTAGGATTAAAAGCACGTGCCATTACACTGATACCTATATTACTTTTTATTTGGAAATAGGGTCTCACTGAGTTACAGAGAGCCTTGCTGAATTGCTGAGGCTTTCTTTGTACCTGTGATTTTTCTGTTTGATCCTCCCAAGTACTAAGATTACAGGTATGCACCCCTGTGCCTTGTATGAACCCAATTATTTTTAAAATATATTTTTGATGCATAAGTGTAAAACAAGTGAACATAGGCATACAGCTATATAAGTGATAAAAATTTCTCCAAGTCCAGACCATACTATCATCTATCTATCATCTATCTATCTCTATCTAATCTATTTATCATCTGTATAAACAATACAGTTTTTCCAAGTCCAAGCCATTTTATCTGTCTCATTTTTCTTTCTCCTCCCTCCCTCCCTCCCTCCCTCCCTCCCTTCCTTCCTTTTTTCCTTCATTCCTTTCTTCCATTATTTTCTATGTATTTATGTATCTATTTACCTATGTAATTTATAAGTTAATAGTCATAAAGAAAAGAGTGAAGCCATTTTCTTTGTGCATTATGAATGTGAAATAATTTTCTAATATCTTTGTGTCACTCCTCTCCTTTTTAATATATCTGTGCAGATTGGCACTTTCTGTGAAGCCACTCTTGAGTGGTGGGATGAGCATGCATTGATGCCTCTCCAGTTGTATATCCGGTGCCCTTTGTAACTGGTAGCAGGTAGTGCAAATCACATAGCAGCAGAAAGTATAGGTGTAGCATAGAAACTCTTCAAAGAACTTGTCTTCTGTGAATTTATACCAGTTAACCTCATAAGCAAAAAATCCTTTTTCACAGATAGTTGGATAATGCTTGCACACTGAATCGGCCAGGGTTTCTGGGGATAACAAAGCTAGTGGGATAATGTGTTCAACAAGACTTATTCAGAAGAGGAGTCTAGCACAGCATTTTATATCAACGGCAATCTTTGCACAGCACAATCTGGGAGCCCCGCACCAAGTGAATTACAGTAATCAGCCCTCAGGATGACAAAGGAGTTAATCAGCATCTCCTTGCCTTTCTCCTGAAGCCTCTCAATCTGCTATTATCACAGAAATTATAAAAAAGAGTCTTCATGATGGATACGGATACAAAATGCTTCTCAAATGATAACAAAAAGACAATGGGAAGGAACACACACACACACACACACGTTTTAAATTTTTGAGATGACTGAAACTGGATTCTAATCACAAGTACTCCCAGGATCATGTGACCTAAGGAAGAGCCACTTAATATTAGGGAGAACTCAGGCCAATCTATGACTTCTATTCTTATACTTGTGCACCAGGGAAATCTACATTAGCTTGAATTAGGAGAAGATAAAACCCTGTCTTTTGAATGCTGAAAAAGTCAAGCACATCTGTCTCTTAGCAAGAGAGTGAACGCTGGTTTTAAAGCAAGTCACTTCCTTTCTAATTCCCCAATCAGGTTTCACTTCAATCCCTTACCTTTCTAATTCCACCCCCAGTGCCAGGTAAACATGTATACTGAAATAAATTATGGGGAATGGGAGGTTCTTAATAATTAGATTAATTTTTCAAAGGGGAGTTTTAGGGAAACTCTTCCAAAGGGTAAAGATTTTATCCGCACATCCAAATCCACTGAGAGTTAATGTTGCTGAGAATGTAGAGAGGCTGGCTTGTATTCTTCTTAAATAAAAGTTGTAGTTTACCCTTCTTGAAATCACAAAATGTGATTTCTTAATTTTTAAGGAAACAAGTTTGTCCTGGGGATGTTCTGTGACGTAGTTAAGAGTATAAGGTTATAGGAAACCTAAATTTAAACCATAGGGCCAGTTGGGCATGATGATACACACCTGTAATCCTAGTACTTGAGAGGCTGAGAGAGGAAGATTACAGGTTCAAAACCAGCCTCGACAACTTAGCAAGGCCCTAAGAAGGTTAGAGAAACTTATTTTTTTCAAAATAAAAAAATAAAATAGCTTTTGGCTGCAGTTTGTAGGAAAAAATGTCCCTGGGCTCAATCCCCAGTATCATGTAAGTAAATAAATGAACAAATAAACATTAAAACCATTGCTGAGTTGGAAATTTATGAAAAAAGAGGCAAATGGTGTAATGAAAATTTTAATTGTATCAACTCAAAGTTATCCTGAAGTTTCCATGGATTAAAAATTATCTAAATTATTTTTTATTATGGAGTTATTCATCAAATATCCACCTTAATGACATTTCTGAACTGTCCTAGAAGAAAGGATCTTATCATTCAGTTTGCTGAAAAATCGAAAGCTTCAATTTGTTAATACATGGGTTTAATGGTAATTTAAATATATGTAAGCTTCTGAACATGTTTCTCGGCATTGGAAATGTCAGAATAGGAGCATGTTTAACACCACAAAAAAAGAAGGACACAGTCCACGTCCCGGCCAATGGAATGTTATTTAAATTAGAATTACTGTGAGATGTTTTATTTTTGCTGGTCTGGGGATGGAATCAAGGGGCATTTGACCTCCAAACTACACTCCCTGCCCTATTTTTTATTCTATTTATTTATTTATTTATTTAGTGCTGGGGGTGGAACCCCGAAGCTTTCTACATCCCGGGTATACTCCCAGACCTATTTTATATTTTATTTGCGAAGAGGGTTTCACTAAGTTGCTGAGAGCCTCGCTAAGTAACTGAGGCTGGCTTCAAACCTGTGGGATCCTCCTGTCTCAGCCTCTCAAGCGCAGGGATTATAAGCGTGCGCCACCACGCCTGGCTTTATTCTTTATTTTGAAACAGGGTCTCACTAAGTTGTGGAGGACCTCACTAAATAGCTGAGGCTTTCTGCGAACCTCGATCCTCCAGCCTCAGCCTCCCGAATACTGGGATAAATTAGCTGATTTGTCAAAATGGTAATAGGAATCTCTGACCACCTGCTTAAAATCAAGATAGGAACTGAATAGGAGACACCTTTTAATTGAGGTTTTAAGTCATTTTAGGATCCACATGTCAAAAACCTGCTTTAATCACTATATTTTTGTGCTTTATATTAGGTAGTTTAAATTCTTTAAAGAAGGGAAATTATCTCTGTTTTTTTGAAAACAAGCTAAAGCTACTGTTGCTTTGGAGAATATGTGATACAAAACAGGGGGAAAGAAGTAGAAATGAATATTATGGCAATTTCTTTATCTGTTTTAGAAGTTTATCAATATCTTGCAATATCTATGGAAGTGAAGTGATCCATCTTTTAATAGGAATAAAAATCTAAGGTCAAATGTATAGCTAAGATTCAACACAAAAAGAAAATAGAAAGATCAAGGGCACACGTGGCTTCTTTTATATTGCCTTTATAACCGCAAGGTAATGGAACAAAAGCTCCAGAAATTCTGTCTTGGGATTCTGAAAGTGTTGCTACTAGTTGTAACAACACTTGTTGTGGGGTTGAGAATAGAGGCTCTGGGATCAGGCAAAGCAATGACCATTCATTATACACTTTGAACTGAAGATAATGAAGTGTGCTCCATGTCTCAGAGAAACCCTGGGGGGACTACCCACTAGCCTTAGCAATCAGGGAACCTACCCCAACCATTGTAGAAAAAAGAGGAAGTGAAGAATCCTGGCATACACTTTCCCAGCTGGGTCTTCTTGAGCAACAACCCCCCTCACCCGAGCTTTATTTTCATTTTACTCATAAGTAAATTCATACCTGTCTTGCTTCTCAAAGAACTAGTCTTGGCACCACCATATATTATCATAACACCATACTTTTGAATTGAGAATGACCTTGTAACCATAGCATCCTGGCAATGCATGGAATAATTTGGAAAAAAGCATCAGCATCCTAAACATATCTGTTAGGGGCCTGACAGAAATTGGGTGACTGAAGAGAATTTTACAAAGGGACTAATGACAAAGTCATGACCTAGTTAAGAGAAACAATCAGTTTCTCTAGCAACGGTTACTACCATCGTCACTCCCAAGATAAGAGTATTTTTTAATGCTAGGTAGAGCTTTACTATCAGAATGTATCTAAACAATAAAACTAAACTGATCAGACATGGGCTGCAGGACTTTGAGGAGTCTTCACCCTCACCCTGCTCCATTTTTTTCATGTCTTAGGATAATCTGTGGTTGGTGAAACTTAACAGAAAACCAGAAATTAAGATAATTCATTGAAGTGATCCTTTAAGGTTACTCCTTTATGACAGGAGTAAGTAGAAAGGGGGTAAATGGATCTGAAGGAACAATTGGTGAAACACCTTTTTAGAAAAGCATACTTAAAAGTCTGATAGAAGAAAGAGGGGAGAAAGAGTCACTGTGGTTGGGTAACTACTGGGTGCCAAGAACTTTGAATGAATTATCTCATATAACTTTAGAATACCAGACCATGTGGGGCTGACTACTATCTTCATTTAACAGGATGGGGTCTTGAGTCCTGATGGTTTTCTTCATATTTGCCTGGTCACAAAACTATTAAGTGTGAGAATAAGATAAGAAACCAAACTTGCTTGCCTTCAATTATGAGACAACATTCATAAGGGAAATCAAATTTGTCAATATGGAGGTATGTTAGATGGGATAAAATTATCTCAGTATGGGAGGGCATAAAAAATTCTGTAATTGGTGGAGACCCATGGAACATTTATTGTTCTATTCGATAAGCAAGACCTCTACTGTGAGGCATCTTTCCTCTTCTGATAGAACTCGTCAACAATAACCCAGGTGCTCTATTTTCAACTGAGCTACAAAACTTTTTTAATTGCAAGTGTGTGAGAGACATAACAGTTGTAGCTTATTTTTCTTAGTTTTTATTCTCACAATGGATAAAAAGAGAATACATTCTAATCTGCTCTGACTCTGAAAAAATTGGAGGAATTTTTCTCATCAAGTAACCTGAGTGGTCTCATGTATGTCTAACACCTCCAGCTTTCTTGAAAAACAAACAAAGAAACAAACAAAAAAAAATGCTCCTTTCCTTGGACAATTGTACCAATTTTGTGTAGTTATTAGATGTTCCATATCAAATTCCAAAGTCCAGTTTGTGACTCAAATCGGTGATGACCTTAGAATGTAGTGGTACCTAAATTTTACCATCACTTATATAAAATGTGATATGAGTAAAACAATTTTCTAGTACTTTCTTCTAAAAATTGAACCCATAATGAAACCATCTTGAATTACGAAAATAAATATCCATAGCAGAGTAGCCATCTCAGCATGCTAATGATGAAGTTTTGTTACCATTGTAGCTGTTTTCTGCTTGTATTTTCCCCCTCTACAATGTCCTACCATCAACCTAATATGCTTTATTTTTTCTTATTTTTTATTGGTGCATTATAGTCATACATCTTAATGGAATACAAGATGGTAAAGGTATACACATATCACTCATTTAGCCCCTCCCCAATTCCTACCCCAATCCCTTCTTCTCCCTCCTTCTCATGTTATACTTACTGATTGACTTTGATATGTTTGTGAATGTGCCTCATGTACATTAGGGAAATTTCCTCTTGACCCCTTCCATCCTCCTCAGTTAAATCACCTTATTTGCTTGTCTATGGTTTCTTCTTCCTTGTCTAGAGTTTCTCTTATGACCCTTTTTCTGCCTAGCTTCCATATATTAGGGAGAATATCTGATTAATTACATTACTTTTTGTTTTGTCTCTTATCATGTCAGGATGGCCTCTGAGTTACATTTTGATGTGTGCAAGTCCTGAAACAAATATTGCTATTGAGGATACCATTATATTAGAGTAAATGCTTTGAAATAAGCAGGGTTATCCAATCAAGTGCTGCCTAAAAGGAAAACTCTGACAGGAAAGTGATGTCAAGGTGTAATAAGAGATCAGGGCTCTTTTCCAGAGCTTGCTCACTGCCTGGGTGAATTAGATTTCCCTGGCCACACTTGCATCTCACTTGCTGCTTGCTCAGATGATTAAAGGACTTGAAAACCTTGAAGAACAGATATAGACAGATGAATTAATTAAAGCATATAAGTAAAAAAAAAATAGACTGCCCAAAAGAGTATCTCGTCCTCAACCAGGCATAGTGGTGGACACCTGTAATTCTAATACTTAGAGGCTGAAACCGAAAGATTAAAGGTTAAAGAATAGTCTCAGCAACGTAGTGAGACGCTCAGCATTCTAGCCAAACCATGTTTTAAAATGAAAAATAAAAGCTAGTCGTGGAAGCACATGCTTGTAATCTCAGTACTTGGGAGGCTGAGACAGGAGGATCGCACAGGTTCGAAGCCATCCTCAGGTACTTAGTGAGGCTCTCAGCAGTATAGTGAGACCCTGTTTCCAAATAAAATATAAAATAAATCTAGAAGTGTAGCCCAGAGGTAGAAGGCCCCTGTGTTCCAACCCTAGTACCTCAAAATAAATACATAAATAAAAATAAAATAGAGCCAGGCATGGTGGCAAAGGCTTGTAATCTTAGTACTTGGGAGGCTGAGACAGGAGGATTGCAGGTTCCTGGCCAGCCAAAGCTACTTTGTGAGGCACTCCAAAACTTAATGAGACCCTGTTTCAAAATTAAGAATAAAAAGTAGAGCTAGAGACATATCATAGGTGTATAATGCCCTTAAATTCTACCCCCAGTTCTGCAAAAAAAAAAAAAAAATCAAAAATGAATAAAATAAAATAGGACTTAACAGAGTTAGAATTCCCAAGATTCAATCCCCAGCAACACACATATAAACACACACACACACACACACACACACACACACACACACACACGAGGAGTAGCTCATTCTCAATTTTAAGTGAACTTTTATGGTGTTTCTAGAGTTAGAAGTGAAAAGAGAGGATTTTCTTTAATTTGGATAGTTTTACTTGAACTAGAAATGAAGTATCTACTCCATAGGAATATTCTGAGTCACTTATAATAACTTTTATTAAAGACATTCAATAATGTGGAATGGTAGCTTATGACACTGAATTAATAAAAATGTGGGATACAGAAAAATATAGTATCATAGTAATATATCTATTGGGCATCCAAAAGAGAGGAATGAAATAACTGGGCTCTTAATCCATATGGGAATTATTCAGCTTTTTAAGAGTACATTCATGTGATGAAAAACTGTTCAGGTGTGAGAAGCAATGAGGTGAACTATTATATACTAGCGGCAAAAGTTCTCAAAAGAGCTTTCCATGGTGGTGCTTGTAATCCCTGCATTTGGGAGGTTGAGACAGGAGGATTGTGGTTTTCGGGGGGGGGGGGCAGCCTCAGCTAGTTAGGCCTTTTGCAACTCAGTGAGACTTTGTTTCAAAATAAAGAATAAAAAATAGGGTTTGGAGTTTAGCTCAGAGGTAGAATGTTCCTGGGTTCCATCCCCAGTACCGCAAAAAAAAAAAAAAGTTCTCAAAAATATTCATTTTGTGTAAAAAGAAAGTTTCAGAAAGCATTTATATCATGCTCACATTAGTGGTTAAATGTTTATGCACATTTGGGTGCATATATATGTAGTGGCCTTAGTGGCCTTAGAATTATGCATATAAAAGTGTCAGTGATATTTATTTATATTAAAAGGTCCATCCCCAGTATTGCAAAAAAAAAAAAAAAGTATGAAGGGAGAGAGAGAGAGAAATAAAGATTTTCAAAATAAGTTCAGAATTGTGTAGGCAAATTTCAAGTCTTTAACAAGAATATTAAATTACTAGTGAAACAAACAGAAGCTCTGAAAACTCTGAAAATACATAAATCACGCTACATTTTTTGTTTGTTTGCTTGCTTTTTTTGTGTGTGTGGTACTGGGGATTGAATTTAGGGGAATTCTACTGCCAAGCTACACCTCCAGCCCTATTTTTTATTTTTTTGTTTTGAAACATGGTCTCACTAAGTTGTTGAGGGCCTCACTAAGTAGGTGAGGCTGTCTGTGAATTTCAATCCTCCTGTCTTAGCCTCCCAAGTACTGAGATTACATGTCTGCAGCACCACACTCAGCTAACACTAAGATTTGAGAAGTGATGATTTTGTCTTGTTTTTGTGATTTTGGTTTAGTTGATTTTTTTATCATACCCTATTTATCTAAAATATCTGTTACTTTTATAGCAGAAAATTTGTAATTAAACCATTTAAATACAGACATAATTAAATAGTACCTTAGCATTTAGACATTTGACTTTATTAGTTCTGATTGGTGTTCATATGAGTTGAAAATAACAATGTATTTATTTCTTTCATCTTTTTACTATACTTGTGAGCTTCAGAGTAATTTATCTTTGACCTCAGAGCCTTCAAGCTATTTGTCTATTTACTGAACTGGGGTCTCATGATAAATTGTAGGATTCTTTCACTTGCAGGGTTTTCCTGTGTGGAATGAGCCTATATTATGATTTATATTTTAATTTTGTAGGCAGTTTACTTTCTGAGGTTTATTTTTCCAAGTTCCTTTTTATGCATTATACTTTTGCAAGTTACCCATAAATGCCTAAGAGCACAACCTTTATCAATAAGATATTACAAATGCATATCAGTTAAATATCAACAGAAAATGAAAAAATTATCTGAGTGGGCATATGACATGAGCACCAAGTGTGTGTGTGTTTATATTTGTGTGTGTGTGTATGAGAGTGTGTGTGTGTGTGTGTGTGTGTGAGAGAGTATGTGTGTGTGTGTGTGTGTGTGTGAGGGTATATATATGTGTGTGACACATTCAGTGCTAAATGAATTCTCTGCCTGAAAGTAAATCTTCCATTTCTCTCCCTCAGCTATTATAAGAACTGCCCTTCCCAACATGGACCGAGAAGCCAAGGAGGAATACCTGGTTGTTATCCAAGCCAAAGATATGGGTGGACATTCCGGTGGTCTGTCAGGGACTACGACACTCACAGTGACCCTGACTGATGTTAATGACAATCCTCCAAAATTTGCACAGAGTAAGTGGATGTCCTGCCCTAGATGCGAATTCAAGTATGACACTTTCACTTGAATAGATATTATAATTCTCAGTGGCATTCCAAAAACTAATAGCAAACACTGAGTGTTTATTTACAAGTTAGGGCAATATACACAGGTACTGATCAAATCAATCACCCTGTGCACTAAATATATCCCCATTTCACAAACTTCAAAGAAGTTAAGGAAATTTCCAAATATTAAGGGTAGAATAGATAATCGAGAATTAGAAAGTGCTTGAGAGAATGATAAAAATGTAGCTAAGATATTGCTTGATTGTTATTTCCATTGTTACATAAAGAAAACCAGATCTCTGGGGTCTGAGTTGGAGAAGGCAGAGATGCAGTAAAATTCCTGTAAGACATACCCTCTCTCCTCGTTTCTGCCACTGGGAGAGACATCAGCAATCATTGACTCTTGGCTTCATGCTGAGGCTCTGCTCTGCCCTAGAAGCCTCAACAACTTTCTCGGAGCCACATCGATGCAGCGATCAGTATTTTTCAACATTATTATTATTTTTGGAGTTTAAGGATTTAGTTCAAGAGCATTTTACCTCTACCTAGCTATACTTCTAGCCTTGTTTTAAATTTATTTTTGTTTCAAAACAGCATCTTGCTAGATTGCTGAGAATCTCGCTATATAGCTCAGGATTTTCTGGAACCTGCAATCATCCTGTCTTAGCTTCCCAAACACTGGAGTTACAGGCATGTACTGCTATACCTGGTTTATTTTTCAACTTCCTTATGCTCTCATGAGTTCTTTTCTTCTGAGAATTTATCCAAGTGAGATGGCATAGAGAAATGATTCCGTAAGGCCTTTCTGACATGAGGACTCTTGAACTGAGATATGAAGGCTCAATAGGCTTAGCTGAAACAGGATGAAATAGCTGGAATAAGATGAAACTAGATGAGAGAGAATGGACATTGGGCATTGCAGCTAAAAGGGATGTTCCTAAGCCCTGTATGTGTATATTTAAATTTTTACATATTCCATCTATAAGTGAGATTGGACAATATTTTTGTTCCAGTCTGTCTTATTTGGTTTAACTTAATGTCTTTTATACTCAGTTATGTTGTCATAAATGGCAAGTCCTCTTCTTTCTTATGTGGGCACTCAATGTTATAAACTTTTCTCTTAACACTGCCTTCATAGTGTCCCATAGATTTTGGTAAGTAGTTTCTCTATTTTTATTTATTTCTGGAAATTTTCTTATTTCTCCCCTAATTTCTGATCTTACCCACTCATCATTCAATAGTGTATCATTCAATTGACATGTATTTAAGTACTTTATTTTGAGTTTCCTGATGTTGATATCTATTTTCATTCCATTATGGTCTGAGGAATTATTTTACATCTTTTGAATTTGCTGGTGCTTGCTTTGTGGCCCAGGATGTGATCTATTTTTGAGAAGGCTCCATGGGCTGCTGAGAAGAATGTGTATTCTCTTGTTACTGATTGAAATATTCTGAGTATGTCTATTAGGTCCATTTGGTTTATAAGTTTCTTTAGTTCTGAAGAGTCTTTACTCATCTTTTGCCTCGAAGATCCATCCAGTGGTGTGAGAGGTATGTTGAAGTCTCTGAATATTATTGTATTTGGTTCCATTTGAGCTCTGATGTCCAAGAGGGTTTGTTTTACAAATGTGGCTGCACCCACATTTGGGACATAACATTTACTGTCATTATATATTCTTGGTGGATTGTTCCTGTTTAATAAAAGAAAGTGCCCTGCTTTGTCTCTTCTGATGTGTTTTAGTTTAAGTCATTTTGTTGGATATTAATGTTGCTACCCCAGCCCATTTTTGGTCTCCATTGGCATAATATATCTTTTTCCATCCTTTCACTTTCAGTCTGTGAATGTCTTTGCCTGTAAGGTGAGTTTCTTGCAAACAGCATATATTTGGATTATGTTTTTTAATACACATTGCCAATCTATGTCTTTAATTGGTGAGTTAACTTATCTACATTCAGAGATTTTATTGAAATATGATTTTTATTTCCTGTCATTTTCTATTCTAACTTCTGTTTGGTATCGTATTATTTCTTCTTTACTTAGAGGTCCTACTGATCAACTTCATCTCATCTCTGGTTCTGTAACTTGCTTTGTTTTTCTTCTTTATGGTTTATTTCTTTAAGTATTTTCTCTAGTATTGGCTTTGAATTCATTTTTTTGAGAATCTGCTTATTCTGTAATACTTTTGTTTCTCTATAAACTTTGAAGAATAATTTTGCTAGATATAGCAATTTTGGTTGGAAGTTGTTTTCTTCCAGGGTCTGGATCACATTATACAAGTCTTTCTGGCATTCATGACTTGGACTGTATAATATGGGGTAATTTTTATTGTTTTGCCCCTAAATGTCATCCATTCATTTGTTGTCACTGCTTTTCATATTCTTTCCGTGGCCTCTATGTTGGTTATTTTTATTATTACATGGCATGTGGAGGTCTTTCTTTGATCTTGTCTTAATGGTGTTCTTTATATCTCCTGAACATGTAAGTCCAAGTTACTTTCCATGTTTGGAAAATTTTCTGAAGTTATTTCTCTGAAGAGGTTACAAATGCCCTTGCTTTTTACCTCTATTCCTTCTTCAATGCCTTTTATTTGTAAATTTGGACATTTCATATTGTCCCACAGTTGTTGGATGTTTAGGTTTTGTTGCTGTAATGACTTCTGTATGCTGTTGACTGTTTTTCATGGTTTTTTTTTTTTTTTTTTTTTTTTTTTTTGCGGGTCTGGGGGTGGAACCCAGGGGCATTTGACCTCCGAGCCATACCCCCTGCCCTATTTTTTATTCTTTATTTGAAACCGGGTCTCACTGAGTTGCAGAGGGCCTCACTAGGTAGCTGAGGCTGTCCGCGAACGGCGATCCTCCAGGTCTCAGCCTCCCGAATGCTGGGATTACAAGCGTGCGCCACCACGCCCGGCTTCAGGGTTTTTTTTTTTTTTTTTTTTCAGTTTTGAATGAGCTGTCTTCTAACAATGATATTCTATTTTCCATTTTATCTAATATTCCAGAATTTCTTTCTACTGCTCTTTTCATTTCATTTATTGACTCTTTCATTTCATTCCAGACCTCTTTCTGGTTCTTTCTTAGTGCCTCTATTTCCTCTTTCATTTCCTATACACATGATTTGAGGGTTTTTATCATATTGTAGATCAGGATTTGTAATTCCCCTTCTTGTATTTTTTGAAGGTCAATATTTGTTATTTCCATTGTTTCTTCACTATACTTAATTTTCAAATTTTCAAGGTTCTCATGCTTTTTATTGATGTTTTGTCATTTTTTTTGTGGTTATTAAGTCTAATCCAGTCTTCGTAGTAGGAATTTAAGTGTCAGCAGACATGTTACTTTTTCCAATGGTGAGGTTTGGGTGATGGTGGAGGAGCTGGGTGATGGATGCAGCAGTTGGTTAATGTAGAGGATATGATTAGGTTGAGGAAGAGTTTAAGTATAATAAGGTATTATCTGGTTGAGAATGGGAGAAGGTTAGATAGTAGGACTCTTGTAGTTAGTAGAATAAATAAGTATGGAGATATGAAATACCTTGAGTATTAAACAAGGAGATATAGTAAAGGAAAAAATAAGTTTTGTGAGATTAGATAAGCTAGAGTGAAGAAGTTTGTAAAAGGACTGGGGGAGAAGGAGCAAACAAACACAAATAAAGAAACAAAACAAGATAAAAAAACTATCTATTATACATTGAAGACAAACTGACAAGCAAACAAAAAACCAAAATAGAAAAAAAGAGTAAGAAATAGAAATAAAGGACAAAAAAATAAGCAAATTGAAAAGAACTAGTGACCTCAAAGACAGCAAGTAAAGAGGACAAGCAACCAACCAAAGAAACAAAAAACAAATTAAAAAAAATAAAAAAACCAATAAACAGAAAACAGTCCTACTAATTTATAAATATGGGGTGGGACCGTATAATATCTGAATGTCTGATTGTTGTGGTAACTTCGGGAGTATTTTCCAGTATCACTTATTTGCTCTGTACCCTATTGTCAACTTCTGAACCCATTCTCTGAGTGTTTGGGCCTCTCTCCCACCTCTGAGAGCTTTATGTTTAGGTGTCAGGGCATCTAGAGTCACTGTTCATGAGTTCTGTGCAAGCCCTGGGTTCTATGTATTTCTGGCCTGTAGTCTGTGCTTCTGAGGTCTCCTGCCAGAGCTTAGGCCTGTTCTTCCCTACCCGCAGGGGTAGAGGGCAACCAATGTAGTCTTACAGCAACCCCTTGTGGCCCTGTGCAGGTATCACACCTTGAGCACCTTTCCTGTGTCTCTAGAGTTTCTAACTAGACTAGCCTAAGAGGTCCCAAGCTACACACTGGGCAGACACAGTTACTGCGTTGTCCCATGGCACACACTGGATGCATGCTGGGTCCCATGGCTCATCTGGGTGCACACTGTAACCTGGCAGCCCTGGTATGGGGATCTGGAAAGCTCACTGTGCTGCTGGATTCCGCGGCTTCTCTGGGCACACACAGTTACCTGGTCGCCTTCCAGCTCTCTGGAGGTCTCGCTGTGCCGCTGCAGATGCCACCTTGGTAACCAAATGGTGTTGCTCAGGTGCTTAGGTGCAGCTTGCCACATAAAATGTTGGAGCTCTATGGGCGCTTTTAAGCTCTTTTTTTTTTTTTTTTTTTTTTTCTGAATTTCTTGGGGCTTCCATGCCGGAAGGTGTGGTTTGAGCTCGCAGCCCATGATTGTTCCAGCGGCAGGCCTTGTCCACAGCAGGTCTGTCGCACTGCTTTTTTGCAGTGTATCTCACAATTCAGAGTTACTGGATTCCTTGTGCCATGGTTCTTGGATGTATTTTGTGTCATGAGCTATATTTATTTTGTTTATTAAGATGCTGCCTTCTTAGGCTGGGCGTGGTGGCGCACGCTTGTAATCCCCGCGCTTGGGAGGCAGAGACAGGAGGATTGCGCAGGTTCGAAACCAGCCACGTACGCTGGCTTAGGAGACCCTGTTTCCAAATAAAAATGTAAAAATAGGTCTGGGAGTGTAGCCCGGAGGTAGAAGGGCTTGCAGGAACCCCAGTACCACCAGAAAAAAAAGAAAAAAAAAAGAAAAAAAAAAGATGCTGCCTTCTCAATAATTGAACTTTATTTGTTTCAGCAAGTGAGATGTACTGTGTCCCACAATCACTATTTTGAATCTCCTGCAAATCCTCTTTTTTAATGCTCAATAATATTATATATATGCAGCACACTTCTTTATCAATGACACTTAGTTTGTTTCTACTTTTTGAACTATAGTAGATATTGAATATGGCATCATTGAATATGGTACTGAAGACATTTTGCTGAGTTGATAATTTTCTATGGCAGAGTATCCTATTGTGGCCAGACATGGTGATTCATGCTTGTAATCCCAATACTTAAAAGGCTGAGACAGGAGGATAGCAGGTTTTCCACCAACTTCAGCATTTTAGCAAGGCCTTCTGCAACTTGTTGAAAATCTGTTTTAAAATAAAATAGGCTGGAAGTGTAGCTCAAAGGTAGAAGGTAGAATGCCCCATGGGTTAAAACCCCAGTGTCAGCTGGACGTGGTGGCACAGGCTTGTAATCCCAGAATTTGGGAGCCGGAAACCTGAGGAACACTATTCTCTAACTGCCTCAGCTACTTAGCATGGCCTTTTGCAACTCAGTGAGACTTTATTTCAAAAACTAAAAAGACTAAAAAATAGGGATGGGGGTATAGCTCGGAGGTACAATGCCCCTGGGTTTTATCCCCAGTACCACACACACACACACACACACACACAAACACACACACACAAAAAAAAGCAGTGCCACAAACACAAAAAAGAAAGAAAAAAAGAAAAAAGAAAAATGATAGGTTATCATTTTTCTGATATTATATATTTGATGTCTGCTAGTGCTTTTTACTGGGATAGGAAATACCACAGCAAATAAACTGTTTCTTGCAAAGACAATGGCAGGAAAGAGGAGGAGGAGGAGGAAGAGGAGGAGGAGGAGGAGGAGGAGGAGGAGGAAGGTAAAGTTTTAAAATGATACTTTTGAAGTATTTTGAGAAATTATCAGGAGAAATTCAAAAGCAGAAAGAGTAGAAGAGATCTGTTTTCACTAATATATTTAGAACTTTTACAGCCAGCCATTCATAAATTAGAGAACAATAAAACCCTTTTAAACACAATTACCAAAATGGAGAGCACAGTCTCTTCTACCTTCCTCAGGTCTTTTTCGTTTTCAGTTACTGTTATAGCTAATGTTCTAATATGTAGTTCTTCTTTCTCAGAAAAATAGTGATTTCAGTTCAACAGGGGCAGATGAGATTCAAAAGCATTCCTTTTCTTAGATGTCATCTTGATTAAGGAGGCTCACACTGACAGAGACCATGAGAATGAGCAGTGGTAATGGATACAGGAAAGTTTCATTTCTCCATTCCTCCAGGCTCCCAGGTGTGGGGCTGTGGCAGCAAGGTGAGGCCACTGTCTGCCTTATTTACTTACTCAGCATATCTCAAGGGCTCATCTTCAAGCTTACGAAGAATGTACAATTTGAAAGAAATGGAAGCATTACACCAATTATGAGAAAATTGGGAGCCTTGTCCTTCACAGTATGGTTTTCAGCACCCATTTAATGGTAAAACTATTTGGAAAATGTTTTGCTTCCCCAGTCCCACGGTTCTAGGAGATATTTTCATTTCACCGTTAAGTAATAGGGTTTTAGTGCTTGATGAAACTTTACTCATCAACTAAGCTAATCTTCTTCTATTGGGGAAAACGAGCCTCAGGTATCCAAGAGATTCAATGATTGAGTCCAAACATGCATTAGGTGATGTTCTCCAGTTTTAACTTTTCCTCCTGGACTTATAGTTTATTGAATGTTTATTTTTCCCTTGTTGTTGTTGAAAGGAAACTAAAACTTCCTGGTTGTCTATATTTGTGTTTGCCAGAAGCAGGCAATGACATAAGAATTTGACTAACTTGTAGATAGTCCAAAGAAACACCAAATAGGAAGTGAAGGAGGGAAAGAAACAGACAGAAATGTTCACATGTGTCATGTAGTTGACTGGAGCTTTATCTAATTGAAAAAAATCTAGATTAGTGGAAAGAAATGAAAAAAGAAATGACTCAAACGTATTCTACAAGGGAATGGAGGGGATGTGTGTGTGTGTGTGTGTGTGTGTGTGTGTGTGTGTGTGTGTTATCGTGTTATGGTGTTGGGGATTGAATCTAGGGGTATTGTACCTCTAAGCTATAGACCTATTCATATTTTATTTTTTATTTTAAAACAGGTTCTCACTAAGTTGCTTAGGGAATATCTATTTGTGGAAGCTGGCCTCAAACCTGCAATCTTCCTATCTCAGTCTTCCTAGTAACTGGAATTACAGGTATGTGCTGGCACACCTGTCAAGATTAGGATTTTATATTCAACCCTCTTTGAACCTGAGGGTGTCTTCTTCCAAAAGATGTTAGTGTTCTGGTAGTTAAGAGCAGGTATATAGAAGGCAAAATGGTACCAAAGGTCCAAAATATCCTTGAAGCCACCCACCCAAAAAAATAATACAGAAGTTGGCAGTTATATGTGGGGCAGGTGAGCACTGAAGTTGTGATGTCCAGGTATTGTGGTTGGAGCTCCACCAGCTTGGACTACCCCATAAAAATGAGTGACAGTAATATCACAAAGAAAGTGCTTTGAATAAAAATAGGACAAATATTACTAATTAGATGTGTTTTACTGTCCCCACAGGAGAATGAAAATATTCTGTCACTGTATTTTGTCTAGGGAGTTTTGAAGGTAGGATTTTAGTCTTCAGAGCAATGAGAATGTTAGTAACATGAACAGTATTTCTTGTGTGTGAACAGCTTGCTGCAGGGCATAGCAGAAGTTTAGTAATTGGATTTTATCAAAAATGGTCTACCAGTCTGTAAACATAAAAGTAAGTTCAAAAGTGACTTTCAGTGTGTTACACATTGCATCTTTCTGTGCTGAAATTAGCTTAATATTTTATGTTGGGCAACTATGAATATCCCCATGGGTAGTCAATATGATTATACAGCAAACTGGAAAGAACATTCACGTAGACTCGCTAATATTCCAATCTAGCTGATCCAAATATATACTTGGAGATCATATGATTGAATAAGTCCCACATCTCAGAATGTTGAAGTGGTAATTCACTTCTCCTGGGAAATAGTTGTCTCTGATTTGCTTAATGGACTGTATATTGTGCAAGGGAAGGGGCTATTTCTGTCTTTTCTATCACTATCTTAGTAGCATCTACAGGAATGTCCACCACAATGGAGAAACCTGATAAATATTTGCTAAGTGAATTAGTATGTGGTTAAAATTTATGCAATTCTCAGTGCCTCTACTTTTTTTTAAGGTCTCTATCACTTCTCAGTACCAGAAGATGTAGTTCTTGGCACTGCGATAGGAAGGGTAAAAGCCAACGACCAGGATATTGGTGAAAATGCACAGTCGTCATATGACATTATTGATGGAGATGGAACTGCACTTTTTGAAATCACTTCTGATGCCCAGGCCCAGGATGGCATTATAAGACTAAGAAAGGTAAGCTAAGGATGCTTTTGTCCATCCTTAATATACCTCCTTGAAACATGAGCTTTGGAATTGGTTGGGGTTGGGTGGACTGACAAAATATCAGAGCTGGTGGACATTTGACATTTTACCTGGGAGACAGGAGGACGCGTAGAATCCTTTTCACATGTAATCCCTTGGGTGAATTTCACATTTCAGCTAGATCTCTGGTAAACAGTTACATAGTGGCACTTACCTCCTACCTTACTTGTTCTTTCTCTCCTCACCTGTGGCTCAATGATTTTTCCTAAGTGAAGAGGAGAATTGACTCAATCTTTATACAGGGTTCTCTGCCTGTGTGGGAAAGTCAGTGTCCCTAAGCAAACCCTCAACCAATGGATAACAAATTCATGGATAGTTTCTATTTTAAAGCTTACTGCTTAATATTTGTTAAAAGGAATCTTCGTAGGAATAAGTCTCGGCTGCCCCACAAAGGTGACAAGTTCAATAGCTTCTAGGTTTTCCCTGTATAACTTTCTCATTTCTGTACTCGTGGTTTTTGAAATATCTCCCCTCAGTACATTGATGTTTCCCCAAGTCCATAGCCCAAGCTGGACTTTCAGGGACAAAGACAGGCAAAATACTGAGGTTCAGGTACCCTGGCCAGGTCTGATGCTCAGAGGGCAAGCCCAGCCCTGTTATCATTGGATGCTTTAAATCATGGATCAAAAATCCATGTGGCGTCAGTATGGTGGTACATACTTGTAATCTCAGAACTTGGGAGGTTAAGAGAGGAGGGTCACAGTTTGGAGACCAGCCTCAGCAATTTAGGGAAATCCTGTTTGAAAATAAAAGAGTTTAGACGTTGAATGCCCCTGGGTTCAATTCTCAGCAAAAAACTTAAAACAAACAAGATCATGTGGGAAATGAAATAAAGCTAATTTTTTGTCTATTCTGGGTATGGGGATACTATTGAGGAAAGAAATTTTTCTTGATATCTAGTGAAAATAATATATGATGATGTAAGAGTGCTTTGACCAGACACCTCTATATTTTTATTTTTTTATTTTGGTCGATGTGAAAAATTCTGTACAGCATTTCCATTTGTTTTTCTCATCATGACATTGACATGTGTAAAAAAATATGTGGAACACAGTTCAGTATTTTATGGGCACTAGTCACTTGTAAAGAAAAAGATTCATATTCTCTTTAAGATTATTTTGTTAACATTGTTCTTTGTCATGAAGTAGTTCGTGTTAATTTTTAGACTTGCTTCTTCGTGAATAAGAAGATAGATGGCTGACTACACTGTTAGGAGCCCATAATTTTTGCCTTTGTCTTGACTAGCATTAAATTGATATGACTCTATGCTTTGCTATGCCATTTTACTGTGTTACACAGAGATTTAATTCCACTTGTCCTGCTCTTAAAATTCTCTGTTGAACATATACTAACAATAGAAACCTAGAATTTTCTGGGTACATGTTGGTATAAAAAATGATGTTAAAATTAAATTTTGAGGAGAAATGGATTAATTTTAGCTTTCTGTTGAGCAACATTGTCTTTATACCAGGCTCCTGCCTTGAGTTTAGAATTAACAGTTGCAAAATATTTTAAAACTCTTATTTTAAATAGAGTGCAGTATAATTATACTTGAGTCAATTATTAAATAACCCAGAGCCACATTGTCCTTGGCCGACAATTCCTAATGTCATTTTTATTGTTATTATTAACTGCTCTCCTTTGTTGCCATAAGGTGATTTTTTATAAACTTTTTTATAGCTGTTTGCTCTGTTTTCAGGTATTCATAAACTTGGAGCATATACTATGCACCTTGATACCTGTACTATACTCTGGAGAACAATGTATAATGAATCATATTTCTACCATGGCTCTCATTTTTTGTCTGATTAACTCCTATGGATAGTAGGTTGTGCTTGAGGACACTGGAGCTAAGAATTAAGCAGGAAATTTGTGAGATCTTCGCTGCAGAAAAGCCTTTGAAAATTAAGGGGAAGTTAAGGGAAAATATCCTTCTTTCTCTTCAGGTATGAACAGGCACCCCAGCCTCCCTCTGTGAAGGACTGCAGAAATTTAGCTCTGGAACAATTCTGTAGAGAAGTCCTAGGAAGTTACCAGACTCTGCAGATTGGGAAAGTAGGAGGGATAGAGATAGGGAAAGAAACATTTCAGCTAGACTGGAGGAATAAGTTTTAGTGATTTTGTATAACATGATGACCACAGTTAAATAAAATGTATTATACTTTTCAAAACTACTATAATAGATTTTTTTTTTTTTTTTTTTTTTTTTTTTGCGGAACTGGGGAGGGAACCCAGGGGCATTCTACCTTCAAGCCACAACCCCAACCCTTGTTTTTATTCTTTATTTTGAAACAGGATCTCACTGAGTTGCAGAGAGCCTCACTATGTAGCTGAGGATGGCCGTGAACTGAGATCCTCCTGTCTCAGCCTCCCAAATGTTAGGATTACAAGCGTGAACCACCATGCCTGGCTTGTAGATTTTTAAAATTCTTCTAACAATAAAAAAAAAAATAGTGAAGCAATGGGTATGTTAACTAGGTTGATTGAATCTTCCAATAATGTTACTTAGATAAAAACATCATATTGTGCCCCATAAACGTGCACAATTGTCACTTAATAATGAAATCAAGCCGGGCGTGTGTCACACACTTGTAATCCCCACACTTGGGTGGTGGAGACAGGAGGATCGCGTAGGTTCTAAGCCAGCCGCGCTGGTTTAAGAGACACTGTTACCAAATAAAAATATAAAATATGTCTGGGAGTGTAGCCCAGAGGTAGAAGGGCTTCCAGGAACACCAGCACCACCAAAAATAAAATAAATAAATAAATAAATAAATAAATAAATAAATAAATAAATAAAATTAAAACATTAAACAATAGAATTGGTTATAATGAGCAGTGTTTAAAATGATCTTGAAATTGCAGAATTGTTACAGTAGGGATGATGGGCAAATGGAGAACACGCTGGTGCTGAATCATCTATTCATAGGTACAAAAACGTGCCCCATAATTTCAGAATCAATAGGGAAGTGCGTGTGGGCAGTGTTTACTAGAAATTATTGGGAAAAACAGCTCAGTTTCCATAGATCTGAATTCACATATAAAAATCCACACAAAATGTTGAAATAAGAATAGCTACTTAAGCTTGCACATCAGTTCTGAAAGACTTCACTGATGCTAGCCTGCTTGTATTCTAGCTTCTTATTTCTTAAAAATCTGCATTGCAGATTTAAAGTTCTGTTTCTTATGAGAAATTGTAATGCAGACATAAACTATCTCCTTGAATCTTGACAGACTTGCATTCTTGAAATCTGGAATATTGTAAGCTGCCAAGAATTGAGCTATAAGGATTCCGATGCAGATGGGCTTCTGGTTTATTTAAAGGGACTGTGCTCTTTTACTTAGCTCTACCTACTGAGGTCATTGATAAATGTCTCTTGGACTGCTAAGGAATGAAGTCTTAATATGTCAGAAATATGCTCAGTAATGGTACAGTGAAGCAATTTCAAATTGTTTTTAAGTGTACAATCAGACTAAATTTTATTTACCGCATTCCTTTTCCTTCTAAATATAAACATGAGTAGATACGTATCTGCTCACACATTTTTAAAAATTTTTTATTTTCGTTGATACTGGTGATTGAACCCAGGATTGTTCTACCTCCGAGACATACCCCTGGCCTATTTTTATGTTTTATTTTGAAAAAAAAAAAAGTCTTACAGTTTTGCCAAGACTGGCCTTGAACCTGCAATTCTCTTGCAGTAGCCTCCCAAATACTAGAATTACAATTATGCACCACCGTGCCCAGATTGCTTACATATTTATTTATTTGTCCACCTACTTTATGGCATCACATTTATAAATAGAGACCTTTTAAGAATGCCCTAAAAATAATAAGCCTCATTTTAGCCTCATGATCCATGGAGAAGCAATGCTTTGGAAATGAAATAAGAAGACACTCTTTGTTGGGATTAGTGCTAAATTATGCTTTAAAATGTCTCCTTGGACTAAACAGTGATTATTTCTAGTTCTTTACATTTCACACACTGCTGCAGAAATGATAAAATATTCTTCCCGATACAGATTGTGTTCGATGTCGCTTATCTCCTACCAGCAGAGGCCTGATTAACTGGCTGATTAGTATGCAGGTCTTGCCATCACTAGTAAAATTTTATTATGACTCTGAAGTGAAATTTTGATGGCACAATTCATGACTGTGAATATTTTCTGAATTCCAAGTGAAATGAGCAAAACAAAACAAAACAATAGGAGATTAGATTCACCGAGCTTGTATAATAAACAGATATCAATAAATGCCTGTAAAATTTACAGGTTGAATCTGGGGGAATGGAGAGCGATCCCATTAAGACTCACAAATGGGCTTAAATGCACATAACTTTCATCCATCAGCATTTTCGCTCATTTGTTCTTGCTGCTGTGGTCATTAGTGAGAAGCATTCATCTTTGTCATTTCTTAACAGCCCCTGGACTTTGAGACCAAAAAATCCTATACGCTGAAGGTAGAGGCAGCCAATGTCCACACCGACCCACGTTTCAGCGGCAGGGGACCTTTTAAAGACACGGCAACAGTCAAGATTGTTGTGGAGGATGCTGATGAGCCTCCTGTCTTCTCTTCACCGACTTACCTCCTTGAAGTTCATGAAAACGCTGCTCTGAACTCCGTGATTGGACAAGTGACCGCGCGTGACCCTGATATCACCTCCAGCCCTATAAGGTATAGCTTTTCTAAGGGAAATACTGTCTACCTCAGAGGACAAGCGCAACAGTACAACACGCAGTTCTGTGCATATTCTGGGTGGCTTCCTTTGAAACTGTGATCACAGGATGAAGGATTTGGGGTCCATCCATATCCTGCATCTGTTTAGTGTGTGCATGCACTTACTTGTCTCCTAAGAGCAATATACAATGCTGAAAGCTAGTAAAATCAAGATGAATCAAGATATTCCAGCTCTCAGGAATCTCAATTGCAAGCACATTTGGTTGGATCTTTGATATTTTTTGCGTTATTATTTTTTAGCATTGTGAAAGCATTGCTGGTTGGCTTTCTGTCTCCCTTGACAGTTACAGTGAATTATATATTAGAATTTAGAGGCATGAGATCACTGTGTCAAAGCATTAAGAGGTTTCTATCTCATTTTTGTGTTGGGTTTTGGCTTTGAAATTATTTTCTTCTCAGTTAAGGGACATTGTGATAGGTCAGCATATCTTGTTTGGGGTCTCTGAGACAAAAATATTTTCTGTCATTTCAGAAATGTCTTTTGTTTGTACTTCCCCTGTTCAGATTTTTTCCCCAGGATGAGAAATAATCAGTTATTAAAGTTTTTCTGCCGTTTTAAGAAATGAGGCTCAATTCTATTTTCTTTTTTCTGTAGAACTGTATATATCTTTTCCCTTTTGCTAGTCACTCAAATGACACAGTACAGGTACTCCAGCTAAATAGCCTTCTTCCAAACGCACACTGAAAAATCTATATTTTTTATGCTGGTCTCCAAGGGTGAAGTGTTGGCTAATGATGTGTTTGAGTGTGGATTTCACATATTGTCTTAAAAATATTTTTTTTGGAGACAGAGAGAGTAAAAGAGAGAAAGAGACAGAGCACTAGGTGGAGGAATACTTTAAGAATTGTTCAGGTAATTTGTGTGTTCCATGTCAAACCACAGATACAGATATATAGGGCAAACATCTTTCCAATTGTTTCATTCAGGTTAACTATAGATAAGTGAGTCTTCTGGAGGTTTTATTTATTCACATTTTAAAAAACGTATTACACTTTTATTATTTGCCAGGGTACTAAAACTAAGAGGTTGGCAGTAAAAACTTGCAAGACAGTTAGTGGCCCAAATAAATTAAATTTGTATGTAAAGGAATTATTTTCAGATCCAGAACACAATCTGTTTCCAAATAGATTGTGGGTTTTTTAAAATCACAATCTATATCTAAATTTAGGATGATAAATAAGAGCACATTCCTAAGGATACAAAGAAAGCTTTCTGCAGAAGAGTACAACATCTAAGAAGATAGCACTCCACTTGAGGATTTGAGGAAAGGTTCACTGGCAATTCCTAGTTCTAAAAAAACTCAACATATTATAGACATACAGAATGTCTTGGTCAACATTCTCACTGCTATATCCCCAAACAATTAACCACACAACTTAAAGGAAAGAAGATTTATTTGCTCACAGTTTTTTTGAGGTTTGGGGCTTTAGTCCATGTGAAGCCAGGGTCTATGAAGATTTACAGGGCATTGTGTTAGGAAGCAGAGAGAGGGAGAGTGCAAAAATCAGAAGCAAGAGAGAGCAAGCAAATGATTCTGAAACAAAAGCATAGTTCCCAAGGCCATATCTCCAGGAACTCAACTTCTCCATTCACACCCCACCTCCCTTGTTTATCGCCAGTAAGTCCATTACAATAGATTTACACACTGATGAAATTATAACTTTCATGACTTAATTATATTAATCCTGTCTATTAATATATGGGCTCTTTAAGGAACATTCTACATCTAACATTCTACATAACACAGGGTATTTATTGTTTAGCTAAGGGAATTATATCTGTCAAAAGGTCAAATATTAAATGAAAGAGCAGGGATATTCAGAAAAATAAATTCACATTGGCATCTATTTTCTGATTGTATCGCAAAGTTAGGCATATGACTTTATGCTGGAGGGCTTATATAAATAGGGGCAGTGGCAATTGTTGAGTGAATAATTGTTCCTTGTTTTTTTTTATGTTCCTCTGTTTTCTCTTAAAGAAACACAAGAAAGAGAAATTGTCACTTTCTGAACATCTCCAAGTATGACACAGACTATGAAGGGAGTAAATAAGATTGGTTTATCTGAGAAGTCAGACTGGGATTAGTTTCAGCCCTTATTTTGACAAGGTTCTATGTGGTATCAGGGAGCACATAGGGATTTAAGGGTATGCCAAGTTATGATACCTAAGTAAAAGTAGGGGTTCGGGTTTGGGGACAATTATATATATACTCTAAACATGGCATTTTACAGTTGAAATAGACTTGCTATGCAGAAGTCTGATTTGTTGTTGTTGGTGGTGGTGGCGGTGCTGTTGTTGTTATTGCTGCTGCTGCTGCTGCTGCTGCTGCTGCTGCTGCTGCTGCTGCTGCTGTTGGAGATAGAACCAGGGGTATTTGACCTTTGAGCTATACTCCCAGTCCTTTTTTATTTCTTAGAATCAAATTACAATTCAAGTTGCTGAAGGCCTCATTAAGCTGCTGATGCTGACCTCAAATGTGCATCCCTCCTGTCTCAGCCTCCCAAGTATTGTGATGGCAGGTGTATACCACCACACCTGACTCAGAGTTATTTTTTAATCAGCTACAGAGGAGGCCTAGTGCATTTTTCATATTATAGTAAAGTAACCTTGAAGCAGAGCTGGGTTTAAATCCAGGCTCTCAGAATCCCACATTTCTGCACATTGTATGACCCATCTAATATACTGATGAGAAATGGAGATATACTACTAATAATCCCAACACCCAGGGAATCAAGCAGTGAGTCTCAATGAAATTGATATCACTATTTCTATTACTGCCACAGTTTGGGAAGTTGTTTGTAGAAAAAGCTGGAGGCTTTTCAGCTTCAGCTTAGAAGGATTGCATTTTCAGGAAAGCAAAAGTAAATCTGAAGCTGTTTTACTCGGACGAGATGGACAGATAAAGTATGAATCGATGACACAGACATACCTGTGCTTCTGATAGATGCCAGGCAAGCACTAGTTCCTGGACATGTAGGTCTTACCCAAAGAAGGGACAAATACTGTTTTAAAGCATTAGAAGGGCCTTTGATGTCCCAGTCAGTCCTGATTGGAGATGGTTTGGCTCTATCAGACCAGACTGAAGCCACCATGACTGTACCTTTGAGCATCTGCTCTACATTTCTGCAGGCCTCTTCCTTGTCAGCTGAGTTCTGGAGAACAGCTTTCCTCTGTCTGTGCACTGGTTAATTTCTGTAGCAAATTAAATTTCCTGACTAGCCAGAACAATGCGTAGTTTCTTATGAGTCTGGCAGACAGATTGAGAGCTATTTATCCTTTTTAAACAGAGCCAGAAGACGGAGATATTCAAGGAATCGCGGGGTAACAGACAGCTATTCTCTATTTTTTCTTGAGGACAATTGTATTTCATCTGCTGACAAGAGGGTATCTATCTTTTAGGATAATATTTACTTTGCCATCCAGCAAAAAAGAGACATTGATTGTGGCATATGTTGTGTGCGAACAAGCAGCCATTTGCTGGTTGGTCAACTTCCTGTGAGATTTATCTTTTGGGCACATTATCTAGTTGGAAATGTCATGCATTTTAAAATTATTACACCTATCCCTGTATCTATATCTATATTTCTATATAGATATGTAGAAAATGGACAATGATAAGGAGTAAAATCCAGGGTCTTACCTTTAGCTTCACAAAACCATTAATTGGGCATTTGCTACTTTCTGAAATACTGTTTCTCATTAATAGAGGATAAAGTTGAGGAAATTATTTAAAAGATGATATATTTTGAACTTCAGCAG
Organism: Muscardinus avellanarius; assembly: GCF_963383645.1. Taxonomy (NCBI): domain Eukaryota; kingdom Metazoa; phylum Chordata; class Mammalia; order Rodentia; family Gliridae; genus Muscardinus; species Muscardinus avellanarius. Next base: position 24,313,240 of record NC_137796.1, read on the forward strand.
TCTAAGTTTAAATTATATCATCACTGCTTTCTAGTAAGACTGTCAGTACCTGGAATTCTCTGAGGTTCAGTTTCCTCATTCATATGCATTAATATGATGTTTACATGTTTACAGGGCTACTAAGATTATTAAATTTAAGTTGCTGTTGTGGTGGCGGTGGTACTGGGAATTGGAACCAGGGGTTCTCTACCTCCAAGCTACGTCTCTAACCACATTTTATATTTTGCTTTGAAACAGGATCTCACTAGGTTGCTGAGAATTTCTCTAGGTTGCTCAGGCTATCCTTAAATCTGTGCTCCTCCCATTCCTGTCTTCCAAGTACTGGGATTACAGGCATGTGCCAATATTCCCAGTCTAAACGAAGTTTTAAACATACTGTAGCTATTAGAATTACCATTTAATAAAAGATAAACCACACATTTTATATATTTACACTTTAGAATGACTCGGAATACTTTTGTTTTCAGTGGTACTGGGGGTGGAACCCAGGGGCTTTCTACCTCCGGGCTATACTCCCAGACCTATTTTATATTTTATTTGGAAACAGGCTCTCACTAAGTTGCTGAGAGCCTCACTAAGTAGCCGAGGCTGGCTTGAACCTGTGCGATCCTCCTGTCTCAGCCTCCAAAGGGCAGGGATTACAAGCGTGCACCATGACACCTGGCTTGGAATACTTTTAACTGAAATAATCAACTTTATTATCTAGTCTCATCAAATCCAGCATGCATACCAAGAAAGAAGGAAAATAAACAAATTTTGTGAATTAACCACAGTATGTATGAGATTTTTTTTCTTGCCCATCTGTCCAGCTACTTTGTATGGGTTTTGTACTTTACATGCAAACCATGGTATGCTCTGGTAATTTAATTTAAAAAATCAGGTGTCTTTTTAACCTCTTATGTTGTATTTTCCCCTTCAGACATTGGGAAGGGGTCTGCCTTATTCCAGTTTTATGGAGAAGGAACCCAAACTCTAAAAGGATGCACAAGGAGATATAGCAGGTGTTTGTGGGGCAAGTTTTAAACCCAGGCTTCTTATACCATTGGCCCCTGTGTTGATGTCTCTTTGCTGGACCATGGAATCTAGAATGAGAAGTAGGATGATAAGAGCTGATGGTTACACTGCCTATATCCTGTGACAGACAAACCAAAATGTTGTTGTATGCAGCAAATCATTTATATTGGAAGCAAAATTTTCTATCACAGAGTAAGCTTTAGAAATAAGTCAAGGCTTGCATGTAAAGTTTCTCTGACCTCCTTTTTTCCCCTGCAATGAATTTCTTTCAAGTGTGTAGTGGGGGTCACCACGATTTTGAGATCATGCATGCCTGTTTTTAAGGTAGTCATTTCTCTTTCTTTCAGGGCTTTCATCCTGAATAAGATTGCATGAGTTGTTTAAATTAAGAGTAGGGATGATGGCCATTTAGCAGAATAGAAGGTTGACACCTGATCACAGTGGCCGCAGTGTTCCCATGTCCTAATTGCTCTCTCAAATGTAAGTGCCCACTCGACAGGAGAGCCTTGCCTTGTTTCTCTCCTGGTGTTCTGGCATTTTTATGATTCATCTCAGTCAACCGGCTGGCTGTTAATGAGCTCTTTTCATGAAAACTCTCCTTACAGGCATGATTTCCAATGATGCTGAAGTGGAAAACAGTTTATACTATATAGAGATTAGTATAAATTTGGGTTATATTGATTGTTTGATTTATTGACTGATTGCTTCCTCAATCTTATGACAACTCTTTATTTTTGACAAGGTCCTAGTCTGTATGTGTGTGCATGTTAAGAGCAGTGACTCTGAGATCTACTATCTTAAATGATTTTTATATGCATAAACAGTATTATTACCTCTAGGCGCCATGCTGTGCAGATCTCTTGAACTTATTTGTTTTGTATAACTGAGGTTATCCCTTTTGATTAGCAAATCCCTTTTCCTTTCTTCCATTCCGTAGGAACCATCATTCTTTCCTCTATTTCTGTGAGTCTTAGATACTTTATATAGGTGCCAGCCTGCAGTATTTGTTTCTTTTTTTTTGTGGCTGGCTTATTTAAGATAATGCCCTCAAGTTTAATCAATGCTGTGGCATATTACAATTTTTTTTCTTTTATAGACTGAATGATATTCCATTGTATCTATATATCAAATTTTCTTTATCGATTCATCAATCAGTGGACATTCAGGCTGTTTTCATATCTGGCTACTGTGTGCAGTGCTGCATTGAGCATGGACATATTGATACCTCTTTGAGATCTTGATTATAGTCTTTTTGAATAAATACCCAGTAATAGGAATCCTGAATGATATGATATTTCTATTTTTAATTTTTAAGGAATCTTTGTACTGTTTTTCATAGTAGCTGTACTATTTTTTATTCCTACCAGCATTTGTGCATTTTACAGGGTCAATTATACTAATGTTTTAAAATAATTAAAATGGTTCATTTGATGCCTCTGTGCTCTTAGCTACATATAAGTTTGGCTATCTCCCAGTTCAAAAACACCAATTCGTTCAACATTATTTCAAAATACTAAGCATACTTAATCTTACTAGCTATAATTAATTCAATAATGATGTCTTATATTCACATAGCTTTTTTTTTTTTTAGTACTGAAAATGGAACCAGGGGCATTCTACGTTTGAGCTGCACCCCCAACCCTATTTTGTTTTCTTTATTTTAAAATAGGGTCACACTGAGTTGCAAAGGGCCTCACTAAGTAGCTGAGGCTGTCCTCAAACTGTGATCCTTCTGTCTCAGGCTCTCAAATGCTGGAATTATAAGCTTGCACCACCATGCGTGGCTATTCATAAAGCTATTACATCATTCACTCATTCACATTAATTCACTTATTCATATATATATGTATGTGTGTACATATATATATACATATACGTATATATATATATATATATATATATATATATATATTGTGTGTGTGTGTGTGTGTGTGTGTGTGTGTGTGTGTGGTCTTGGAGATGGAACCCAGGGGCTTTACCTCTGCACTACACTCCCAACCTATTTTATATTTTATTTTGAAACAGGGTCTCACTAAGTAGCAGAGGCTGGCTTTGAACCTGTGCAATCCTCCTGTCTCAGCTTCATTCATTTATATTTGAAGCCATGCATTTAATTCTATAAGTTGGACTCATAATTTCAAGGAAATTTCTATAAAGATACAATCTGTTTATTTTACAAGCTGACCTGTAGAATATACACGGAAAATCAAAGCCTCTTACAGGTAAACTAGCTAGTCTTTAATAAATAGTATCTGAAAATAATGCATACTCTCAGATTCTGAAGATTTTGGACCACACAGAAGTAAAGGTTTCCTAATTAAATTTGAATATAAGCAACCATAGGTCTTAAATTATGTTAAAATGAAAATATACTATAGAGAAGCTGCTAATATGAATTTAAGTGTGAATTGTATTTATTGATTTTTCTCATTTTTTATTCTCTCTCCTCTCATTTTTTTTCTCTCTCTCTCTTGTTCTCTCCTTCTCTCCTCCCCTCTCCTCCTCTCCTCTCCTCTCCTCTCCTTTTCTTTCCTCTCTTCTCCTCTCTTCTTTCTCCTCTCTCTCTCTTTTCTCAATAGTACACTTTGAGTAGAAAAAAATTTTTTTTCTCTTTAGAGGAATAATAAATAATATGCAAGGGCCTTAGAATTCTGGGACAAGCAGAACTCGGATACTATTATTTATTAAAGCAGTTAGAGAAACCAGTAGAGCAATTAAAGGCAAAAAGCTGAAAACTTGTAGATGGAATTTTTGATTCTCAAAGTGCATGAGAGAAAATGTTAAAATGGTTTCTTTAGGCATAATAACAAAAGCTAGAATGAAATTAAGCAGTGAGAAAGAAACAGTTGGAGTTCAGTGAAATATAATAACTGATTCATAACTAAGGGGTTTATTTCATTATGTGTGGCTCTAAATAGCATCTTCACTTGCAGTTGGCTCAAAATTGTGTCTTACTATAAATTTTCCATATAGAGGCTGCAAACCAATGTTTAGCAAAAACATTTTTTATACTATGAAAGTGCATTTATGCATGCTGAATTTGAAAAATGGATACACACTGCCTTTCCCCAAGGGTAACATTTTCCTAATGGTGCTCTAAGATACACTATTGGGGCTAAAGATACTGAGACCAGATCAGTTTGAACTCGAGTGTCTATGCTGTAGGGCCTCCCAGGAATGTTAATTTGCTAAGATGTGATGCACTGTGGAAGGAGCAGAGAATATAAGGAGTGCCTTTAGTCTTTGAAGTTTGTTTCCTCTGCAGAACATTTTCAGGGCTCAGAGTGGTGTGTTGGCAAGGGGAGAGGTGTTCAGGTTCCTGTGCTTATCCAACATCACAAATATCATGATGCTTCTTCTTAGGAGACACTGTATCTTCATATTACTAAGTCAAGTTCCCCTTATCTTTTCTTTCCGATGAGTGCACTAGAGGAAGGAAAGCTAGCAATGTTAGTGAATACTTTGCATCACACAAGCCTTGGGGTCAGCCTGAGCACCAAATCTGGTCTGTTCATCTGCTTATTTAAATAAACTTTTCCTGGAATGCAACTGCTCTCATTCTTTTATGCCAGACCACTATAGAGTTGAGTAGCTGTGACAAAGATGGTAGGGCCAGGAAAACCTAAAATGTTTATTTTACATATAATGTTTGTTAGCCTCTATACTAGACTGATAGGAATTTGGCTTTTCACTAGTGCTTTGACAAGTGGGATCCATTGTCATTCTGGAGTTTTGCCATAGGTATTATCTAAAGACTCCATATATATATTAGTAGTCAAATAATTTTTTTTTATTAAAATACAGCTTTATGTGAAAAAAACTGACATCCCCACACTTCCCTTAGATCCTTGGAACCTTAGCAGGTATAGGGTCCATGACAGCATAGGTTCAATGTTGCATCTGCTGGCAACAACTGGTTATCTTAGTATAATTTGGGGGACAAAGTTTCTCACAACTACCACACAGGGTGCAAAGGGGGCATCCTTACAAATACTGTGAAGTTTACTTGCTTTGAGAGGAAATTTTGTTTATTTATTTATTTATTTATTTATTTATTTATTTATTCATGCATTTACTATAAAATTCTGATTTCCTGCCCATATTTTTCTTCTTGAGGCCTCAGTAATGGCTATCATACAGGGTTTTGGAGATTTTTGGAATAAAGGCTGGTGATCACTTCAGCTAGTCTTTCCATTTCCATACCTTGACAAATTCTTTGATTTTGGCTGCATTTCTCTATCTAAAGAAAATGCCATGAAGCCAACATTTGCTGAGGATAGACTTGCCCTGGTAGGTTCAGTGTTGTCCAATAAGATAATATCAAATGATACTGAAAAAAATACTTTGTAGAGCTTTATAAATATTTAGCATTTTATGTCTGAGGCCTTCACTAGCATCCCATTTACACTTTATTATGGCAAATTTATGAATTGTATATATTTTGTTTTCATTAAATGAACAGGATACAAGTTGTTCTCTCTAGAAATAGACAGAGGTTGAGGTACAAGAAGCTCATCAAGGATCAGGTACCTATTCAGAGAAGGAGACAGAAGTAGGAAGGCCGAGAAGCTGAACCACAGTAGCGTCTCAGCAAGATCTTGGCCAACAAGGGGTCTCTTTAGAAGGTCTCTTGCCATCAGAGGAGATGGGCATCACACACAATTGGTAGGACCTTTATACTTGTGTTTGCTTAATCTCTAGATAAGGAGATTTGATGCAGACACTAAGGAGTCCTCTGCTGGGGACAGCCTGCTGACCCCATTTCTCAGAGTTCAATAATTGTTTCCTTAAAGGAAGATTTTAGCACACCTTTGCATTTATCACAGACAAGCAAAGCAAACTTCTTTAGTAGTGAAATCAGTTGACTAAATCTGTACTTCTAGCTTTGCAGCTTCCAAATCCACAGGTCACTACTGCATTTGCTAGACCTTGTTCTCTTCCTTTAGATAAGTATTTGTGTTTGCATTTGTTATACATTTTCAGATGCAATCACCCAAATATTAGCCAATCAAGTTGCCTGAAATATTATCAGTATGATATGGAATGATAAGCTAGAGACTAATTATCAACAACTATCAAATCACATTTATTAATAAAATATCTTAAAACAAGTGACATAGGGTGATAAAAAAAAAGCAGCATAAATTTGCGAGAGAGAAAAAATGGGAGCTCTTGATCTGAGGTTTAAAAACAGCTTTATTTCTGTTTTTATTGGTGAATCCTCTCTCTCCTCCAGGGAACAAAACTTAATAACGATGCTTATATTCTGAGAGAAACAGAGATGATAGTTTAGGCGGAGTAGTGATATCTAACATTATTATACTTGGAAGGCAAAATAAATCCCCTATTTTGCATCATGACAAAAGGAGGTTGGCATCCTTATCTGATATTCAAATATTTATGGGAGTCATTTCAACCAAGCCTTTATTTTTTTTTTATAAATCTACATTCTAGTTTGACACAATGTACTATACAACCTTGCTTTTGATAAAGGACAATCAGATTTGACTTAATGTTGCAGATGAAAACATAATATTGGATATTTAAGAAGAGCATATCTAGAAAAAAGTGGAAAATTCCATGTTTATTCATATGTCAAAAGATTATTAGCTATACGTCCTGTGGATGATATCTGCTTGTTAGGGAATTGGATGGCTCTCGTTGAAGTGCCTTTCAAATGGGTCTCCAGGTACAAATCAAGTTTAATATGGTCTACTGAAGTATGTAGTTTCATAATAAATGAGAATAAGATTTATGGAAGTCCTTAGGAAGGGTCAAAGTAATGGAAAATATATTTAATGGTGCAAAGGACAAGCAAATGCCTAATGCCTTTCTAAAACTAAGGATATGTTATTGGACAGAACACTGGGGAAAAAGAATAGTGTGTGGAGGGTGATGAAGAGGGTAGTCTGTTCCTTATGGCTGAGGAACATTTCTGGCTAACCTCTACTGGGCGTCAAGTATTTGGTCTTGGGCTTTGTAACTTCAGTGAGACTGCAGTGGGTAGCCATGTTGTTTATGGATGGGAATTTGAATTTGGGATATAAAATACTTTTGTGTTCCAGAAGAAATTATGTATTGGAGAACATTGAAGTATTGTGCTTATGTTATTACTAGTGTGCATTAGGCAATAATCAAGCCGTTCAATATAAGTGGATCTCTAGTTTTTAAGTGTCAATACATGACTATTATCTACCGGTTAATTTCATAATTTACCGTAAGTCCTTTGCATTTTATAGATTAGCCTGAGTGTGCACTTAATTTTTCAAAGCAGCTGGGTATGATGGTGTACCCTTGAGATCTGAGTACTCAGAAGGCTGAGGCAAGAGGCTTAAGGATTAGAGGACAGCCTCAGCAAGTAGGGAGTCTACTCAATTAAGCAAGATCCTGGTGAAAAATAAAAATAACATAGATCTGGGGGTGTACAGCTCAAAAGCAGAATGCCCCTGGATTCAATTCCCAGTAACAAAAGAATAAAATAAAAAATTTCAAAGAATATATACACCTATAACATTTAAAAAACTGTTTTAGCTGGGAATGGTGGCATGTGACTGTAATCTCAGTACTTCAGAGGCTAAAACAGAAGGATTGCAAGTTTGAGGACTGCTTCATCAACTTAATGAGACCCTATTTAAAAAAAATTAAAAGATAAAAAGGCCTGTGAGTGTATCTTGGAAGCCAAACACCTTTGGTTTGAATCCTCAGAACCAAAAAAAACAAGTAACAACAATCTGTTTTCATAAACTTTACTGAGGTTGCATGTTAATATTTTCAGGTAAGCAATCCTGTTGTTCTCATGTTTTATATAAAGTAATTGGAGGTCAGATGTATCAATTGGACTTTAGAGAAAAAAAAGTTTTACAAATTATCAGTTGGAAGTATGTAGTTGAAAAAGTTAATCTGTTACATATGTATTTGATTATTATGATATTCAGTAGAGTTGTATTGGTATATTCCAGATTTAATCTGAAATGTGTTTGTGTTACCCTGGAGTCCCCAAAGTGTGAGAAGAAAATATACTTTGACCTTGGAAATTTGCTTCTAAAATTCTGAAGATGTTCTTGACTTTGTCACAGACTGATGTTCTTTCCTTTAGACAATGAAAAATAATTGAGTAGAATATGGAAACTTTGCGTGAATATGTGGTAATGGTAGTGAGCTGAGGGAAAGGAGGTAGAAGATGTTTTTAAACACACACACATACACACAAACATGCACATGCACACACATTCATACGCACACATACACATACACATGTACACATGTATTTTTAAAATTTTAAGTCTTATGAACACATAAAAACAGGAGGTGAGAATTTTGTCCCACATATTGATATGAAATTTATGTAGTGGAGCTGGATTAATTGAAGATATATTTTACTCAGGTAAAAGTTGTTTAACCTTGATATTGGCGGCAAGCAAAAGCATGGTGTTTCCTAAAACAGTACTATTTGGTTGGCCACTTTGACCTATTTTCAAGGCTGCACAAATAATGATATTTCCTTAAATTTACTCCTGGTTTTTTTTTTTGTTTGTTTGTTTTTGTTTTGTTTTGTTTTGTTTTGTTTTTTTGGTGGTACTGGGGTTTCTGGAAGCCCTTCTACCTCCGGGCTACACTCCCAGACCTATTTTTTACATTTTCATTTTGGAAACAGGGTCTCCTAAACCAGCGCACGCGGCTGGCTTCGAACCTGCGCGATCCTCCTGTCTCTGCCTCCCAAGCGGGGGAATTACAAGCGTGCGCCACCACGCCCGGCTTTTTTTTTTTTTTTTTTTACAAGCAACTATCAAATGTATAAAACCAGGGACATTAGTTTGTGTCTGGTCAGAGGGCTATGTTTTAAATTACCATCTTTGAACTAGGTGCTAAGAAACTACCATAGAAATTTTCTTCAATGTGTACCTTTAATTTCACAATGTAAAATGATGAAGTCCTTAGCATTTACTTCTAAGAAATACTGCTGTAGGTCAGAGAAAAAGTAATATTAAAGCCAAGTAGGACATTTGTTGGATTAAGAATAAGAATGTTTCAATGGGATTTCTGTGAACATTGCTTATCAAGGGTAATGTGATTTCTAAAAATTATCTATTGTACTTGAAAGAGACTGTCAATTTTCAAAACTTTCATCATTAGAACTAACACTACCATGACCCAAGGAGCCTATTTGCTCACATACCACTTTCCACGGTGTTAATGAGAAGTTTCCTAAGGTGGTAGGAAGATGATTCTCCAACTCATGTACAATTATTTTCAAACAAGGATTTTTGTCTACCACATCTTAAATAATTTTGCAAAGGAATCCCAAATCCAATATATGCCTATATTTAAAAACTTAGAAGGAAGACTTCAGTGCTGAAGATAATAATACTAAGCCCTTAAAAGCATAAATTAAATGACATTTCACTTTTGAACATGAAGAATAGGAACCAAATTATTTCTCTTTTTTCTTTATTTTCCCCCTCCCTTCTATCCCTTGCCTTCACAATTTTGGTACCATGTTTTATGCATAATCATAATAATTGATGCTCAATAAAACTGTCTGTGTTGGTTCAAGAAAGAATTATTAGCTGCAGTGCCAAATTTCAGCTTACTTGATTTTATGATATATGAACCAAACGGTCTCTTTTTTGTATGAAAACTACAAAGGTCAGACAAATGTTTGGAGAACAATGCATTTGCACAGATGTTGAAGATTCTTTATGAGTGAGTTATAAGCTAGAAAACCCACCATGGCTCCTTCTCTCTTCAGTCTTAAGTCCTTGTTCTATTTAGATGCCCATGGTAGACAGTAGTATAGACAAACACCAGAAATGTTTTTGGAGTACTTTTTAAAAGTCTTTTTAGAAATTCTACCCTTCTCAAAGATACTAAAGGATGTGCCTAGTAGTTCTTAGAAGCATCTTTCCATTTCTGTATTTTATCACATGATCAATCTTGGCTTTTAGAGATCTCTTAGAGATTAAAGAACTGTCTCATGGCTTTATTTTTTTAATCCAATGTGAGTAATTTACCAAATCATTTATTTCATAGTATTGTGTGAATAAGACATGTTTCACTGTTTGTAGATGAAATTCTAAAACTAAGAGGAGGTATGCAGTTTCCTTCCAGGAGATCCTCCAGGTGAGATGAAATGGTTTCTGGGCTTGTGTTTATGACAGCTTTCCTGCACTATTCAGAAGTACACTAGGGATCCTGGGAAAGCAAAGTGACTTAAGAGTCTACTTCCAAGACTTTTATCTCCACTAGTGGTAGTCTGAGCACTTACCTAGTATACTGGACTCTAAACTTGGAGCAATTGTCTCAGATATGTCATTTCAGCCCACAATGGTTTTGCTTTAATGCATTTTTTCTGTAAATTGCCAGTGATAAAACCAAGGTGGAAACTCATGCAGCCAGACCAGACACCCATCTTTGTCCATTATGATGAGATTATGAGTACTTGAGGGGCAGTTGGCCTAGAGCTCTCCTAGTAACCTAAAAAGACTGCCAGAAACCCACAGCTTACCCTCAAATGACAGTGCAGATTTTGTTAGAACACAAAGGTGGATTGAAAGTTTATCTGGAGGTTTACAAAAAAATGAGTTATGGAGGTCGTTACCCATGGCTTTCAGGAGAATCACAGTTTTGAATACTTTACTTAGCAAATGCTCTTTACTTGGATATTGTATTAAATACTGAGGCAGTTTAACACATTTAAAAATGAGAAGAAGGTGTTGGGCCTGGTGGCGCACGCTTGTAATCCCAGAATTCGGGAGGTTGAGACCAGAGGATCGCGGTTCGTGGACAGCCTCAGCTATTTAGTGAGGCCCTTCGCAACTCAGTGAGACCTGGTTTCAAAATAAAGAATAAAATAGGACAGGGGGGCTGTAGCTTGGAGGTCGAATGTCCCTGGGTTCCATCCCTAAACCCACCAAAAAAAAAAAAAAAAAAAAGAGAAGAGGAATTACAAGTGGTTAGAATCTATGTCTTAGTTTATTCAAGCTGCTTTAACAACCTCCAAAGGATAGGTGACTTATGTGCAACAGAAATGCACTTCTCACAGATATAGAGACAGGGAAGTCTGAGATCAATATGCCTGCATTGGCAGGTTCTGATGAAAGTCATCTTTCAGAAGGCAGGCTAATGATTTCTTATTTCTTATTATGTCCTCACATGGTGGAATGGGACTTGTTAGCTCTCTGGAATATATATTCCATATACATAATTTTAATATATGTATGAAAATGTATCCTATTTATGAGGGTAGAACCCTTGTGTATAATCACCATCCAAAGGCTCCACCTTAAAATGTTTGTCACCTTGAGCATTAGGATTTCAACACATTCTCACTGTTATCATCCAAGGCAAGCAATCACACAATTTAGAGGGAGGAAGATCTATTTGCTCAGTCTTTCAGAAATCTCAGACTTTAGTGTATGTCATGTCAGCCCATGTCTTCAGAGCTCAGGGCATGGCAGTGGGAAGCAGAGAGAGGAAGAGAGAAAGGGCTCTGTTCTTATATCATGAAGGCTGGAAACAAGAGAGAGAGAGAGAAGAAAGGAGAGAGGGAGAGTGAGAGAAACAGGCATAATCCCTAAGACCATAGCCCAGGGACCTGTCTTCTCCACCAACTAACCACCACCCGGAGAAATTAACTGGATTTATCTACTGATAAGATTATAACCAGCTGGGCATGGTGATACATGCTTGTAATTCCAGCATTTCGGAGGCTGAGACAGGAGGATTGTAGTTCTCAGACACCCTCAGCTATTTAATGAGGTCCTTTGGAATTCTTTGAAGCCCTGTTTCAAAATAAAGAATAAAAAATATAGCTGGGGGCGGGGGTGTGGCACAGCGGTAGAATGTCCCTGGGTTCCATCCCTAGTACCACACATAGCACAAAAAGAGTATAACCTTTATCACTATAGCTATATCAACCAACCCGGAGCTCTTCAGGAAACATTGTATAGCTGACCATAACAAGTACATATAGTGTTATTCAAGAATGTCACTGTCCTGTAGGTGACACGAGAGCCCTCGACACAGTGCTTTATACACTGTGGTAAGAACATGTGCTTGGAAAGCGCACTCTATGTGTCATGCCATCCAGCTGTCACAGTAATACTAATAGGTACTATTACTGTTCTTTTTTATGTGTGAATAAAGTGACCCATTTGTTTAGTCAGTTTCTGCATGGACTTTAGAAAGCATCATACATACATATTCATTTTACTCCTGCTGTTTACCAGTTGTATTATATAAATGCCTTAGTCTCGAAGAAGTTTCTTTTCCTTCCAATCACTATATGGTTTGTCCCTTATGACCATGGGTTCTGTGTTTACAGATTACAATACCTGCTGATTCATCAAGTGTAGATTTAAAATAATTAGAAAACAATCTGTAGAGTCTCTAAATACAGTGCTTGAATTTGCCACATGTCAAGGACCATGCTGAATTTGTGTGAATGAAGCAATGTATGGGCATGCCCTACTGAGGCCTCCCATCATTTCAGAGAACCTCAGTCTTTCCAGCATCCGTGTTTGACAATTATTTGTTTCTTGTCTCATTCATGGGCCATTTACTTAAGGTGGTTCTGTCTGCACTAAACATATTTTTTTTATTTTTATCACTATTATAAATAATACAGTTTAATGATTATTTGCATAGCCTTCACATTGTATTACATACCATAAATGACTTCGGATTGGTTTAAAAGAATAGAGGAGACTGCATGAAATACTCTCCTATTTTTAGTTAGTGGTGTGATACCCCTCAATATTTCGAACATTCAAATTTTGGCATCTCTGGGGAATCCTGGAATCAATCCCCAGCAGATGCTAAGAGACTACAGCATAAATAAACCAAAGAGAAAAGAAGGAAAGAAGGAAAAAAGTGTCTATAACTGTGATTAGTAAAGATTTGGGGCTTAAATCATGCTGTTGATTATGATGTCAGTACTTTTCTAGTCATTTAGCCATTTGGGGGATTCCTTATCATAAAGTCTACTATGCAATAAAATGTGTGAAATTTCTGCAGAGGTAGCAAAGAGTTTCTTGACGTAGTTGAGGAAGATTCTAGACTGAATTTTAACTAAGTCATTTCTTTCCCTCAAGTTCCCTTCATTGTATAATCTTGTAATATTATGACATTCTTACCTCCGATTTTACTAAAGGGCTGTATTTATAGCCTATTTTATAAATCCTCATGACTCATCTCATAAAGTCTGTCATGAACTGGAACTTTAAAAAAAATGAGGAAAATATTCCTGCCTTTGTTAGAGTTATGGAAGTAACAGAATTTTTTTTAGTCTCCTAACATTTATAAATTTTTAAGGAAGTAATATTTTCCACCACCCTTCAAATAGGGAAGTTTATTAAGGTCTCATTTATGGACAGATAATAACAATGATGATGAACCTATCTTTAGGACCTACTAAGTACCAGGGACTAATTTATCCTTTATTTTGAATTTTTACAACCACTCCTCAGACACAGGTACTTTATAGTTTGTAAACAAAGAAACTGAGGCTCTGTTAATTTATTAATTACCTCAGAAACAGTAATACTTATAAAATAGAGAGACAGTTTGCTCCAAGTTTGGGATATGCAAAATGTGTGTATGAATAAGGGATTAAACAAACACAAATATTTTTTAGATGCCAACTTCCTAATATACTGTATTACTCCTACTATTTAGGCTAGAAGTTCAAGGCAATTACTGGATACCAACCCAAAAACCATGGAGATTGTTTCTGTTTGGGAATTTATTAGATATTATTAATTAGACTGATTCTCATTTACTGTTGGTCTAAAATGATGATTGCATGAGTGTGTGAGAAATCACAATTAGATAATAAAATTACTAGAACTCAGACATGGCTGTGAAGTTTATTTATGAATATTATACAGGAAGTGGTAATTAATCCACTAGACATTTCTTGGCTCTTTTAAGTACAAGTCAAAGTGCAGATGAGATCTGGAATGGAGCACGTGTCTGTCTATTCAGTCATCTTACAAACTCAGAATCTCATTGGCCTAAACAACCATTATTGTTGCCCAGGAAATGGCTTTTGGTTTTCTTTCCATAATAGGAGAGATTCAAATATTTTGCAATAAATATCTCCTCATGCTCAGGATTTTATTGAGAGCACTCTTAATTCAGATCTGCCTCCGGATTCTTAAGTTCTTTCTGAACTTCTTCTATCCTTCTGGGACGAGGGCATGGAGTTTGTAGATATATAGTGTATGGATACAAGTCATTTCTTTTATTTGTATCTGGCTCATTACTAAATCAAGTGTTATAATTTTTTTCAACAGTCCTATTATTAGTCTCACACCATAATGTAATTCATAATGATATACATGCACACAGCATGTGGTGAGTTTTCACCCCGACTCCTTTCCCACTGCCTCCCCATTCTCCGTGCAATGTACTGACATTAATATTGTCATATACATACCTAATGTCAATGGAAATGTTTCCTATATTTTTGTCTAAGGAATTTATCAAAAAATCATTGATAAAATTAAGTACTGAAGATATTATTCTAAATTCTCTAATGATTCTTGTTGTTGGTGGAAAGGATTTAAGAAAGATATACTTTTTACTGTTTTTGTGTCTAATATAAAGGATATGCATAATAGTTTTAGCTAAAACAATTTGCTAAAATGAAGAATAAATAATTCATATGTTTCTCAGTTTATACATATCTATCAACCTACCTAAATAGTTACCTAGAAATCTTTAGTACTTAGACAAATTGATATATGTATACACACATAATGCATATATAATATTTGCAACAAAATCTACTAAAATGTTGACAACGCTAAAGTACAGATATTTTATATGAATACGTTTTCCCCATTCTCCATAATACCATGGTTTTGGTTTTGAATATGTAAATATTTATAAGCAGAATGTTTTAAAAAGGAAGCATGCTTAGTACCAACTAGCCATGGACCATGCTTTAGCATTGAAGCTAAAAGATATCACTGAATTTAAAGATTTCATGAGCACCTCCCGGGAAGTCAAGTCAACCTTGAAGGCTTTCTTCAGTCAAACCTTCTGGAAGGGGATTGCTCACACCTCTCTTTGGGCTTCCATTCTATCCTGACTTACTTATTTCATTGTTCACTTATGGACTAATCTTCCTAAGCATCCTTTGTGTCACTGAAAGCATAAACTTTATGGGATAAAATATTATGTAAACAGAAAATATATTTTAGCATACAAAAAGTTATAAATAGATGGTATGAAAATTTGTTTCTGTTTTGCCTCGATACTTAGTGATTCTGGTGAGTAGTTTTTTCTAAACACTGAACAACTTCTTACTGTCTGATCTTTGCAAGGGTTTCTCAATAGAGATACCACTAGCATGTCTATTTGGAATTGTTAACTTAGCAGAATGTACTGTGGTAAATATATTGAATCATCTATTATAACTTTGTAAAACATTTACTAGAGGAT
Organism: Muscardinus avellanarius; assembly: GCF_963383645.1. NCBI lineage: Eukaryota > Metazoa > Chordata > Mammalia > Rodentia > Gliridae > Muscardinus > Muscardinus avellanarius. Next base: position 24,328,702 of record NC_137796.1, read on the forward strand.
CAGCAACCATCTCATTTCTACTTACTGAGATTGATAGAAAACCGAAATACATACTTAAAATGAAATCAACATAAAAAATCTAGGGCCACCAAGAAATTAATAAGAAAACCCCAGAATGTAGTGAAGTAAAATAAAAGTTTAACAAAACCTCTATTTCCCTTGATATGCATAAATCACATGCTGCCTAACACTATCTTGCTTTGGGCTGAAGTTCATTGTTTTATATGATATTTCGTGGCAACTACTAATTATCATAAGCTGTCTAGTAAATGTGATTGATTGTCCAATTAACTCTTCATCAGCATCCGTTTTTGAAGATGTTACCTATTGAAACTGATGGCAGTTTATGACCTCCGTGTTGCATATGTAGCTAATTGCTCCTTGGACAATAATTAGGAAGTTTCTTGTGTCTCAGTCAGTCATTTTGTTTTACAAATTACGATGCCACAGAGTTCCCCAATTCATTTGACTTCACAACTATGACTCTCCAAGGATTACTTAAGGTCTACCATGGAAGATATGGATCATATAAATATTGAAGCAGATTACATATATGTCTGTTTTGTAGGTTTTCCATCGATCGGCATACTGACCTGGAGAGACAGTTCAACATTAATGCAGATGATGGCAAGATAACACTGGCAACACCACTTGACAGAGAATTAAGTGTGTGGCACAACATAACCATCATTGCTACTGAAATCAGTAAGTGCCTGGGTTTACTCTTTTTTTCCTTGTATGAATGGTTTCAAGTATGCCTGCTGACCACATGATATGTGATCACTGTTTCTCCTATATATTTAAAATTTAAAACTTATTTTATTTTCCCCTGGAGTTTCTCAACCTATCATCTCAACACAAAATAACTTACACTATAGTAAATTACCAAAGGTATGTAAGATGAGAGAAGGAAACATTTTTATATCCAGATATTTTTATATCTTGCATTTATTATTGGATCTTTAAAATATGTTTGTATATTAGGGGATAGATAAATATTTAGCTTAAAAGTATGGATGATGAAAGAAGTTCATTCAAGAACTATACACTATAATTTAAATAAGTAGACACAGACATATTTTAAAGTCTACTCAAAACTCTGATTATATGAAACAGATTCACTGAGGCAAATATGTATCCCCAGCACAGGACCTCATACATTGTAAAAAAATGATTGCTAATGTATACTTTATACATACACATACTCATCTACCTGCAGAATATATAGAAGGAAACTTCACACTTTTAGTATATATTGTTTGGGGAGGTGAGATTGTACATTATTTTTTATTTTGTTTGTTTTTAAAGTTTACTATCTTTTACGTAGTAATGACAGACTATTTAAAATTTATCTTCTTTATAAATGTAATATAATTTATATATATATATATATATATATATATATATATATATATATATATATTCTTGTGAGAGTGGAGGTTCTGGGGTTGTTGAAATTACACTTTTAAGTGAGGCATGGTGGCTCACACTTGTAATCTCCCAGGACTTGAGAGGCTAAGACAAGAGGATAACATATTTGTTGCCAGCCTCAGCTACTTAGTGAGTCCCTCTGCAACTCAGTGAGACCCTGTTTCAAAAGTACATAAATAAATAAATAATAATAGGTCTGCGAGTGTATCTTGGAGGTAGCATGCCCCTGGGTTCGATCCCTAGTACTGCCATTCCCTCAAAAACTACTTTAGTATTTCTATTAATTTTTAAGGAACAGAGCTTCTTTGCAAATAATAAAACTACACTCTATCTCATTAATTATTATATAAAACATGCAAAAAGTAACATTAAATTCCCAAGCAAAGTACTTTTTGCATATTTTCTGAGCATCTTCTTTTCACAAAGCTTCTGATATGGTCTTCAAGGTTGTGCACAAATTCAAGGAAGACATTATTTTTTAGTTTTTTCCCATTGGCACATTCTAACTATACCCAATAATAAGTTTGTGACATATCCATATATGCTTTAAGCATAATTTAGTTAATTTTGTTCCCTAGTACTTTCCCTTATCCTTTCTTTTTCCTGCCTCTTGATAAGAAAGACAAAAAATCGAAGGAATTGGGTATAAAAAAATCTTAGAAAGAAATAAAAATTAACATTAGGGCCAGTGGTATAACTCAATGGTGGAGTCATGACCTAGCATCTACAAGGTCCTGGGTTTGATCCCCCTCACTGCAAAAGAAAAAATATAATAATAACAATAATAATAATAATAATAATAATAATTAATAATAAACAAAGCAACAACAATGAAATGCAAAAACAAACACAAAAAATACTTCATTAAGAAAAACCCTTCATGGGCACATATACCACATAGGAAATATAGCAGGTCATTATAGATGTGTACCCCAAAATTCACTCTGCTTTTCGTGGAGCTGATGTGGAAACAGGGACCCATCTCTGAAATACACAACTTGTTTGTAGGAAGAGTTATCCAGGTGTTCAGAATGGGCATAGTGTTTCCTGATCCTGAGATATGAAGACAGTCTCCTCCAGGGAGCCTCATAACAAGAACATTTGTGTGGAAGAGTGAAGAGTCAAGGGTGAAGAATGTCTGTTTCTTGTAGCAACTTTAGCTCAGGCAGAGAATGTATATTTGATCAGATATGTATTTTCAGTCCTTCCCAGCTCTAGTTTTGAATAGAGATGGTTGAAACCTTGGAAACTTTGCTGTTTTTCTTAGTTTAGGGATACTATTCCTTCCCTAGTGTGTCGCTCTGGAAGTAATTTCCCCTTGTCACATTAAGAAAGAAAAAAAAAGCAAGCAAAGCATACACACCATTTGGTGGTTTGGGTTTATTAGAAGTGTTAAACCCATTTAGTTGGGTACAGACATGAAATTTTCATAATTTACAATGCCGAAGCCCCATTATCACTTTAAGCCTCCAAGAAAAAGCGTGTCTACTTAGATTGGAATAAGGCTTTATAATAAGCTTGAAAGAACCACAGCTTTCTTTAAAGTGTGCAGGCAGTAATTACTTTAAAAAGAATCTTCTCCTATACGGAATACAACCTAGCAAAGTTAACCTTAGTCCATGTCACTTTATTTATTTATTTTTTTTATGAGAAGGATGCCTTTACTTAAGTGTTCATCAAGGTTGTCCCAATTACAAGCAATCATGCACTCCATTCCTAGGAACAAAACTAAATGAATACACAGAACAGGTGCTGGAGAAACATTTCAAGGCTATTCAAAAACAAAATGCTCATCTGCAAGGAATCACAGATGCCTCAGATACAGGTGATGGAAACACAGAAGCAGAGGGTTTAGGAGCATGAGCTCTTAACTGTAGGGTGATGGGGTACCAACCCCAGCCAGAGAAGTCATTCATTTTCTCTTTCATTCTCTATTTATTGAGTCTGTTTGCCAAACACTGATATGATGACTGGGGATAGAGCACGGAGTACAACAGGCAAAATCTTTCTCCTCTTGGAGTTTTTTAAAGAAGTTTTTCCAGGTTTAGAATTTGCTGAGAGATCCATGAGAAAAGATGGGAGGAAGAAGACAGTGAGTGTGGGGAATTCAACAGTTACAGCTTGATGGGGAGAAGACAGGGGGCCATCTTTGATAAACGTATGAAGATACTAGAAATTATTTAATTTTACAGGTGCACACCTGTAATCCCAGTACTTAAAGGGCTGAGACAGGACGATTGCAGATTCACACTCAGCTTTGGCCACTTAGTGAGGCTCTCTGCAACTTAGTGAGGTCCTGTTCAAAAGAAAAATTAAAATATGGCTAGGGTTATAACCCAGAGGTGGAATGCCCTTGGGTTCAGTCCTACTACCACAAACACATCATCATCATCAATCATAAATAAAAGATATAATATGAAAATATATTATTAAACGGAAGTCACCTTACCTTTTTTAAACACAGAGATTAAAAAGTCAACGAAACATTACATGTATGTTTTGACCAAGAAGCAAACTGAATTTAGATTACAATCTTAAGAAATGTTGAACTATATAAACTTATTGTCAATCTAATTTTTTAGCTTTTATATGTAAGTTTTTTAGTACTAAAAAGGATGAGAATATAAAAGAAAATACTTATAACTATAAGAAATCTAGATTGGGAATAAATATAGAAACTTTAAATATATAGTAAGTAAATTAACAATATTTTACATCATATATCCATTATTTAGCCATTAAAATAATGGTTTATGTTTTAAAGTATACAAAATATTTAGTTTAAAAGGGTAGTTGAAAAAAGTTAAATTAAAAAACTGTATACTATAAATAAGTAGACACAGCTATATCACATGTCCTGTACTATGTGAAAACAATATTGACATAAAGTGTACATGTACATACCTGTTTACAATCAAATCATATAGATGGAAACTTCATACTTTCAATTCAGATCGTTTTGGGGAATTGAGGTTATAGATAATTATTTTAAAGCTTACCATATCTTACATATAATTGTGAACTATTTAAAAATTTATCTTCTTTACAAATTAAGTAATCTTTATAATCGAATCATCTTTATTCTAAATTATGAAAAGAAGTAGAAATAATAGGCTCAAAGAGAACTTAAAAATGGAGTTATTGTGAAAAAAGCTTAGAACTTCTTTTAATTTCATTTAATTACTGAGCCCATCTTGCAGTGTTTGTCTTCTAAAGCCACAAACCATGTCTTGGGGAAAAAAATTAAAGGAAGATTTATTGTATTTGTCCAAGATGAATATTAAAACCACCCACGGTAACAGAACCCCAAAGAAAGAGGTTCTAATAAAGCTAAAGAAATACTCACTCCAGGGAGAACAATTGAAAATTACTCTCAGAATGCCATCTTGTCAGACAAAAAGATTTAAACAAATGGAATTAAGCTAAAAAGTGGATTTTAAGGAAGTCCATCTGTTATTTCTTAATGAGAATGGAGATGTCACCCTTTATCCTCCTGGGCCAGATTCACTTCACCGAAATGAGTTTGTTCACAGTATGTTCCACCCAAGTATTTCAGTGGTAAGAGGTCTACCCTAATCAACCAGCCTATCTCACCCCATGAATCTGTATGCAGCTGCAGTTAGATGTCCATGTGCTAAGGAGAGTTTAGAAAGGTGCAGTGTATCGCTGCCAGAAAACACCTTCCTTTCCTACAACTCCAGTGCACAGCTGCTGTTTACCATGATGGTCAAGATTTAAGATCATTTTTGCTAACCAATTAAATGCCGGATGAGATCAGCCAAGCACAGAAGGAGAAGATACACATGTTTCCTCTAATATGCCCAAACTAGAAAACACAAAGGATACCAGTAGGACTCCAGATATTAGAGGGGAAATACTAGCTAAGTTTTAATGGAAAGATAGGAGAGGAGAAAGGCCGATCTTGATTAAGGAGCATCTTCATCTGAACATGTGTAAAATTATGAATAAGACATGGTTAACCTGGCCAACCATTGGTGGGGGGGGGGGAGAAAACGGGGGCGGGGGGGAGAGGGCACCAAATATAGTGTAAATGTATACTATTTATGTTCAATAAAAAAAATTGTTAAAAAAAAATAAAAAAATAAAATAAAATTTTTGGTGCTGAAAAAAAAAATAAATAAATAAATATTCTGAGAATAAAAAAAAAAAAATAAAAAATAAATAAATAAATAAATGCCGGAAGAGAATTACCTAAGTCCTAGAATACATTTGATTTCCACTACACTCTGAAAGTAATTGCTATCATTATAGGCATATATCAGAGACAAGGCAAGTGACTTCTTCAACATCCCATGCAGAGCAAGGGTAGGGGGTGGAGGTGAGAACTGGATCCACTTTTAATTGAAGAATACACGTTTTTAAATGCTTTGCATGTAATACCTCCTTAGATCCTTTCTCCTCACCCTCCTACACAGTCTGAGCTCTGTGTGACCCATCTTGTCTAAAGGAAATTAATAAATAAGGTTTTGTTTTTTTGTTTTTTTTTTTCTGTGCAAAGCATAAGTCTGGGATAGAGACAAAGGAGGGAAGATGAAGGAAAAAAACAAATAGGCTTTATTAGGTTAGGCTCTCCATTTTTAATTTTTATGAACTAGGAGGGGTTTTGCCTACAGGGCAAGGAAGAGCTTTGGTACTTTTCAAACTGGAATTCTGCTCCTCTTTTAGATGTCAGAAAACTGAAGAACCGAAAATAGATGACACAGTAGCATTGTTTGGTTTAGGGGACTGTTTTCCAATGGAGACCATCACTCAGAATCACTTAGATTATTGCCTAAAGCAAACAAACCAACAAACAAACAAACAAACAAGGAGAGTCCTAGACTTCATCCTAGTCTTACTGAATCAAGTCTCAAGGGACAGATTGAGAAATTAAGTTTTCACAACTTCTTCTCATGCCACCTTCTAAAAAAAAATTCAAACAAACAAACAAAAACCCTAAAAAGAAGCGAAAACAAAAAATATCCCACAAATGTACATTAAATTTTAACTCAACTGCAAAAGAGGAGAGAGAAAGGTGAAGGGTTTTCTGTTCATTTTTTTTATTTTTTCTGTTCCAATTGTGTGAGATTCATTAAGCATTTATGCTGAGATTTGATGGAACATGAGCACTAAGCAGGATGATAGGAGGGATACAGGATATTAGAGCACAGTGAGGGAATAAATCTGCTTCAAATAGTGTGTGCAGGGGCATTCTAGAGGCATCGAATGCCGATTACAGGGTTCCTTCAGAGACAACTTGATGGTGTGGAATAAAAGTGACAAAATTCTCTGAGGCTCTGTACCTAGGAGTAGGGGGTTGGCATTTAAAGAAAGCACACTGCCATGGGTTACCTGAAAGTATGCAAATCAGAAAGCATATAACTGCCCATTAAATTAATCTCTTTGAGTTAGTGATAATGCATTGCTCTGGCCACTACAGTGGGCTGCGCACAATATCGCACATGAAGCTTTTCACTAATGATGGTTAAATCTCCCAGGGAAAACACTAGTTTGATAGCACTTAGAAATGTTTCTTCCTGGCATGAGGCCCAGTTGCCAGAATAATTGCTTTGTCTGACCAAAGCTACTTAGAAGAAATATATCTTTATAGGTAGCTTATTGTTTGCAATTATGTTAGGAATCTTAGGTCCTAGAGCCCGGGAAGGGGATGGAAGTAGAGTGTCAGCCATGTTTTGACCATTTAACTTTATCACAGGACTTTCCCATCTTTTCCTCTCAGTTTTCTCATCTTTGAAATAGAAATGATAACCAGTCTTCAAACTCTTGGGTGTAGTGAGTTAAAAGTGATAGTACTCTGCCTCTTAGCACAGAGTTCATCCATAAACTTTAGAAAGTAAAAAAAAAAAAAAAAAAGTTTACATTCTTGTGGTTAATCTCACACTTCCCCAGAGCTTTAATAACTATTTAATTTAAAATAGTTATTTATGTATAATGTATATTATGTATTGACCCTGCCCATCCCCACAGTAATAACCTTGGAGGTTCAAGTTTGTGTGAGACTGCTGGGCACAGTTATATTTCTGCATTGCACAGCAAATGTTTGCTAACTGACCTTCCTCTTGCCCTTGATCCAGTCATGGTAGATTGACCAATGACTAAGGAACAGCCCTCAAAATCAAGCAGACACATGCTTACATGCTTGGATAGGCTGATTGGACTAAAGACTTCAGATTTTATATCAAGAATTTGCTCAACATCTATCAGCGTTTATCGCCTATGGCTTAATTGGACTAGCATTTCATTATTAAGATCAATGCCATCTCCTTGTATAGGGCAGAGGGAAAGTAGATGACCAGAGACCATTGTCCAGTTCAATAACTGTGCCAGAGGGAAACGTCTCACCTGGTCAGTCCAATTCAGGTGCAGGAATATTTAAAGCGCCACCAATATTGCAGAATCTAAGCAGTATGTGTGTGAGTGTTAGGAGTATAGTCACACAGGAAGTGCCTATCAAGATCCTCCAGCTCAGGTAGCTATACAGGTGCTGTAAAGTGGATCAAAGGGGGGATATAATGAATGAAAGTGAAAAATAAAATATGCAAAATTGAAGGAAGATCTGTGTGCTCCAAGCAAAAATGCCAGCATCCAAAACGCACGTCCTTGTAGGGAGAAACTGGAGTCTCTGCATTTCAAGACCAAGAAGATAACTGACGCAGGCTTGCATTTAATGTAATTAAGAATATATCATATATCACTTGTCTCTTAATCTTTGTGAATCCCCCGCCAGCTCCAGTGATGCCCACTGTGTTTCATTGCTTATTTATGTGGAAATGTCTCTTATTTCTTTTTTTTGTTGTTGTTCTTTTTTGTTTTTCCACCATTTCTTCCACAGTCTCTTCATCCCTCCCATCCTGTTTTTCTTGTTTCTTCTGCTCTATTTACAAAGCACACACAGGCTGAGAGTATTGGTCCTATCTCTGTCTGGCCCTGGTGTCCCTTTATAAAACATTCTTCTCAAAGCCTCACAGTAACTCTTACTGTAGACTAAGGATGGGAAAGAGGTGCGGAGCCAACACATGATGTCGGAATTTTGGGTGCAACTTATAAGAAACTAGCCAACCACAGGACATGCTTATTTAAAGGACCAGAACAAGAGAGGTAGGAAGGACTCTAAATATTTGAACAGATTATAAATAAAGGGTGGTATTGCATTAATATACCCTCAGGCCTTGGTTTCTCTTTAGGGATGGAGAAGTTATAAGAGCTAGAAGAAAAAATGCAGATACCAGTCTGAAAATCAAGGGAATACAAAGTCCACCTGCTAGGATGGAATCATTACCTTCCACTTATCTGCACTCATTCTGTGGATAGGTTACTTAAATGCTCTCTGGGCCTTTCTCCAGAACCTTTTCAGGAAAATGTATGAATATTCAGAAGTTCTTTCCTCAATTCCTTTCATATTGAAGGAAAAGCATAGAACACATTATTTCTACCTGGTTAATCTCATAATTTTTTAATTTAGAATTCCAGATCAAGTAAGAGTATATATCAACTAATTAAATCTATTAGTGCATTTATAATGCTTAGGACAACGTCTGCCTCATACATGCTAGCTTAAATGTTAACCGTTGTTTTATTATTTATTTCTTAATACCCCTGGTTAGATAAGTTTATCTGTTAAAATTTTTCACTTTGTTATAAATGAACTTTCCCTTGGTCAAGGCTTATTATACAATCTTATTTGCTTGAAGTTTGGAGACTACATCTCGAAAGGAAGAAACAGTTAAGTATCTTGCTCTCATGAAACAGTTTATTATTGTTTTATTATTGATCATTGTTTTATCCCAAGGGCCTAGCACAGTGCTTGGGGCTCCAAATAAATATTTACTAGAGGAACAAATGGATAAAGGAAATAAGGAATTAATACCTCTAGGGAGTAGCCCGATGAATGCCAACTCCATGCAGACACTATTAATTGATTAGTGGAAAATCTTTGTTTCATTAGATCCCACTTGGTTCTTACTTAAAAATCTCAGGCAAACAGGCACACGGGCACTATGGTGATCTGGATCTGTTTTAAAGTGATTGAATCTGAGACATAACGGGCAAAAAGGACTATGCTCCCCTTGGACAAAAATTACAGTGTGTGGGCTGTGCTTACAGACAAGAATTTTCATAGAATATTAACAGATCCTGAGAGTCAGACACCACGGGAAAGATGCTGGTGGAGAGGACCCCCAGGTCCTCCATCTCCCTCCCCAAGGAGCCAGCCTTCTGATCTAGGAACCTTTATTTCCCTTCCTTCCTGAGAGCCTGGAGGCAAGCCCTCTAAAATGCCAACCCACACTTCATTACCCAACAAGCCCATTTATCATTTAATCTGATCTGTATTGAACAAGTAGACGCAGGTTACAAAGCAGCAAAGCCAAAGGAATGAAAATGCAGCATGTTTTCTGATTATGGGAATCCCTGATCCGAAGCTTAGAGTGCTGAAGCTAAAAATAAGCTCCATATTCTATCTCTATCCGCTCCACCCACCTGCATCTCAGTGCCAGGTCAGGTGGTTCTTGAGCCAGATGGTGGGCATTTCAACTGTGATAACTTGGCTTCCCTTTTATTTGGGTGCTGTCAGTCACTCTGATACTTATATTGCTGATACTTAGGACTCCTGACCCCTCTCTAGAACAAGGACTCCCTTTATATGTCACCCATGGCCAAAGGTTATACTATCTGCCACCAAGAAAAAGGATTCTGCCAGCTCTTCTTATATCTGCCAATTGTATCTACCCAGGAATTCAAATCAGCCAAGAAAAGAGACACTAACATTCTCTGAGCAGAAACTGTCGAAGAAAAGCTGGGTCAATCTCTTGACAAGCCCTGTTTTCTTTCAGCCTCATAGAAATCATTTGAGGGATGATGAGGAAGTCTGCTCTTAATGTGGAGCCACCTATCCAGGCCCACAGGGCCCAAGTTCACAGAGCAAGTCTCTCCAAAACATGATTCCATCTTCCCACATCATTGTTATTTCTCTAAAGCCTCATAAATAAATACCTAGAGCAAACAGGGTTTAGCTTATATCAGCAAGAATGCCATGTGCCCTGGATCTGTGTTCAGTCTTAAGTATTCCAGACACCTCTTCTTCTTTGATTTTTAACAAATAATTATTTTAGTTGTCAAATAGAAATTGCATATATTTTTAGCATGCAACATGATGTCTTGAACTATGTATACATTATGGAATTGCTCTAGTGAGCTAATAAGCATATGAATTCCCTCACATACTTACCTTTGTGTGTGAGAGTGTGTGGTGAGAACTCCTTTTTGATCTCTAAAAATTAAAGAAAGAACTAGGAGCATGCATTTGAAACTCTAGAGTGCCATTTATTAGAACAGTATTAATGTGGAATAGGTTGAGATTCTTCCAATAGATGGAGAAAATAGTATTATCTGGGAAATTTCTTGGTAGGAGGATTTTTTTAAACATTAGGATGATGAAGCAGCTGATGGCTTTTGTCAAAGAGGTATTTCAAAGTTAAGAACTGTATTGATCAAAAGGAGATTGAAAATAGCTATAAAGATGAGGAAAATAAGAAGGAAGAAATAGATATATTTGCAAAGTTAAGGAAAATCAATTACGATTGCCTTAAGTTGAGAGGTGAAGAAAATTATCTTATTCTCTGGGTGAAAAGGGCCACTCACATGCACTGAAATAAAGGAAATACAGGGCCTGGAATATGAGCATTGAAATTTAGGGCAGGATAGGTTATGGGTGAAGTAGAGAGACAAAAATATGCACAATGGACAGGAGGAAAACAGAAATAATATCCATGCTTTCTTGAACTTTATGATATACCAGAATCTCCCAGAAGCCCTTTCCAAAGAGATCACTGGGCCAGGAATTTGTATTGCTAACAAGTTATCAATAAGTATGATTCTGCTAGTCTAAGGACCACACTTTGAGAACCACTGCTATAATCCCTCCAGTCTTAATTCACCATAAAACTAAAGCAGCATTAGACATATAGTTCAAATAGACCGAAACTGGCATGTGCTTAAAACTAATAAAGATGGAAGACTGCGACAAGTTCGTATATTTGAGGCCAACTTCAGCAATTTAGCCAGACTGTCACAACATAAAGAAGACCATGTATTGGGCTAAAAAATAAATAAATAAAGCTGGGCGTGATGACGCACGCTTGTAATCCCCGCACTTGGGAGGCAGAGACAGGAGTATCACGCTGGTTCGAAGCCAGTCTCGCTGGCTTAAGAGACCCTGTTTCCAAATAAAAATATAAAATGGATCTGGGGGTGTAGCCCAGAGGTAGAAGGGTTTCGAGGAACCCCAGTACCACCAAAATTAAATAAATGAATAAATAAATAAATAAATAAATAAATAAATATATCTGAGTGGGGGTATAGCTCAGAGGTAGAAAGTCCCTCTGACATTATCAAAATAATAAATAATAAAAATGATAATGATAATAATAAAGCACAAAAATAATGAGTAAAAAGGAGAAGTAAATACTACTATGAATTGTAAACCTTTCTGACCAGGACAAAGTAATTATGCAAATGAAACTGGGTATGGTGTTGCACAACTATAATTCTATTACTTCGTAGGCTGAGACAGTTTGATCACAGGTCTGGGCCAGCCTTAGCAACTTAGAGAGCACCTGGCAACTTAGCAAGACCCTGTTTCAAAATTAAAAAAAAAAAAAAAACACAAAACTAAAATGGCTGCAAGTGTAGCTGGGAGGTAGAATGGGACTGGACTCAACTCCCATTACTACTACTACTAGTACTACTACTACAACTACAAATTATTATTATTATTATTATTATTATTATTACTATTTACAATAAAATACATAAAATTAATATATTTTTTTGCGGTACTGGGATGGAACCTAGGGACATTCTACCTCTGAGCTACCCCCCCCCAGCCCTATATTTTATTCTTTATTTTGAAACAGGGTTTCACTGAGTTGTAAAAGGCCTCACTAAGTAGCTGAGGCTATTCATGAACCAAGATTCTCCTGTCTCAGCCTCCCCAATCCTGGGATTACAAGCTTGTGCCACCATGTCTGGCTTATTATTATTATTATTATTATTATTATTATTAACAGGAGCACTGCAGCTTTCTCTGTGCCAGGCAGTATTCTAGCCCGCTTTTGCTCTTTATTATGATTAATTCTCACAGAAACTCCATGAGTCAGAACCACGAGCTCTTGCATTTAATAAACAGAGACATCAAAGCTCAAGTCAACCAGCTTTAGACTGCTGAGTCTGTAATCCATCCTAGTTGGGTCATCCCATTGTTTTAAAACTGAGATCCAACCCTCTCCTATTAAGAGCACAGTTGTTCTGACCTCTCAGGACTTATGTTTTCAAGTCAGATTTCAGAAAAGAAGGCCTATCACTTTCAAAGTTTAAGTGTTCACACCTGCCTTCCTCTAGTTCTTCATGGAAGAGTTTGGAGGGCAATAGGCTATTATTAATGGACTCTCATCCCACTTAAGTATCTGAATGGGGCGGGGAATGAGAATGGGAGGTGGTCCAGCTTGAAGTTTAACATTTGCATCTGTGAGCTCTGTGGCAGAGGGATTTGCATTTAAAATACTCAAGTCTAGTGGAGGAGCTAATATCAAAGTGTGAATGTGTTTCATACCCACTGAGATAAGTCTGGGAGGATGCTGAAGTTGGCTCCACACTCCCACTGTTAAAATTTAACTACAAGTGCTTAACAACAGGGCTGGAAGAAGGAGACATGGAATTGAACTCTGGATAACAAGTTTGAAGGGAAAAGCATAAATTTCAGTCAGATAGGAATTCCAGTTTATATTCCATTTATAATCACCCACCCAAACAAAAACAATTTCCTCCACCTATCTAAAGTGGTTTTGTATCAGTTAAATGAAACCTATACTAAAAAGAAAGCTAAAAATCTACTTTGTTGATATAGAGGATATATGTGTGTATTATGTTGTATATATGTTTATGTGTATGAATATATATATATATATATATATATATATATATATATATATACACATGTAAGTGAACCCGACATATAAACATGTTTTTGATTACCAAGCACTATTTTAAAAAATGGAAATGGTAAATTCTCTTGAGTCTGCTTTTTAAGTGGACTATGCTGAGCTTAATGTTTAAGGGACAATGACTTTTTAAAAACCTTTTTGTCCTGGTTTTATTAAAATACAAAATTATGTGTGTGCTTAGCAAACATATAAACAACTAATGCACTGTAAATAAAAAATGCGTTTAGAAAAATTTTCTCCCTCTTATTTTTCTTTTTTTGCTGGCTTTTAAATATGATTTGTCATTAGATCGTGTGTTAGGCATGGTATCTAAATCTCTTTGCCGGTTCATATTTAAGTATCTCTGGATATAAAAATACCCATCCTGAGCCAGCATTTGATTTCCTGCTGAACTGTTTTGCACATTTCCAATATAATTATGTAGCACTTAAAAAGAAATAAAGACTGAACTCCACAGAACACCATAGAAACCCACATTTGTTTACTTAAGAAAAGATATAAAAAGCATCCAAGACAGAAACTGACATGTTGGATGACTTCTCAGGGTAACTGATACCCAAAATACATTTGGAAATATCTGGATATCTAGTGGGAGTGATTGGTTAGACATGGATTTACAAAAACAGCCATATATTCTATAAATGGCTTCTGGCCTGTAAATAGGAGACCAAAGTGAAAATAAGAGGTGCTAGCCGAGCGTGGTGGAGCAAGCTTGTAATCCCAGCATTCAGGAGGCTGAGAACGGAGGATCACGGTTTGCAGACAGCCTCTGCTACTTAGTGAGGCTCTGTTTCAAACATAAATAATAAAAAAAAATAGGGCAGAGGGTGCAGTTTGGAGGTCAAATGCCGCTGGGTTCCATCCCCAGAACTGGAAAAAAAAAAAGAGGTGATGAATTCATTATCTTTATTTGAATATCCTCCCCTGAATGATTGCTTTTGTCTTCAGTAACAGACAGAAGAGGGTTCAGGTCTAATAAACTAGTACTAACATGTGAAACAAGTGTGGGATAAATGTACAAAATGTCAAAGGATCCAACCGGTGATAGAGGTTGTTGCAAACCTCATTTCTGTCTTGTTGGAGCTTTTGACAGCATTTAGACCACAGGTTGTCTAATTAAAGAAGACAGAAATTATACAAATTATGTAGGAGAGCAATGAGTTGTATATGCTTTCTCTGTGGCTCCTTGAGACAAGCTCATGGTTACACCGTAATAAGTAGAGAAAAGTAAGAATGTTCTAGAAAATGAAAGAAGCCAGGCACGATGGCCCAAGTTTGCAAACCCAGCATTTGGGAAACTTACAAGGTTCCTGGCCAACCTCAGCTACTTAGTGAGGCCCTTTGAACTCAGTGAGACCACTGTTTCAAAATAAAGAAAAAAAAAATTGAGCTGGGGTGTAGCTCAGAGTTAGAATGCTCCTGGGTTCCATCCCCAATATCTATCAGAAAAAAAGAAAAGAAAATGGAGGAATGTGAATTTATCCAGGAAGTTTGGTGATTTGTTTGGTGATTTTGAGGGCCTTTCGCCTGTAAATTTATATCTCAGTTAACATTCTCACTACTGAACCTAATAAGGTAGACCACACAACATGGAGAAAGGAAGGTATTTTGGAGATTTTGGGATCAGTCTATGCAAAGCCAAGGTCTACAAAGCTCAGGGCATGGGAACAGGAAATAGAGAGAGGGAGAGAGCAAGGGCTCTGCTCTCACATCATGGAGGCTGGAAACAGAGAAAGAACAAAGTAGCAAAGGGATTTAAAAGTCTAAAGTATAGTCTCTAAGGCCACACCTACAGAGGCCTCACCTTCTCCAGCCACACCCCACCTGCCTAGTTTACCGCCCAGCAAATCCATTACAATGGATTCATCCACTGATGAGATTACATCCATCATAATTTAATTGCATCAATTACATCAACCCCGAACCTACCTGAGCTTTTCAGGGGTCATTCTATATCTAACCAGAACAGCCTACTTCATTCACCTATGGATATAGCAATCTCCATTGAGACTACATTTATTTCCACACAGACCTTTTGATTGCACTTTAAGAATGAATGGTACATGTTGGACATCATTATTAATCCTAATCCCCAAATCTAAATTTGAAATGCTCCAAAATCTGATTTTTTTCAGTGAAGAGGTGATGCCACAAGTAGAAATTTTTGTACTTTTGTTTCAAACACAAAATTATTAAACTGCCTTATAAAATTATGCTTTGGATATATATGTATATATATGTATGTATGGCTGGGCATGGTGGCACATGCCTATATTCCAAGTACTTAAGAGGCTGAGATAGTAGGATCATAGTTTTGAGGATAGCCTAGCAGGATAGGGAGACTCTCTGCAATCTAGAGACTATTTCAAAACAAAACAATAAAAAATAAATAAATAAGAAAAAGCTGGAGGTGTAATTCAGAAGTAGAATTCCCTTGGGTTCAATACCTAGTAAAACACAGACACTCATGCACACACACACACACACACACACACACACACACACACACACATACATGTATGTATATGAAGCATAAACATTATTGCGTGTGGTTTTGGTACTGGGGATTAAAATCAGGGGCATTCTACCTCTGAGCTACATCTCCAGCCCTGATTATTATTATTTTTTTAAACAGGGTCTCACTAAGTCATGGAGGTCTATGAACCTGTGATCCCCCTGTTTCAGGCTCCCAAGTACTGAGAATACAAGTGTTCATCACCACATCTAGCTAAGAATAAACATTTTTGTTTTTTGTACTGAATCCTATCCTCAAAATATCTCATTATGTATATTTAAGTATTCCAAAAGCAGAAAAAATTCTAAATTTCAAACACTTCTGGCCCCAGAGTTTAGATAAGAGATGCTCCAACCTAAAAGGTAAGCATGGAGTTTCAGTATAAATGGTATATCAGTATAAATGTTTCAGTATAAAAGATGTATTACACACCGGGCGTGGTGGTGCATGCTTGTAATCCCCGCGCTTGGGAGGCAGAGACAGGAGCATCACGCAGGTTCGAAGCCAGCTGTGCTGGCTTAAGAGACCCTGTTTCCAAATTTAAAAAAAAAAAAAAAAAAAAAAAAAAAAAAATATATATATATATATATATATATATATATATATATATATATATTTATAATAGGTCTGGGAGCATAGCCCGGAGGTAGAAGGGCTTCCAGGAACTCCAGTACCACCTTAAAAAAAAAGATGTATCATGCAGAAGGCTAGAGAAGCGTAATATTGTTTGGGTATCATGAGAATTATGTGTCAGGTTTGGGAGCAGAAAAAGTGAGAGATCAGGTATGGGAAAAGAATTTTAATGTGGTCTTCTCTCGGGAATAGGGACTAGACAACTCCCGAAGACCTCTTAGCCCCTCTGCCACTGGAGAGGAAACATCCTTCCTTTTAAGGTTCCTTTTAAGGCTACGCATAGGAACGCTGCCCCTCTCATGACATTGCCTGCCTCGCAATATGGCCTTGACTGCAGGGTGTGGAGCTGCTTTTTCAGTCCCATGTTGGGGAAGATACCAGTCAGCATGTTCCTTAAGAAGGTGCCTGAGAAACTACAAGTAAGGAAGATAGGAAGCCAAAGGAGAGGGACCCGAAGGGAGACGGTGATTAAGCAGGAAAGGGCGACCATATAGCAATTAAAAAGGACTCATAAATGTGGGGCTTCGAGGGGTGGCCCTTACACAGGCCAGAGCTAGTGGCAGGAGTTCAGGCCATGATACTTGCAGCTCTTGGATCTGGTCAGCTGAAATGGGCGGCTGCAAGTCTCGTAAGGCCTTGACCTTACAGAGGTAAGGTCAAGTGTTTGAGGTAAGATGTAGGCCTAGATACCACACCTCAGGCACTGATAACCACTCGGGGGTTATAGGTGGGGCCACCCTATAACTCCTGTTTCCAAGAAAATTAAGGAGAAGGGCAGTGTGCTGTTTGGACACTTCTAGGGAGGGACTAAAAAGTAAAAGGTCATCTACATATTATAACAGAGAACTAGGCTCCAAGATGCACTGGAGGAGGCCCTGTGCTAGAGCCTGTCCAAAGAGGTGTGGGTTATGTTGAAAATCCTGGGGTGGACTGTCCAGGCAAGTTGTTGAGCAACCTGGGCCTCAACAATGAGGTCCTCCCAAGTGAAGGCAAAAAGGGGGTACAACTCAAGATGCAGAGAAATTGTATAATACACTTCCTTTAGGTTGAGAACTGAAAAGTGGGTGGTATTGGGGGGAATCTGAGATAAGAGGGTATAGGGATTAGGAACAACTGGGTGGATTGGGACCACCGCATCATTATAGGTCCCATTAGGCTTTTTAACTGAGAGAATGGGTGTATTATAAGGGGGATTAGTAGGGATAAGCAGTCCCTGGGCCAAGAGATGAGAAATAATGGGTTTAAGCCCATGTCAGTGAAAGAGGGATATGGGAAACTAGGAACGGGCAGGGAAAATAGTGGGTTCACGTAGGACAATCCGGACTGGGGTGTGGTGTGTTGCCACAACTGGGGTGCTGGTATCCCATACTATAGGGTCAACCAAATCTATTGGAAGGGGAGGTTAGGTTTGCAGGTCATCAACTATAGCTGCAGCCATTAAAATTATATTAGAGGAAACAGAAGCCATGGGGAAATTAGATGAGAGTTCGGCCCCATTTTGGTTAAAAAGTCTCTATCTAAAAGGAGAGTAGAACATGAAGGGATAATCAGGAATGGATGGTTAACCATAAAGGTCTCTAAATGGCATTAAAGCGGGCCTGTAGTACATGGGCAAGAGAGCATGCCATCAATCCCCTGAATCTTGATTTGAGAAGGGAAACTACATCCTGAGAAGGAAGAGAGGACAGAGTAGGTAGTTCTATATCAATCAAGAAGGAGATTGGCTTACCCGCTACCTGGAGAGTTACCCTGCACTCAACTTGAAGGCATAGTAACATGTGATTTTTCTTTTTTATTCCCTCACCCCTGTCATTATAATCCCAGTGGGGATCCTCAGAAGGAACTGCAAGCTGTTCTGGTAGGGAGCTATGGATTGGTTAGGTGAGCCTGATTGGCCCATTCCCTGGCAGCCTTAAGAATATGTCTCATTCATCTGCAGTTAAAGATTAGGTTAAAATAACATGAAGATCCCTCCAAGTTAAATCATATGCTTGTACAATATGTTGGAATTCCTTAATAAAACCAGAGAGATTGGCAGAAAAAGAACCCAGTCTCTTTTGAAGTGGACCAAGGTCAGGAAGGGAAAAAGGAACATGAACCCGACCACGCCTTCTGCACCAGCCACACCTTCTGCACTAGCCACCTCACGAAGCGGGGCCAAGAGAGAAGGTGGGGAATCCCTGTAGGCTGACCTACAGGGGTAGGCGAGGGGGAGGTAAGGGTTGGTCCCTTAAGGGAGAAAGGTGGGAGAGAAAGCAGTGGGTTAGAATGGGAGGCTGCCCCGGAATAAGATGATGACTGCAGTGGTAAGGAGAGGTCTTGTGGGTCAGGATCATCAGGAAATGGGGCCTGCAACTAGGTCTGATCAGAGTCTGGTATCCACCTGTCATCACAGAATGGGGACCTTGAGTTAGCAGAATAGCAGGGCTGTGACCCAGAAAGGCCACCATGTAGAGCCTGTGAGTTGTCACATGGTGACCAAGATGGCAGCTGCGGCTGGCAGGAATTCCCAGCCAGCATGACTTGAGCAGTAGAGTCAGGACGGGTGGAAAGGGAAAACCAGGAATGCATACACAGAAAAGCCTATACATATGTAATCTCTGACCATTTACCTGCCTGTTTGCAAAAGTTACTGACATTTTACAACATTTTAAGATCTAATGTACCCATCTCAGGCCACCGAGAACGATTACCCAACTCATAAGTGGGCCAGACTTTTGTGAAGAAAAATATGAGCCACTCGGGGCACAGTTTCCCAAATAAACCTAGAGTCTGGAGATTAACCAGAACACGGCCTAGTGAGGATTGGGAGTCTATTTTAGATGACTGGCTTCCCCTCATGACTGGTCAGCGGGTGAGGATGAAAACAGGAATTTGGCATCCCAAGATCCTGCCTAATCTCCAGAAACAGTGTAGTTGTGTTAGAGAAGGATGTCTCCATTCCCTTTACACAACCATAGGGCAGCCTGGCTACCCTCAGGGAACTTGGGCATCAAATATTTGGGTTCATTTAACAGCCATGAGACCAAGTTCGGAAGAGGCTAAAAGCCAGAACCCTCTTGTTCAAGGAAGGAGAAGCTTACCACAGTATAGTGTTATCAGCCAGTGCTGACTGAAACCAAAGCGCTGAGCCGGGAGGGCACGCTGTGGAGCTGTTGAGTGGAATCAGGGCCGGATGAGGTCTAAGATGGCCACAGGGGCTTGGCTGGGTGGTGAGATGGCCGCCAGCTCTTAGCATGTGTCAGGTGTGTTGGGGGATGCTGGCCACTGACTCTCAGGCAGAGCACGGGGCTGGGGAGGATAGCTTTTGACTCCCCAGAAGAAAGCACGGGGCTGAGGATGGGGAAGATGGCCTCTGGCTTTCAGCAGAGCTGGGGACCAGGAAGATGGCCACTGGCTCTCCAGAAGAGAGCGCGGGGCTGGGAAGATGGCCGCCGGTTCTCATTAGAGCCTGGGACTGGGAAGATGGCTGCTGGCTCTCCCAGAGAGTGTGGGGCTGGGGCCGGGAAGATGGCCGCTGGCTCTCCCAGAGAGCACGGGACTGGGAAGATGGCCGCCGGTTCTCAGCAGAACCTGGGACTGGGAAGATGGCTGCCGGCTCTCCAAGAGAGTGTGGGGCTGGGGCTGGGGATGGGGAGATGGCCACAGGCTCTCAGCAGAGCTCAGGGCTGGGAAGATGGCTGCCAGCTCTCCCAGAGAGTAGAGGGCTGGGAAGATGGCTGCCTGTTCTCAGCAAAGCCTGGGACTGCGAAGATGGCTGCCAACAGCAGCGGTCGTCCTGGAGAGGCGGTAGGGTTGGGAGTGGTCCCAGCGGATCAAGCACCCCTGGCAGGTCCAGGCACAGGTTTCTGCCAAAGCCACCCAGAACACACTGCAGCAGCGGCAGCAGGAAATGAAAAAAAAATTAAAAATTAAATTAAAATAAAATAAAGGAATCGTCCCGGGTTTTGGCACCAGATGTTAAGTTGTGGTGCAGAAAAAAGGCGAGTGAGACCAGGTACGGGAAAAGAATTTTAATATGGTCTTCTCTCGGGGATAGGGGCTGGACCACTCCTGGAGACCTCCGAACCCCTCAGCCGCTGGAGAGGAAATGACCTTTCTTATAAGGTTTATGTCTTGTGGGTGGGGCTACACATAGGAACGCCGCCCCCTCGTGACATTGCCTGCCTCACAAAATTGCCCAGCAGAGTCTCCTCCATTTCTAAGGTCCCACCCCTGTGGGCAGCGACCCAACCTGTCATTATGGGAAATGGATCAGTTGAAAAAAGAATAATCAGTATTCTTGCTTTCTTGTGATCACTTGTTTCAGTGTCTAGATTTTTTAAATTATACAATATTTGGGCCTGAACATAGAAGGAAGGAAACAATCATCTGAATTTCAGGATGTTAGTCACTGGGTAAAAATGGGTCTTGATTCATTCAACCCGTATAACAACCTGGAGATGGATGTGTCCTGAGCACTGTTTGAGACATATGTGACATGGGACTCAGGGAGGTCAGAGGACACAGGAAAGGTCACACATCTCACAAATCAAATAAAGTAAGATTGGAATACACCAGATTAGATGTCAAAGCCAAAAGTTTTTCTCCTTTTTGGTGCCAGTAATTGTGATGGATGGACAAACATTCCTGAGAAAATAGTCTTTAAATCAATTTTAAACATCCCAAGAGCTGCCCCACCTTGTGTTAGACAGTATACATACAAAAAAATAAATAAATAAATAAATAAAGGGTCTGGAGATCACACTGCTTGCAGTTTGCTTGGGAAAAGAATCATAGAAAATAAGAAATAGAAAATAAGAAATAGAAAATAGAAAATAAGGTGGCATGCGCCACCTTCATAAGAATACTTTGGTCTTTCTTTTTAATGTGCCGTTATTATAATCATTGTATCTGCAATAGAAACATCTAATTTAAAAAGGTGAGGAGGTAGATATGATAAATCCACTTGAAAAATGTAAGTCCAGTTCCTGGGCCTGCCGTAACTCTAATTTTGTACTTCAGAGTTTTCTTCAATATGTAGGAGAAATGAGAGTATTGTGAGTTTTGTTTCATCTCTATATGATGACTCTTTAGTGGCTCGATAGAATTGCAAGATAATGAGCACAGTCAAGGGACAGAAAGATATGGGACTGTAATCTGGCTATATGATCTGTAAATGATAAGGTGCTAGGCAAATTCTCTTTGTGTGTGGATGGGACTAAGGATTGAAACCTCTGCCTCTACCTCTGAGGTACACTTCCAGCCCTTTGAAATTTTTTTGAAGCAAAGTCTTACTAAGTTGCTAAACTGACTTCAAACATGCCGTACTCCTGTCTCAGCCTCCCAAGTCCTGGGATTACAGGTGTGCATTACCACATCTGGTCAATTGTTAGGCTTTTGAACCCCAGTTTCATTGTTTGTCAGGTGTAGGCTATAATGCCTTTCTATATGGTTGTGAGATGCTTCAAACATACTGACTCGTCTGAAAATATAATAGAGTGATTAAAACATATGGACAACATCCGGGGTGGTGAGTCTTTCATCCTTTATGATAGCAATATTACAAGGGTGGTCCAGAGGCCCTCAAAGTATTTGATAAATGTTTAAGGATTCTTCAAGTTCAAATAATTTTTATAGTAACATTAAGACACCATTTACTTTTTCTCTCTCATGATCTCACAAGTGAGAATAGTTTTTTATCCTGAGGCTATGTGAAACTGGGTGGTACCAGTGATGAATAGTTGATCAAATGCGTGCTTGTGTATTCTTGGATGATTAAAAAAAAAACTTTTAATTTCTAATATGATACTGCAAAGCATAACTCAATAACATAAGCTTTAATGAATAAAGACTTTTTGGGTCCTTCTGCAATGATTATTTTTTGTTATTGGGACTGAGAATTAAACCCAGAGGCATTTTATCTCTGAGATACACCTCTAGCTCTTTTATTTATTTATTTTTTAATCTTTAAACAGGGTCTCACTAATTTGCTGAAAGTTTTGCTAAGTTAACTGAAGCTAGCTTTGAACCCATGATCATCCTGTCTCTGTCTTCCAAGTACTGGAATTATAGGCATTCGTCACCACAACCAGGTGTTAGGTATTTTTCAGGTGTGTGCAGATGCCTTAAGACCAAGCAGTGTGAGAACTGCTGCTCTAAGGAGTCATTCATTTTTTCTATTAATTTAATGTAATTAGCATATTGCAGTAATAAAAAGAGGTTGTCATTTATAAAGCACAGATTGACTATTGAAAAAAGAAATGCATATAATGTCTTTGGTAGGACACTATATAGTGAGAACTTAATAAATGCTGTTCCTTGTTAACAGCAGAGTGACATGCAGGCAGCCCTAAGGAAAAAGAGGTTGACACTATAATTTAAATTTCTAAGCTTTCACCAAATAAAGTTGCTTTCTTAAGAGACAAAATTGTTCCCAGGCCAGATCAAGACTTCACTACTCCTAAATCCTCTCCAGTACCCTTTCATAAAGGTATAGAGGATTAAGCCTGTCATACAGGTTGAAGCCAAGAAGATATCTCCAGGCAGTGCCACAGAGAGAGATGCTCTGGGTATAAGACTTTCAGGACTGAGCCTAAAGTGCCTTCAGGGACCAGGGAGATATCTAAGGCCACCAAGATTGAAATCACACATCTAACCCTCATTTTTTTTTTTCATCCCATGATTTTCAAGCCACTTCTTGGGGTTCCTTTTATTCGATTTTAGAATTAGATACAAAAATATCCTGCCTCAAACAATAATAATAATGATAATAATAACCACCATTTCATCATTTATTGAGCCTATTGTTCTCAGGGGTTGACTCAAAGCATTGTGAGAAGATGCTTGTGTACTTTACCAAAAAACCCCATGCTGCGTGGGATCATATTGTCTTCATTGTAGGAATGGCAGAATCATCAGCCATTGTATGTCTCTGAGCTCCGAAGACTTTATAACTACTGCTTGATGGAGCCAGGCTTTGACACCAGACCCTCTGCTTAACCAATACGCCACACTTACAAAAGCCTTTGGCAAGCGTTTTATTTTTCATTGTAAATTAACAAATTAGCTTGATTGTTAAGTAATTGTCCTCTGAGAGCTTGGCTAAAGCTTGCCTGTGCTGAAGCAACATTCATTTCAGGAATGTGCTGAGAGCCTAACATTTGGTTCCTGCCAAACTGAGGACACAGCCCTAAATCTCAATGAACCCAGCAAGGCGAATGACATTTCAAAAAATGTAGACGCAGAATTGAGGTCCTTGCCAGAGAAGGATAACTTTGGCCTCCAACATTTCTTTCTGCTAAGAGAACTTTCTTACATTTCAATTAGAATAGCGTATGCATTGCAAATGGATTCTTTTTTTTAATACTTTCTTGGTGAACGGTAATTTTACTTGAGAGTGAGTTTCAAAGTGATATATAGATATATAGGCACTTGGTTGGTTTCTCTTCAGATTCCACCTGGATACCCAACCCTCCATGCACATATTTGTGAGATTGTAAGTGATGATGCTTTATTTTTTTCTACAGTGAAACCTTAAATCTACTCTAAAGAGTAGGCCAGGGCTGATATTATTATCTTTTGCTTCAGGTGATGGAGCCAAAGTCCAGACAGCTTAAACTGTTTCCTCAAGACCATTTATCTGAAGAGTACAAAGCCATTCTGCAATCTTAAGTCTTTACCTAACTAACAATTAGGATGTGTTTAAATAATCCACATTTTGCAAGAATAGATGCACAACAGATCGATTCTCGTGACGCAAACTGTGGCATTAGTAACAATAATAGCATCTGTTGGTCAGGCTGCAGAGTTTGGCTCATTTAAGAGTGATGATTTTACCTAGTCACTCTACTAACAGTGTCACACAAATAAATAATGCAGACAAAATTTTGGGAAATACCTTGTTCACTGCCAGCACAACAACAACAACAACGAAGAATTGAGTGTTAATGTTTCTACACTCTTCCAGGAAGCAAGATGCCTACTAGCTTACTTCTCACAACAGCACAGTATCCATCCTGCCCTCTAGCTGGAGATTGTCTTCTCCAAATCACTGTAGTGATTCTCGGGAGTGGAGAGGAGTGAGCTTGCTGCTCTAAGGGTTGGTCCTGCATTTAAATGTCAGGATAGCTGGGAGCTGGGAGTGGTGCTCCATGCTTTTAATCCCAGTTCTTGGGAGGTGGAGACAGGAGGAGCAATCTAGCAAGACCCTCAACAACTTAGCAAGACCTATTTTAATGTTGATGTGATGATGATAATGAAGATGATGATGATCATGATGACGAAAATATGATGGGCTAGGAGTATAAGCTCAGAAGTAGAATGCCCCTGGGTTCAAATTTCCTAGTAAACAAAAAGAAGATATCAGGTTAACCTTTGCCTCAATGTCCTCTTTATAATATAAGTAACTTGTATCAGATAGGGTAAGAAACTACAAAATTGTTCAGTGACGTTATCCCCATTTTATAAGAATTGAAATGTATAGAGGTAAGTGATTTGCAAGGTCACTGAATTAGAAATTGGCAGCATTTAACTATCCACCAAGTTTTTCTCTCTAATATCAGCAAAGAATATCCATCTGAACATCACAGGGACCCTCGTTAGCAGCTTTACTCTAGTTTTATTCTGTATTATTTTTCCTGTCTGTTGAAACATCTCTTCCACAGAACAAGCCCTGAATTTCTAAAAAAATGAATTGAACTAAGCTTAAAAATTAATTTAATTTTATTGTTATTACTGGGTTATAATAGATACAGATTCTGTGGCATATTTTAAAATAATAAAGTTATTTATTTTCTTTTGGTCACTAAAGCTTAAAAAGAAAAAAAAATAGTACACCAACATTAATCTGAGAACATTATTAGATACATTTGTACATCTGTAATTATGTAATGCCAAAACATCTGGAAGCAAAAAATGAGGAATTAAATCAACTGGCATTTTACCCATATACAGTCAAACAACAGATGTGGGAAAGACTGGATGGGTATCTCAATTAATTTTGATAAGTTCCAGGAGAAACAAACTCTAATTGTCCATTTATTAAATCTTTCCAATCATGGATCTAATGAAAATGATCTCATCTTGGGGGAGAGGTGGCAAAATGATGCTCAGCCTTCAGGGTACAAACTTCATCTCTTCTTGGTTTGTTGATATGCTGATGTGTTCATATCTTTTTCAAACAAAAATGTGTTTAGTTTCTCAAATCTATTTGAAATTTAGACATTTGGTGTAAACAGCAAACACCTTTAAAAAACATACCATTGCTTTATTTTCCTGTCTGCTTTATTTCCAGAGTTTAGAAGGGTCAGAGTTCTATAGGAAATTTCATTTGAAGAATTCAATAGAGTAATAGTTATGATATCTTAATTTGTCCAGTTTATGACTGTTTACACATAGTTCATTAATCCTCGCAACAACTCTCTGAGGTATGTAAAGGGCAGGTATTATTAGGGCCATTTTTCAAGGGCAGAAAATAAGATAAAATGAGAAAGAAAATCATTTCCCCAGGACTGGAAGAAGAATCTTGACCAAACCACTCCAGACCTGAAGCTGCAGTGTTACTTTAAACACTTTACAGATATTAGATCATTAATTATCCAACATCTCATAGACATTATTTTTTAAATTTTTACTGTGATGGATATTTCTGTATTTATAAATATATAGATCCATATTTTTTTCCTGAGGGGAAATGGGGAGAGCAATTTTTTCTATGCAGTAAAATGAATAATAAAAAAAAAAAACTGAGAACAAGTTCATGCTTATTTTTTTCTACATCACACTACCCTTTTAGTTATACCAATTATTTCACCTTTCCCCTCAATAGCTCATGGCCCGACAGACTAGGTTGACAGAGAATCTAGAATACACTTCAGCCTGGAGACAAAACAAAGTGTACAGTAATATTTTCTGACACCTTTATGGACGTGCATACTAGTTATTATTCTGCATCAGAAGCTGGATGTGAGTGGTTAGCATGTCATATAGATGGTAGCAGTTGGCTTAATTTTCCAAAGATAAATTGAACACATTTGAAGCCTCCTGAGGGAAAAAGAGAGAAAAGATGTTGCAGTTAAGAAGGATTCTTTGAGTTGAATGTTTCCTTTCTGTTCTAATTCTTCCTTTCATTCTCCCATCTCTCTTTCTTTGAGGGTTCCAACTTCTTTCAATGAGGTTTTGGGCAGATTGTCCCATGTTGGAGCCCTGTCTAGGCCTCTTACTGACTGGGTGACTATGTAAAGTGGCTTCCTGTTTGTGAACTCTAGTTTCCTTTGTGAAATATGGACAATAAGAAATCAGTATCTTAAGAATGTCATGTGATCTGAAGTAAGTAAGTAGCTAGGATTAGTACCTACCATTGAGCCTGACACATTGAAGTTATCAGATGATTATAATAGGTTTATTAGTTTAGTTGATTCTCATGTGTTGCCCATCCTAAACTATTCACTCATCATTGACTATTTAGGGCTTACCAGAGAAATTACAGCATTATGACCAATAACATGAGCTACTACGGTTAACTGTTATTAATGAAATCTGCCCTGCTCTATTAACCATTTGTTTTTCTGATATAGACATTACCTTATTTATCTATAATTGTTTCCTATCCTAGTAAAGGGTTTTCCAGTCTTGCTTTTCTACTTATTCAGCCAAAGGATATCCTCCTATCCTTTGGAATGAAATCTCCAAACCATCTAGTCAATGTTAATTATGCCATTTCTTAAAGTTTAATCTTAAACATTAAAAAAGAATTTTTTTTTTTTTTTTTTTTTTTTTTTTTTTTTTTTTTTTGCTGGTACTGGGGTGCTTGGCAACCCTTCTATCTCCAGGCTACACTCCCAGACGCCTATTTTTACATTTTTTTTTTAAATTTGGAAACAGGGTCTCTTAAGCTAGCAAGGCTGACTTCGAACCTGCACAATCCTCCTGTCATCACCTCCCAAATGTGGGGATTACAAGCGTGCACCACCATGCCCAGTGCTTTTTTTTATTTTTAATATTATAAGCTGTGCTTTCAAATCTGGATGCACAGATTTGGTTCTGGATGCATGCTTCCACAGACTGGAAATTTGGAAGAGAAATATGCAGAAAATCCAGTCAGAAACAATCAGAGATTTCCTTTTCCATGCTTGCTACCAACAGTATTCCTTTACAGCTAATGCAAACTCTGTAGACTTAAAGTCTGTCCTCTATGATTCATGTGTAAGGATCGATGGGGTGCCTTGGGATAGAGGAGGAGAACATGCAGATACTGCTCTTCTGTATAGAAACAAACAAACAAAAAAACTCTGGAGTGGTAAATCTGAGGTTCCTGATATGAGCTTAGAGCTCAGATAGTAACGCTGTTAGAGCTGTCTGAGTGAATAATGATATCTAGTCTGACCCTGGAATGAATCTATGTAGTTCATGACATTCTCTGTTGTAAATGGTGGGAAATCAGAACTGGCCCATAGGATCTGGCTTATCAGATGAAGAAAGCCTGAGCATTTTGTACAGGGCTTATGAACACAGGCTCTGGAGGAATCTAGGCATGAGAGATGTTTCCTATTGTCTTTTTGTGTCCTATGCAAGTTCAGATCCTAGGTGGCCTACCTGTGCAGATGTGTGATTGAGACCACCTTGCTGAACATTGCTGCCCCAACAGCAAAGTTGGTCTCCACATGCTCTCTTGCTCACTGAAAGCACAGCTTTAGTTTGATGGAATGGATGTAATAATTGATTAGTAAATACACTAAGGCATCGCTTCTTAGACGTAACGTGCCTAACCATTTTCTGGGGGGTCTTGTTAAAACACAGATTTAGATTCTCTAACTCTGGGGCCCATAATCTGCATCCCTGATAAGCTTCCAGGTGATGCTGATGTGTTCAGCGGACTAACTTTGAGTACCAAGGCTCTCTTCATATTTAATACATATTTAATAGTATTTATAAATATTTAATAGTTATCACAAAACAAAGCCCTGGGCTAGTGTTTCGCAGCATGCATCACCCTTACCTGAAGGAATTATTAAAGTATGGATCACTTGGCCTCACATTCCACATTTCTGATTCAGTGCATGAGGGTTGGGGCCTGAGAATTTGCATTTTTAAAAAGTTTCTAGTCTATAATCCTAGTACTTGGGAAAATGAGACAAAAGGGCAAGGTGTGTGGGGCCCTGTTTCAAAATAATAGATAAAAAGGGGTAGGAGTATAGATCATACATAGAATGACCCTGGGTTCAGTCTCCAGTTCTACAATAAATAAATAAATAAATAAATAATCCTAGGTGATGCTTATACTGTAATGTGGATTGGTAATTCAAAACCGGTGACCTGAGCCAAATTTTTTTTTTTTGCCAGCTGAAAACTTCTATTTATATTTTTGAAATATATTTTTTAATCTTAGGAAGATGGTAATCAGCAGTTATTTTTAATTAGACTTTCTATTTTAGCTAATTGTATATTTGCACTGTAGTTATAAGGACTAATTTCAAGTCTCCCTTATGCAATTCCTTCCAAAGGCAACATCTTACAAAACTATAATACAATATTATACATAGGATATTAACATGATACACTCTACCACAATTTATTCATGTATGATTAGTTTACTAGTATACATTTTGTGTGTGTGTGTGTGTGTGTGTGTATGTGTGTGTGTGTGTATATATGTACATGGTTGTGAGACTTTCAATGCAGTTGTGTCATGTGTATAAATTCACAAGCAAGACACAGGACAGTTATACAACCACAAGGATTCCCTCCATTCTAGCCTTTCCTCAATGCTCTATCTTAATCCCTGGCAACATAAACACCAATATATTCTCAATTTCTACAAATTTGTTATTTTGTGTTATACAAATAGAAGGATGCATAATATAAACCACTGAGAATTTTTAAAGCTTGCTGGTGTCTGTAACCACTGGATTCATATTTGTAACCCACACATCTGTATTTTAAAAGGCAAGTAATCCTGATATTGAGGTAGGATTTATAATCTTTGCCTTACCAGTAGGGGAGATCCCTAGCTTTAGGAATTACAATGGAAAGCATAATAGGAATGAATTTCACTTTCTAGTGGCCAAAGTCTAGAGTTTAATGTAAAAGACTTTTAAAATCAGAAATCTTCTTGGAAATGCATTTTGAATACATCCTTATGTCTTCAATTTACTCCTAAATTAAACAATAGGGTCATTCATACTATAATACAGGCTCCATTTATAGCCTGAAAATAGTTGTTTTAAATTTAAAATACTAGTAAAACATTAGCAGCCGGGCGTGGTAGCATAGGCTTGAAATCCCAGCATTCAGGAGACTGAAACAAGAGCATTGTGGTTCGTGGCCAGCCTCAGCTACTTAGTGAGGCCCTACCAAACTCAGTGAGATCCTGCTTCAAAATAAAGAAAAATAAATAGGGCTGTGAGTGTAGCAGGAATGTAGAATGCCACTGGTTTCATCCCCAGTATCGCCAAAACTAAAAAAGAAAAAGAAAAGAAAAACAAAACAAAACAACAACAACAATAAAAAAAATAGTGTTCAAGATACCAATACTGGTAAATTGTTTATTCCATAGAATCCATGTTTTCCATTTGCTGGTCAAATGTGATCTAAGCCAGATCAAAAAAACTGTATTCATTTTTCTCAAAAAATTATGTCATAATTTGTATCATAAGTATGATATGTGTATGTGTATAATTAATAATTACATTGAGGCTTATGTGCTACATGAAGTGTTATATGAAAATCAATGTTATGGGAAGAGATGTGTGAATTTCTGTTACACAATACTGAGGGTATAGATTAGCAAAGACTTCTTTATTTGAAAACACAGTGATCTCCTATTTTGAATATTTGTATCTCCTTTTCCCCATCTTTCTAAAGACAAATCCTGTAAACAAAAATAATGGTAATATTTATTTCACATTTGAAATTAATATTAGCTCACATTTTTACTTATTTACATTTTCTTAATATTAAAATATTGGGTGAATTCCTAGGTATTTCTTACATGCCCTTGTGTAATTATGTTTATACTACCCTGACAAATATGTCAAATAGTTAACATTCTCTACTAAAACTAAAAGAGAGAGAGAGAGAGAGAGATGGAGAAAGAGAGAGAAAAAGAGAGAGAGAGAGAAAGAGAGAGACCCTACTTAAATATGTTTAAAATTTCCAATTTAGAAGGGAAGTTGTTAGAATGGTCTTCCAAATATTTCTTACTGAAAAACAAATCCACACCAAACTTAGTGGCTTAAGGCAAAACCACCCATCAAAATGCTCAATGTTCTATAATTTGGGCCGTATAAACAGGGATAGCTTGTTTTTTTTTTTTTTTATCTCATTCTGGGAACTGAGATGGTTTAACTTTGGCTGAAAGATTTAAATAGCTCAGTCATATAGCTGAAAATCTGATATCTGTTTTGGTTCATCTCCAGGAGAGTTTCTTTGGGTTGTGACTTGGTATCCGTGATCCATGATGTCTGAATTCCAAGAACAAACATCCCCAGAGTGATATAGAGTAAAACTTACCATGTTCTGTAGCTAGAGGGAACAGCTTTGATATTGATGCAGGATTACTTCTGTAATACTCATGGCTTAGGCAGTGGCAAACACCAGGGTGGGGTCTCAATATGAGGAATAGTAAAGAATTTTATGCTAATGAAATCCAACTTTTGCCACAAATCCCTTGCATTTCTGTCAGGAATACTGTTTGCAGCAGTAGGTTTTCTCACTACTGAATCAGTATCAGTTTTGAGACCCATGCATAGGTTCCCACAGTGAGCGACACTGCCCCCTGGGGGCACCGGAACTAACATATAAATGCATATAAATGCACATTTATCATTCCATCTTCATTCCATCTTTCTGTTTATTTGCCTAAAAATGATAAATATCCAAGGAAATTTATTTCTAAGTTTTTTTTTATGAAAAGGGGATGGTAACTCAAATGAGTTTGAAAACCTTTTAGACACAATAGAATGCACTTTTTTGGTGAACAAACTCCTAGAGCATTGTTCTTCTCCATGAAAGACCGGTGAACTAAATAAACAAGTCTCCCATCCACTGTAAACCTAGGATTCAACAATGGTACTGAATGACAATAATGTTGTGGAAATGACCACTATTCAAAAAGAGAAAACCTTGAAGTCGCATTGCAGTCACTAGTAAAAACCAACCCTTGAATTCAATTATTCAATTTGGTTGGCATATGCTATAGATTCTTCAGTTCATTTCCAGTACTGGAATAGGAAACTCATACTCCCAGAAATTTGGCTGCACTCTTCAGTTCTTAGTTCTATTTCTGGTTCTCCCTCCTCCTCCTCCTCCTCCTCCTCCTCCTCCTCCTCCTCCTCCTCCTCCTCCTCTTCCTCCTCCTCTTCCTCTTCCTCCTTTTCCTTCATTTCCTTCTTCATCTTTTTCTTCTCATAAACCATCTTTGTTTGCAGCTAAAGCTCATTTTTTTTATACTAAGGATTGAACACAGGGGTATTCTATACCTTAGCTAGAACCCCAGTCCTACTTTATTTTGAGACAAGTTCTTGCTAAATTTTTGAGACTGGCCTCACACCTGTGATTATTCTGTCTCGACCTCCCAACAACCTCCCAAGTACTGGGATTACAGGTGTGCACTCTCACACTTGACAGCTGAAGTGCATTTTTTAATGGTACTGGAGACTGAATATTGGGGCATTATACCTTTGAGCTATATTACCAGTCCTTTATAAATATTTTTTGTTTGTTTTGAAACAAGGTCTCACTAGTTTGCTGAATCTCTCTATTTTCATGAGGCTGGCCTCAAATATGCAATTCTCATGTCTAAGCCTTCCAAATACTGAAAATACAGGTGAGAACTACCTTACCTGGCAGTAGAGGTGTATTTTAAACCTGCATGCTGCCTATAATTTTTTGTGGGGGAGGGTCTGGGGATGAAACCCAGGGGCATTCAACCTCTGAGCTACTCCGCCTGCCATATTTTATTCTTTATTTTAAAGCCAGGTCTCACTGAATTGCAGAGGGCCTCACTAAGTAGCTGAGGCTGTCCACGAACCACAATCCTCCGGGTCTCAGGCTCCCAAATAGCTGGGATTACAAGAGTGCGCCACCACTCCCAGCCTGCCTATGAATTTTTGAAAGTCCAATGGCCATTTTTGTTCTTACTTATGTCTTATTTAGTCAAAGTCAATGCATTTTATTTAAAGATGTTGTAAGCTTCTTAAAAATTAAATATTTGACAAAAGTTACACTCACAAATTTCTTCCTAAAGACCCCATTATGGCACTGGACACCTAGAAATTGTCTTTGGTAACAGTTCTTAAGAATTTTAGTTAAGGATTTTTGATAAATGCCACCCCTGTCTATAAGGTTTTCAGAGGGAGGCCCTTTATCTCAGAGAAAGTTTCTGGGAGGAACCTCAGTTCTTGTTGAAATATTAACATCAAAGGATTATATTACCCCATTCTGCATTCAGTCTATAAACTAAAACTTTTAAATTTGAGAACTCCTTCTCTATGGAAAATCTTGAAGTGAAAAAAGAACTTTCAAATGTAAGTGGTCGTAGATCATGGAGAAGTTCCTTCTCTATCTCAATTCTCTCCATTCACATTTCATTTGAGCAAAAAGAAGAAATCAAAAAGAAGAAGAAGAAATCTTCTTTCAAAGAAGAAAGCACTTTGTTTTTTTATTGTGTGTGTGTGTGTGTGTGTGTGTGTGTGTGTGTGTGTGTGTGTGTGATTTGTAGGATAACCTTTTTTTTTTTTTTTGGTGGTACTGGGGATGGAGCCCTTCTACCTTCGGGCTACACTCCCAAACCTATTTTATATTTTATTTGGAAACAGGGTCTCTTAAGCCAGGGAGGCTGGCTTCCAACCTGCAAGATCCTCCTGACTCCACCTCCCAAGTGTGGGGATTACAAGCATGTGCCAGCACACCCAGCAAGATAACCTTATTTTTAAAGTTAATGGGTACATCACAGGAAACAAAAACACAAGAAAGAAAGAACAAAGTCATCCAGTCACAAGAAGCTTAGTTGTCTGTGACCTTCCAATTCCTGTATGTACATACACAACATCTCATTTGTGTGATCAAGCTTATAGTATACATCGTGCTTTTTCACACATCAAGAATATTCACCGATTCAAAATCCCAAAGCTACAAAAGTATTTTTGATAACCAAGTATATTGTGCACCAAATCAATCTGTTAAAAAACTGTAATCTTGCCTTTCTTGGGAAAAAAATTTCACTGAAGATAGAAATAGACAGGCCTCTAGATAGACATATTGGCAGAGTGACAATTAAAATACAGCATCCCCTTAATGACTGATTTAAAATGAGACATAAAGCAAGAATATTCCAAGCATGTTTCTAGGAGAGTTATTACATTTCTACTACTAAAATGTTAGCTTGAAAAGCATGGTTCCAGTGAACTAAGATATTATTATGAGACAGTACAGAAGATATCCCCACACACGTGGCACACTCACATCATAAAGTAAATCTGAGAGACACTTACTCCCACCTCTGTGCACTTTCTTCTGCCCCTAGGCTGCAAGCCCAATTATCAAGTCCTAATACACACTGCCCAGGGGTGTGACAATCTCATGTCCAAATGCACCTTTCTTAATAACTGTAACAAAAAAGTATTTACATATCAGCTAATTTACAAGCTTTTCTTTTTACCATACACTGTCACCTCGGGACATTTATGAAGCTAAGGTGTTAGAACATAAACACAAACTTTGTGCACCATAAACACAAGTAATTACCAAAGCTGCACATAGAAACTAAGAATGGTAAGAATCTAAAACTGTCGTCCAGGTACAGAGATACTAACAAAGCGCTCTTCCCCGCACCATTCCTCCTCTCCCCCTTCCCTATTCCAGTAACTAATGTCATCTATTAAGCACAGGGCTTCCTCTAGCTTTAAGATACGGATTCACAAAGATCATTCCAGAAAAGAATTCTTTCTTAAAATTAACAAAAGGACAATTGTATATGGATTTTTTCCTACTTCTAACATACTTTGGCCATTAGAATTTACCCTTTAATACTCAGCAAGAGAAACTAAAATGTACAGATAGAACAATGGCTAGACAATATGAACTAATCTAAGGGCTGCAGAAAGCTT
The DNA here is from genome assembly GCF_963383645.1 of Muscardinus avellanarius. Taxonomy (NCBI): domain Eukaryota; kingdom Metazoa; phylum Chordata; class Mammalia; order Rodentia; family Gliridae; genus Muscardinus; species Muscardinus avellanarius. The sequence goes on from NC_137796.1 coordinate 24,363,387, forward strand.
CTTTGTGTGTATTCCCTACTCCACACATTACCCAGAGTTCAAATAGCGAACTCCCCAAGACATCAAGAGTACTAGTTCTATTCCCCCAATGCAACCATTCCTGTGAAGTAACAAAAATCCTTAAAGGGCATAACTTTAGCCCTCTAATTTTACCACGTGTCATGCACTTTTAAAACATTCAGAAAGCCTAGATGTTTTCAATAAGGACTTATGTTCCACTATACATACTGTGGCAAAGCATAAACCGCACACATATTTTTAAAGGCTATTATTTGACACTGTCTTCTATATAGGAATATTCTGGCCTATAACCCTTCCCCATTCTATCTTAACAACTCAAGGGTTTGATAAATGCATCTGCAATGCTTAGGACTTTAATATTTCACTTCCTAATTGCTTTTAAGTATAGTCTAAAACTATATGTTTTATATGTTTTTTTTCTTTCTTTTTTTTTTTTTTTGGTAGCACTGGGGTTCCTGTTGATCCTTCTACTTCAGGGCTACACTCCTAGACCTATTTTTTTTTTTTTTTACTTTTTTATTTGAAAACAGGATCTCTTAAGTCAGCATGGCTGGCTTCTAAACAGTGAGATCCTCCTGTCTCACCTCCCAAGTGTGGGGATTACAAGCGTGCGCCACCATGCCTGGCGTTTTTCTATGTTTTATATTAAGTTTTCCCACTATATGCATAGTAGTATTGAATAAATTACACATATCAGCAATGATTATATCTGAAAGTGTCTTCTAAGTAGGAGCATTTTGGCCTAGAATCCATTTCTACTGGTTTATATGAGGCTTTGAATATTCCATCTCTGTCTGGAATCACTTTAATTATGTCATCAACTTCATTTGGTACATTTACTAATTTCTTTATTCGACATAACTTACAAGTAGCATGCTCATAATCCTTACCACTAAACAAAAAGTTCTGCCTGCTTTTCTCATTCCCAGGAATATATTACTTGTCCCAGTTACTTTCCAATAAGACCTCACCAAGCACTTCCTGATAACCCTGTAGTCCTTAACCAAAGGTCTCCCTGATGCCCTTACCAGCTTCACCTAAATGTCTTATCTATTCATCCAGCTCTTACCTGCCATCTGGTCCCAAAGGCAATGCCACATGATTTTAGTTTTCTTTATAGCAACTGCACCTTACTCCTGGCACCAAAATCTGTTATCTGCTCTTTCCTAACAAACAAACCTAGAATTTAGTGGCACAAAAACATTTATTTTGCTTATGAATCTGCAATTTGGGCAGGGCATCCCAGGCTTAGATTGTCTCTGAACAATGTGGTATCATTTGGGATAGCGTAAAAGGGTTGATGATATACTCCAAAGGGGACTTCTTCTCACAACTCACAGATTGGTCCTAGCTATCAGCTTTCTCTTCAAGGGGCAGTTTGAGCTGGAATAAGTCCACATAAAGCACAAATGAAGATTGCTTTGTATCTGAGTTCGGAGAACTCCATCTTTAGGGAGCTATGAAGAAGCTGGTAGCTTTGTAGGACTGGAGCCTAGAGATAAGCAGTATCAAATCTGTCATTCCCTCAGTTGCAGAAAAAGCATTCCAGAGACAGAAGCATCTATCCCAACCTACAGTGAAAGGTGTGTAAAAAAATTGGGGGGGGCACCTTTTAAAATTATCACATTACTTTAAGATACACAAAAACATTGTTACAAAGAACAGTGGATACTCTCAAAATACTTGGAAGGATTAAATACTAATATTTAAATATATATTTAAGTAATAAATATTTAAGATATACTGTTTACATTTTTTGTAGTTTTAACTCCTAAAACCCCTAAGACATTTTAAAAGCAGAGAACATTCATATACTTTGCACTTTATCTTTGGATAAAATTTTATTTTAAGGTCTGTCTTACAGTCTAGCCAGCTCTGTGAGCTGAGACTGTTTCTTATACTCACTAAGCTTGTTTTATTTTTCTTCTGTAATCCAAGAATACTAATGATATTTGTTCTATTTAACGCAGAGGAATCTGTGATGGTCAAAAGAGTCAAAGAAATGAAAATCAAAATAGAATGTAGACAGGAATAGAGCACCTCTATTTCCTCCTTGTAAAAATATATAATCAGAAACTCTGGGGATCTAAAAAGAGAGCCTAACTTAGTAAACTACATGTATCGACACTGCTCACTTAGAGGAAACATGGTTTGATTGAGGTTTATTTAGAGTTGAGTATCTATAGACAAGAGGCTGGGTCTGTGTTGATGACACTTGTGGGACTCTGAGAACCACAGAGCAACACAAGGTAGCAATCACCTGTCATCCCAGTACTGGGGAGACTGAGACAGGTGGATCATTGGTTCTAGGCCAACCTTGGAAACAAAGTGAATTTTCAGTTTTATTGCTGGTTCAATGTGCAGAACACTGTGCAAAATAGAACGCTACCACATAGTTGCTACCCATAGATGAGAATTTTGATGTTGACATTATATATGCAATCAAACATCTCAGTCATTGATATTGAATTATTTTGCATTACAATAGTGTGCATGTGGGGCTATGTTTGTTGCCTCTTAAATACAAAAGGAAATGGTCCTCTTCTAGTGATCCTTTGGGACTTTTTTCATTTTTTTAAATAATTTCTGCATAATGTTTTTCTCTTGGGAATTTCTTGGAAGTGCTTTCAAAGGCTTTGAAAATTGAGTTTGCAAATGAAGACAATGACAGATGAATTCAGACTTACCTTAAACACTTGGCAATAGCAAACAAAGCAGAGAAGAGGCAACAGTGACAGAAAATGTTCGAGAAAATCCTTCTGGTCTCATACATACATGGTAGGGACAAAAAATGTGCAAAATGCCAGGGCCTTGTGAGACTGGAAATATCAGCTTGTGTAAAAACATTTTCTATTAATTAAAATTTTAAAAGCCAGTGCTTTTATTCTTGGTTAAAAATGCAGTGCATGGATGATACAAATAGTATAAAATATGGAATAAAAAGCCACTGAAGAACAAAATCTACCATAAACACATAACTGCCATCATTTAATAGATTTCTCAGCAGTGTTTTCTCTATAATTTTAGCATATATTATATGCAATTTAAGTGGTCATTTTCCTCTGCTATGCAATTAAAGAAAACTTTATATGTATCACACTGCTGGCTACATGATATTGTACTATACAGCTAGATCGTAATTTACCTAAGTTTTTCTTTAAGAATTTAAATTATTTAATTTTCTACATTATCTCTACTAATTTAAAATACTCTACTGCAAAACATAATAGAACACTATGTCACAAATATAAATACACATATACATAAATATGTATATAAACAGATACATGCAAATACTTATTTAGTAAACATATAAATATTTTGGCTTATCAAATTTATATAATAAAATATACATTGAAATACTAATCAACATCACAGGGCTCAATTGAGTGAATGGTAGATAAACTAATTGAGATGATTCATGAAAATTATGAATTTTTTAAATCATTACTCATCCACTGAGTAATTTTCCCTAAACATTGCATTTTTTATCTTTAATTTATGTGACATATATCTTAATTTTTGAAAATCGAATCAACCAGGCGACTTTTCTTCAGTTGAGAGTGATCTGTCATATATCTTTCATCTTGACTTGAGTTTCTAAACTATTATATTTCACATTAAACAAAATATAATGCTTCTAGTAATATTCCTTCACTCATCAGACTATACATCCACCCATCAATTTATCCAAACATTTACCTGCCCATTAGTTACATTTTCATTTATCTACTGATTTAATTCATATATATGACTAATAATTATGCATGGAATATTGGGCCAAAGTTTAGATAAAGTATTCTATTTTGAGAATCTAGAGATTTTTTTTTTTCTAAAAAAAGAGAACGTATGTCATAGTAAAAAAATAGTTAATTAAAAAACTCAGTTTAAGCACCTTATACTGACGTTCAGAAATGTTGATTGTCTTGCCTTTATTTCTTAAAAGTGTAATTTGTTCATATGAAATATGTTTCTACCAATTTAATTTTCACTAAATAAATACAGAGTAAATGGTACTTTATAATGTTACCAGTTTGATGCCTGGTAGCTGTTAAAGACATGGAAACTGCTGCACCTGTTTTCACTGTTATCATTATTACGTCTTCTGTCTATAACAGTTGAGAGATATCAACGTGGGTTCTTGTTCTTAGCTAATTTAGAAAAAATAGCCAGAACTGTACTGCTGCAAGTTTAAGCTAATTTTATTACAAAGGTAGAAAGAAGGGACAGACCATCAAAGCACTGCATTAGAGGGGTGCAGTGGAGTGCCTTGAAAGTAAGACACTGACGTTTTGAACATAGAACAGTTTTTATATAAGGATTCATTATCTCCTTTCTCCATTTTGCTTGGCCAAGAGTCTTTTTACTACCCCCTGACTTAATGCAGGCGCAGGCTCACCAATTATCTCCATGGTGTTAGCCTTTCTTGTTTGATTTGTGAAAAAGATGTGTTACTTGGTAACAAGGTCAGGGGTTACATAGTATGTGACATTTTGGAGAAAAAGCCTGTACCATCTTCCCACATCCTTGAGGAGATTTTAGCGATTTTTATTTCTATCTGCTAGAATTTATGTATTATGTTAACTTGTCTTTAATGTATGGAGAATTTGGGCTGGGACTCTTTTGTGTACTTAGTAATTTATATAGGGTTCTCTTAACCTTAAACTACTGTGAGAATTTAGTTTGTTTTAACATTCCATGGTTAGCTGGGCTAACAGCTAACTTTTAGCTGATGGAGGTCAATATTGGCTGCAGGTCTTGCCTGATAGCTTAGAGGCAGAGAAAAGGACTTTATTGTTTTGCCTAAGTATGAAAGCTTATTCTTATTAGTAATTAATACAGCTCTCATTCACAATCAATACAGGCTCAATCCCCATCACTGTCTCACTAAAATCATAAAGTGCTTGCAAATTTTCTCTCTGAAACTGACACGTTAATGTTAATGCTTTTGTTCCATTTTTATACCACTAGCTGGATTTAAAACATGAAGAATAGTATGTAATTTTTTTTTTCAGTACTGGGAATGAAACCCAGAGGCATTCTACTGCCGAGCTACACCCCTAGACTTAATTTTTTATTCTTTATTTTGAAACAGGGTCTCACTAAGTTGCAGAGGACTCACTAAGTAGCTGAGGCTGGCTGTGAATCTGCAATCTTCCTGTCTCAGCTTTCCAGTACTAGGATTACAAACATGTACAACCACATCTGCCTTAGTATGTACTTAATTTAATGATCATAATCTAAAGATGTAAACTATATTTACCTTATAAAATTTAACTTATAATGTATTAATTACCATACCCATGATGTACATGAACAAATTCTCTAAAGGCTCATTTATAAATAATTTAGTGGGGATGTTTCTTTTAGTCAGCATTTAACCACTGTGATCCAACACCAGCCATGCACAAAACTTAGAGGAAGGGAGGTTTTATTAAATTAGAGATCTGAAAAAATTCAGGGGAATTGGGTGGGGTGACACATACTTGTAATTCCTGTTTTGGGGAGGCCTAGACAGGAGAATCACAGGTTTGCTGTCAGCCTCAGCTACATAGTGAGGCCATCCGTAACTTAGAGAAACCCTGTTTCAAAATAAAAAATAAAATAGGGTTGGGGGTATGGCTCAGAGGTAGAAAGACCCTGTGTTCAATCTTTAGTAACACATGTGCACACATACAAACAAAAGTAAAAAAAAAAAAAAAAGATTCAAGGGTCATATACTGTTTGGGGAAAGCTTCTGCCACAGCTGAACTTCCTCAAGGCATCTTGGCAAGGGAATAAAGAGGAGGGGGCAAGGGACTTGTACAGTCTCCAAGGCTACAGTCACCTCAAGGGACATACCTCCAGCTACAGTTAGGCTACCCCAGACTCAGATTCAAGGGACGTTTTACTTTTAAATCATATCAAAGCAAGTATGATTATCTTTCCCCTTCTTCTTCTTCTTCCTCTTCTTAATCGTCCTCCTCTTTCTCCTTTTCCATCTCCTCCTCCTCCTCCTCCTCCTTCTTCTTCTTTTCTCTTTCTCTCCTCTAATTTTTGCATAGTACATATTTTTAACCATTTTGCTTGTAATGTGTTAAATACTATTCAGAAAGGGAAAAATAGATTGTGAAAACGCAGAAAAAGAAGAGGAGTTCCAGTATTCTCTGGTGGAGTTCTATCAGGAGAGATTTTTCTTAAGGAAATTGAGTAGAACAAGAACACAGCACTTGCTTGTGTCCTTTAAAGTTAATAACCCGAGCCCAATTCTTTGTTAAAACCTAGAACAATTTTGTCTTAAGTTATCTCAATTAAGGAATCAGGAAAAGAATGTTTGTTTAACTCCCTTTGAAGTCTGCTAGTATCACGTACAAGTCTGTTGCTATCCTAAACAAAATAATCGTTTGTTAATCATCCAAAAATAAACCTGTCCCTGACTAATTTCAGACATCACCATGTTCTTCTCTTAGTGTCTCTGCGATGAACCTCTGTTTGAAATGTATGTTCCCTTGCGATAGTCATAGCCAATTCCTTCCTCTTCAAGTCTTTACTCAAAAAGGCCTGTGGAGATCTGCACTAATATCAGTTGCTTCTCACTCTATTTTTGCTAGCATTTAAAAAATTCCTTTCTGACAATATCATACGATTTGCTTGTTATCATACTTATTGTTCGTAAATTGGTTCCCCTGAGTAGAATGGCGTCTGCTCTATATTGATATCTTTTATAAGAGTCTATGATTCTCTATGAGAGAAACATCTAAAACATCTAGTAGTAGTTTTCAATAAATATTTTTGAATGAAGAAATAATTGATTTAATAAATGAATGAAGGAAGAACCAATAAACTAAGAATAGGCTATTAACATTATCATTTATCTTAAGCAGTTTTGGCTAATACCTAATTGCATTGGATAATTATATAGAACTATAACCACTTTCATGGTTGTCCTAGACATGTTCAAATATTTGAGCAGGAAGGCTCAACCCAACTGAATGCAATATCATTATCTTTCAGTTTTCAAAAAGTAAAATATGCAGCTCAGGGAGATGAAATTTACTTCTTGCAACAGAGCAGTTATAAAGATTCTTAATAATCTTATTCTGAACCTGCATTCTAGTTAAGAGCTCTCATCACTAGCCTGTTTATGTGTAGTCACTCTCTAAAGCAATCCTTTATTCTTCTGGTTGGCCATGTTCATGCATTCTTGCCATTTGAGTCTTTTAGCAAATCAAGATGTCTCAAAGAGTAATTGGTCAGTCTTTTATCTTAGAGATATGTTGTATCTCAGTTCCTGTAAGCCAATGTTATTTTTTTTAAGAAACACATGTTTTATTTAAGCTAATTTCATAAATCTACATTGTTCTTTTATTAGAAAAATGGAAAAGTATTTGTGCCACATTATTTTGCCCTCTTTAGGTAACTTCTAAAGTAAAACCCCCTCTGCTAATTTATGACATTGTAACTCTACCTTTATCATGTCTATATCAACCTAAAATTCATGGTAAATATTGTATAACTACTAAAGGCTTGGGTATAGTTTGGAATTTGGCACGGTTGAATTCCTAATCCTCTATTGCAACAGAATTTATTACCTGACTTTAGGAACAAGAATTATTTTCTCTTTACCTTAGCGTTTCCATCTCTCTATTGGACACCAATATATAATAAAATACTGAACATTTACCGTTCTTAACTTCTTTTTCCTTCTTTTGCCTTTGTTTTCAGTGTTACCCTGAAACTATATTCATTGTATTCACACGATGAAATTATTTGTTTAATTGCCTTAATACATGAGACGATTCTTTTCAGTGTTGAACAAATTCCAACAATTTCCTGAGAAGAAGTTATAATGAAGGTTTTATGCGCAAAAAATTCAAAGTTATGGACTATTATTATTCTCATAGTTTTGAAAAAAATCACCCGTATAGGCAGTATTTAAAATTCTTAAATTCTGAATTGCTCCCATGCAATTAACTAGGAATAAATATGTATATTGGGATGCAAAACTATTCTTATTTTATTTTTCGCAGTACTAGGGATAGAACCAAGGGACATTCTACCTCCCAGCAACACTCCCAGCCCTATTTCTTTATTCTATATTTTGAATCAGGGTCTCACTGAGATGCAAAGGGCCTCACTAAGTAGCTGAAGTTGCCCATGAACCTCAGTCCTCCTGTCTCAGCCTCCCAAATGCTGGTATCACAACCGTGCATTACCATGCCTGGCTACTGTTAGCATTTATATTTGAGAGTTTTATTTTGGGTAGAGAATTCTGGGACAATAACTGTAACAATGAAAGATAAAAAGTTTGCTGGTAGAAGATCTTGTAAAGAACCTAAAATAAGCCAGAGTGTCAAACTGCTTACAGGAAAATAGTAATTTGTAGTGCCATGAATGCATGACCTATAATTTTAATGTAGGAGCCTAGTGAGATGGAAAATTATAATAATTCCTAATTTAGTTTTACTGAGTCAACCCCAAGATATAGCTTTCACAATATAAATTTGGTAGTTAATATGTGGGTCAGAATAAAAAGCAGTGTTTGTTTTAGTATGATGACTAGAATAGGCTTTAATCATACCTCATCTCCTCTATCTGCTATTCTTTTGCTCCAACATAGTGTTAGCCTGTGGTTGTATATTTGTAATGATGAGCAACTTGTTACTTTGGAGAAAAAATATTTTTTTCTCTTAAGAGCTGTATTAGAAAGTAGTTCCTTAGAGTGAACCTGAATATGTGTCCCATTGTGTCTGTTTTCTTTACTGGTAAAATACAAAGTTTCTTAAGATTACTATTTATGCGTCCCTGTTTATGTTTTCTAGAATGGTGGCAAAGAGAAAGGGTATGTTGTGGAATTAGACACTGACTTGGCAGAATCTCCAAAGAAGTTTAGTCAATAAGGAGAGAACTTGATAGTTCAGCAGGAAATACAACAGGAGACAGAAAACAACATCTAACTCTTTCAACATGCCGTAATTGGCTTGGTGTTTTAATATATGATTTCATTCAAATCTCTCAAAAGCCCTCATTTTAGTATGTATATATACCCTGTATTGCTGTATATGCTGAATTCTGCAGTCTGAATTCAACAATGAAAAAACAGAATCCTAATTCCTGTTCAGATGGAAGTTGCATTCTACTAATGATAACTGAGAATTGGCAAACTATAACATCTCCTTACCAGTCAACTTAAAGGCAAAGTTTCTATTGCCAGAGGGGATACCAGGACAGATTATTGCTTTCTAGAACTGAGGTTTCATAAAGGATGTGTGCTAATGCAACAAAGATTAATGCTGCTTTCTAAACTCTCACCAGATTTCTTTTATAAACAGGGAAAGATTCTTAAATTAAAGAGGTTTCATGACTGTGGCCCTTAATATATTGATCCTGTTAAAAATTCTTGGGTCTTTTCATTTTATAGTAAAAGTATCTGGTCTCCAAACTAGACCAATTAAGTCAAATTTTTACCAGACATGTTGATATCTACAAGAACTTGAGAAAATTTATCCAATTTTTTAATTGAACCTATTTTTTTTTTTTTTTTTTTTGGTGGTACTGAGGTTCCTGGAAACCATTCTTCCTCCAGGCTACACTCCCAGACCTATTTTTATACTTTTTTATTTGGAAACAGGGTCTCTTAAGCCAGCGCGGCTGGCTTTGAACCTGCGTGACCCTCATGTCTCTGCCTCCCAAGCGCGGGGAGTACAAGCGTGCACCACCACGCCTGGATAATTGAACCTATTTGAAGTGAAGTATATCTACTACTCAGTCCTTCCTAAATATTACAAGATGTAGTATGAATAGCTGGTATTCAATAAGCTTATTTTTTCCCTCTTACAGAAGAATTAGAAATAAAGTAGTGCTGCCCCCCCCCCAATACCCTATGCTAGCATCAAAGAATGGGCATATTTGACCTTTAGGAGCCATTACTCTGTGACCACCATTAGTCACCAACAGGTCTGCTGCTAAAGATAAAATTCCCCAGCAATTACTAACAAAGACAATTTTATTTTATTTTCATATCTTGGGTAAATCTCAGTGTTGAGTTGTTAGAACAAAGTAGAGCAAGGAGAGAACTGGTTTTTGGGAGAAAAAAATAGAGAAAGGAAATCAATGCACTTACAACTTCACATTCCATTCCTTTATATATTGCTCGTAAGCCTGAGAGAAAATTATTTGGATGGGGAAATGACACTGGCTCAGAAAGGTTAAACCCTTCCCAAATTGTTCTTTTGCTTTTCCTAGTTTTATTTTTGTTCATAATGTTTATCTATATGATGCATCCCCTTCTCATTTAAGCATGAATATAAATATAATAGCATGTGTTAGCTTTTATTTTTGCCTGTTTGTGCTTTTATTTGACATTTCTAGTTCTTAAAAGAGTATCTGATACCAGTGAGCTTGAAGTCCGTGTTTGTTGAAGGAATGAAGATTGGAAAATATATTTTTATCATCTGTATGAAATAATAATCATGTCACTTTTTAAAAATAGCATTTCCAGCCGGGGGTGGGCAGGCTTGTAATCCCTGCGCTTGGGAGGCAGAGACAGGAGGATCCCGCAGGTTCGAAACCAGTCGCTCGCGCTGGCTTAGGAGACCCTGTTTCTAAATAAAAATGTAAAAATAGGTCTGGGAGTGTAGCCCGGAGGTAGAAGGGCTTCTGGAAACCCGAGTACCACAAAAAAAAAGAAAAAAAATAGAATTTTTATGCAAGTGAAACCATGTTGCCTGAGAAGAATGGTTCACTGAACATCCCATGCTCTTAAATGCAAGCGCCATGTAGTAGTGATGATGCTGATGACGTTCTGAGGTGGCGCGCATAGATTCCTGATGAAGTAGTTTCGGCTTGCAAGTAGGATTTCACTATCCGTGGGATTGTACTAAGACTTGTACAAAGAATACATAGAGTGTGGACTTCAAACATCCAATCCTATGATCACTTAGTGGAGCAGAGGAAGAAGTCCACCAAAGTGGTTTGTTCTTTCCTTCTTCGTTTAGCCACAAAATCTGTTAGGTACTGACTACAGTGTCCCTTCACCTTGCAGAGGATTAGGATCATTGTGCATATCTACATCAAACTGTTCTAAGAGGCATGCACCAACTTATGAGGATAAACTAGGTTAATTTTTTTACGATTTAACTTTCTTCAAAGATCTGGCCTATTCATACTGGACTATGTCAAAATGAATACTACCACAGACAACTGGATTATTTGCAACAGGAGAACTGCAGATGCCAACAAAATGTTAGTGATTTTTGCTTGCAGGGCATTTCTTTTCCTTTTTTTTAAAATCTTTTATTATTGCTGGCATGTTAAGGAAAAAAATCACTTTTTATTTTTGTCTTTGACCTGATTTTTTAGAAATTAATGTTTTTGGTAGCATGCAGAGATTTTTCTCATCAAACATAAATGCAGGGGGAAAAAGTAAATCTTTTAGCAGTTTTTCTTTTTTCTTTTTTGCTATTATTTGGTATTATTTTGTTAATAACATCAAAGACAACTATCATGGCCTTTGTTTTCTCATTTTCTCATAATGTTTCAAAATAAACTTGATGCTCTGTGTGTCTGTCAGCATCTCGGTTGTTCTCCATTACAATCCCGCATGATTGCTTTACTGGGTCCAGGGTTAGTTTAGTAACTTTTCTTTTATAAAGTAAGTATTTTAGAACTGTGTTTTGTACAGCTAGCACCTAATTTTAGCTAAGACTAAAACAAATTTTAAGTTAAATATTCTAAGCAGTACAAGGCCATTATATTTAGGCTCTCAGTATTTTCTCTGCGAAAAAATTAACAAAAACAAAAATAAAAAAGTGTTTCCTATTACCTATAGATTTGTATGTTCTACCCAATATATCATTTTACATTTCTTCATAAGAATACATAATATTCTGTATATAGCTACATTTATAATATTCATAAACAGATGGTTTGGTGGATAAAAATACAGCTGGAGGAAGTAGTGATATATAGATGTAACTATGAATATCTGTGTTTACATTCACCTATATTCTACCCATTTAATGTGAGCAGCTGAGAGTAAGTCACCAATTCACTATTTTTTGTTATGCACTTGACCCCGAGGTGCCGGGATGTGTATAATCATTTCAGCCAGCTCCGATAATCACTCATCTTTATTTAATTCAATGTGGCACATAGATCTTGGTCCATTGTCACAATAAATGCAGAATTACAGTGGCCAACACAGAGACTGAAAGGTGGCCTCAAAAACAAACAAATAAATAAGTAGATAAAATGAATAAATGTATGAATTTTTGGTTAGACCAGTAACTAAGATAACTATGAAATGAATGACTATTCCATGAAATCTGTGGGCTACCAGCCACAGTATCCCTTCAAATGATAGAGAATAAGAACCATTTTATCATATTTTGTCCATCATTCAAAAAGCACAGGGTCATTTACAGTTCAATTTTCTTGGAGAAAATCATGATCTTATTATACTGTAACATGGAAGGAAAAGTGTTTTCCTTATGTCTGTGATGGTAGCTTAAATTAGACAAGTTGTCCCACCAAGAAGAACTATAAAGTTAGAGGAGACAAACACTCTTTGAAGGCAGCCAGTACTTAAGAAATCAAAATAACAGAGAGAAAGAAAACATATTGAAATTACTTCTAAATTTAGTGCTGTTTATTCCCTTCAGAGCATCGTGCTTTAATTATAGAATTAAAATATATAACCACAATGACACAGAAAAAAGAAGGGTAAAATAGATTATCATAAACAATTAATACATGCAAACAATCTTGCATGACACATAAAATGTTTAAAATACAAATTTAAAAATATACCCTAATAGCTGAGCATGGTGACCCACATATACTATCCCAGTACTTTGGAGGCTGAGAAAGGAGGATCACAGGTACAAGGCAACTTAGTGAGACTGTATTTAAAAAAAAATAAAATATGGCTGGAATATAGCTCAGAAGTAGAATGCCTCTGGGTGTCAACCTCTAGTACCAAATTAATAAATGAATAAACATATAAATATATCTTAATAAGACAGAAACACACATATAAATATTACATTTTGTATTTTTACTAAAATAATATAATGAAAGACAGTATAATAGTATAATGGGGAAATGGAATTATTAAAATTATTTTAAAGGAAAATAAAAGAAAAGAAAGAACTGATAAAAATATTTCTAAAAGGCAGCTCAATACAAAATTCAAATTCAGATATATAAGTAATCATATTAAAATATAATTAAGCTACATATTTTAATTAATAGACATCCAATGTCAGACTATATTTATTTTTTTATTTTTTAATTGGGGCATTGTAGTCATACAGCTTAATGGAGTCCAAGATGATAGAGGCATACATGCACACATCACTCATTTAGCCCTTTCCCATTTCCCACCTCATTTCCTCCCCCTTCCCCCATACATGTTTGTGAATGTGCATCATGTATATTAGAGAATTTCCCTCCTCCCATCCTCCTCAGTTAGGTTACCTTATTTGCTCATCTATGGTTTCTCCTTCTTCGTCTAGAGTTTCTCCTATGATTTATTTTCTCCCTAGCTTCCACATGTTAGAAAGAGCATCCAATTTCTTACTTTATGTGATTGTCTACTCTCACTTATCATAATGTTCTCCAGTTCCATTAATTTCTGTGTAAATGATATAATTTTGTTCTTCTTTATGGCTGAATAGAATTCCATTGTGTACATATCCCCATAGTTTTTTAATCCATTTTTTCTGTTGACGCACATCTTTGCTGGTTCCAGGTGGACAATTGTGAATTGTGTGAGTATGAACATAAATACACACGCATTAGTTTGGTAGTTTGGTTTCCATTCGTTTAAGTAGATATACAGAAACGGTATTGATGGATCGTAAGGTAGGTTTATTCCCATTCTTCTGAGGATCCTCCATATTGTTTTCCAAAGTGGTTGAACTAATTTGTAATCCCACCAAAAATCTAATAAACTTTCCACTTCTCCACATCCTCGTCAGCAATTTTTTTGTGTTTTGAATGATTGCCATTCTAGTTGGAGTTAGGTGAAATCTCAGGGTAGTTTTGATTTGTATCTCTCTAATTGCTAATAATGTTTAACAAATTTTATATTAAAAGCAACCAATATGAAAGTCACATTTCTTATCTACAGTGAAGCTTAAATATAAAAATACAAAAAAACTAAAAGTTTGAAAAAATTACATGTAAATGCAAACCAAAGGAACATAATGCACTTGTAAACTGAAGAGAAGGAAGTATTACCCATTAGAATTACCCATCTAAATTAGATGATCTAATTTAGAACTTATAATTAATTGAACAAGATACAAAAATACTTATAAATTTGTTTACTCCTTATAATGTATTTGGTAAGTAGAATGAGAAAAAAATGAGGTAATCAAGGGGAGCAATAGTCAAGTCAAACTGAAGATGAAGACTTTAGCCCACAATTCCCTATTAATAGAATTAGATGCTGGGTGCGATGGCACACACTTGTAATCCCCGTTTGGGAGTTGGAGACAGGAGGAGGATCCTGCAGGTTTGAAGCCAGCCGCGCTGGCTTAAGAGACTCTGTTTTCAAATAAAATATAAAATAGTTATGGGAATGTAGCCCGTAGGTAGAAGGGTTCCATCCCCAGTAACACACACACACACAAAAATAGATAATATATGCTAAAAGTGAAATACATGGTAAAGATAGAGAACGTTTGAATATTGTCATTAATACACCTAATTATAGTGTGTAAAACAGTGCACTACAATTTTAGAAAGATTATTCTTATCATGCATATTTGAAACATTTAGTCAAAAATGCCCCAAACACGAGGTCATATACCCAACAGTATGCCTTCGTAACACAGTGGAAAATAAGTTATTCAATTCTAAATAACCCATAAAAAATAGAATAATATAACAAAGAAAATTAGCACATTTAAAAAATGAGTGATAGCAAAAGGATGACAGGACTCACTATGTGGGCTGCAGTGAGCATGTTGCCTAGAGGGAGATCAGCCTAACATGTCTATATTAGAAAGAAAAAATGGCGAAAATCAATTTATCTATGTGTTCACCTGACAAAAGCTGAAATTGACCAGAAAATAATAATTTAAAAAGTAGTAGGAAGGTATAATATAGAAAATAATGAAATGAAAACAAATGCATGACACTGAATTTCCACAAAGCCAACATATATATTTTGAAAAAATAAATAAAACAGATAAAATCTAGGAAGAAAAATAGATAAAAGCTTGGAAGAAAAATAGAAAAGGTATAAGTTATCGATGATGATGGGGCAAGGGGCATCATTAACATTTCTCTAAATATTATAAAGATAATGACTCTGTTAGCTTTATTTATGCCAATAACTTTTTAAATGAATAGGCTAAAACATGGCTTTACAAACTGTCATAAATCTGGTAAATATGAAAATATGTATATAACCTTATTGAACAAATTAAATCCATAATTACCAGCTCTTAATACATAAATCCCAATGCTTAAATGAACTCTAACAAAATTTACCAGAGAAAAATGAGAGAATATTTCTCACCTCATGTCATGAGGTAGATGTAATCTTGTTACTAAACCTGATAAAAATATTACAATAAATGAGAAGGTAGAGCCTGCTCCTCATACACAAAATTATAGATAACATAATAACAAATCACAATAACTAATATATAAAATAATTTGACTCAGAATACAGGCACAAGTTATGACAGTTAAAATTCTAATAAGGCAAATTAAAATATTAAGAGAAAACAAAACACATCATTCACCTTAATAAATACACAAAAAGTAATATATTTACCTCTTTTTCAAGACAAAACTATTTTTGTCCAAGATAAAAACTCAGCACACAAGAACTGGAAGAGAATTTAATCTGATAAATAGTAGCTACAAAAATACAGTAAATGTCAGATGTAACAGTGAAATATTGAAATTTATATCCCTGAGATTAGAAGTAAGATAAGGTTGTCTACCACTGCTATTTTTATTTAATTATACTGAAGATTTTAGCCAGTACAATAAAGTAGAAGAAATAAAAATATAAATATTGGAAAGGGAGAAATAAAGTTGTCACTACTCAGAGACAGCATGATTGAATATATAAATAATAAAAGAGCATCTACAGTTATAAATAATAAGTAAAGTTTGCATGTTTCTAAAGTTATATTTTTATTTTCTATTAATACCAAAGAAAGATACTACTTAAAATAGTAAAAATACTTCTATTATAAACAAAGTCTAATGCAAGACCTCTAAGCAGTAAGCCCCACAGTATTACTGAGAGAAATCCAAGAAGATCTAAATAAATAAAGGGTTATACTAAGTTTACACTTTGTAAGATTCAAATGTAAAAGTTATCAGTTCTCTTTAACTCGATCTCTATATTCTAAATGATATCAATCAAAATTCTATGTGCATGCATGTGATATTAAAATGATGTGACAAATGATACTTTAATGTGCATGAAAAATAAAAGACCAAAAATAAAGAAAATATTATAAGAAAAACACAATTAGTGAGTTATTCAGACTGCCCTGAAGTCATATTTCAGCTTGATCACTTCCTGTCACTGAGGAAATATGAAAAAAATGATGACATTCATTGAGTTCTCTCCTTTGGACTCATTAGATATTTAGGAATTGATACTTTTTATTATATACTATGATATATAACTCATTGAGATTAATTTAAATCTTTGTTGCTCTGTTAATGATCTCATCTGAAGTGTGTGTATGTGTGCATGTGTGTGTGTATTCACAGCAACCTAGCACATCTCAAAGAGGTAGTTTATAACAGATCACACAATATCTTCTGGGTCATTTAAAATATCAGTCTTGTTTCCTAATGGAGTGTGTACATTTGCTTGTATGTACATGGATTGTGGCACTAAATTAAGTGGACTGAACACTTAAATTTAGCGTTAGATAAATGTATATTTGAATCACTCTGAAACTTTTTATTCTCTCTGAAATATTACTGTCTAAGAAATATAAATGGAATTTCATTGTGAATAGCCTCAATAAATTCTTTTCCAATAATTTAAAGTCAGTCATATTTTAAATAATTAGGGAAAAACAGAAGAGTTAGTAATAAAAACATTATATAATGTAATTTTCAGAGTAGAATAATAGATGTTTTCATAGAAGACCTAGGGTTCAGAGGATCAAAACCCCTCACATGATTTTGTTACTTTTCCTCTTGCCCTATAGCCAAAGGAGAGATGTGTAAGTTAAATATAAGCATGCATTTCAGACTGTGAAAGGAAGGAGTCAATACTTTTGAGTCATAAATTTATCCAAATCAATATCCAAAAAGATGGATAGGCAGACCAACCCCATACCATGCCCACCAAATAAAGATGCAGAGGCACACACACATACATATCAAAAAAAATCAAATGATGCTATTTGTTTGAATAATTTAGATAACAGGAAACTTGTAGGAATACTTAAAAATAAAAGAAAATGGAAAGTAATTAATGAAATTTTTTATTTGTAAACTTCCTTTCATATTATCTTTATTTAGAATGTGATCATTGCTGGGCATGGTGGTGCATGCTTATAATTCCCGCACTTGGGAGGAAGAGAAAGGAGGATAGCGCTGGTTCGAAGCCAACCTTGCTGGCTTAAGAGACCCTGTTTCCAAATAAAACAAATATAAAATAGGTAAAAGCGTTTCCAGGAACCCCAGTACCACAAAGAAGAATGTGATCATTAAAATTTGGGGCATGATGGTTCATTTTTGTATTCCCAGTACTTGGGAGGCTTATACATTTATTTATTATTATTTATTATTTCCTGTTATCTAATTATTGAGAGTCACAGATTTGAGGCCAGCCTCAGCAATTTAGCAAGACTTTCAGCAACTTAGGGAGACCCTGTTTCAAAGTAGAAAAACATCCATCTATTCATCAGCCAGCCAAGGTGTCCATCAACAGATGAATGGATTACAAAACTGTGGGATACATACACAATGGAATTTTACTCAGCCAAAGAAAATTACAATTACATCACTTACAGGGAAATGGATGAAATGGGAGGACATTATGCTAAATTATGTTAGTCGCAAAAATAAGAAATCAGATGCTTTCCCTAATATGCTAAAGCTAAGGAGAAATGGGTCACAGGAGGAACTCTAGATGAAAAAGGAGATCCTATAGAGGAGCAAATATGACAACCTGATGGGATGGTAAGGGGGAAGAAGGAAGCTCTCTAAAGCACATGATGTACTTAAACATATCGAAGTCAATCACTAAGCAAAGCATGGGAAGGAGGGATGGGGAAGGAATGGGGTGGGGATTGGGTAGGGGCTAACTGGGCAATGTGTGCGTGTATGTCTACACAAGATTTTTTTTTTATCTCATTATGATGTATGAATACAATGCACCAATTAAATAAAAATTTTAAAAAGTAAAAAAAAAAAAAATTTAAATCCTGGGGGATTAACTCAGAGCTAGAATGCCCCTGAGTTCAATCCCTGGGACAAAAATAAGAAAGAAAGAAAGAAAGAAAGAAAGAAAGAAAGAAAGAAAGAAAGAAAGAAAGAAAGAAAGAAAGAAAGAAAGAAAGAAAGAAAAGAAAAGAAAGGAAGAAAGTTTGTTTGTTTTTTTTTTTTTCCAGGTCTGGATATGGAACCCAGAGGCATTTGACCTCCCAGCTATACCCCCTGCCAATTTTTTATTCTTTATTTTGAAACAGGGTCTCACTGAGTTGAAAGGGCCTCACCAAGTAGCTGAGGCTATCAGTGAACCGTGATCCTCCTCTCTCAGCCTCCCAAATGCTGGGATTACAAGCATGCACTATCACGGCCGGCTTAAGAAATTTTTATTAGAAGCAATTCTCACTACAGTGGCTCTGAATATTTTCCCCACTGAAGGAAATTTCATAAGTACACATGCGACTACCTGGATTTTATACTTCTACCCCCTTGACTGGGATCAAGGGAATCAAGGACTCATTGTACATCTTTAGAGCAAAGCTTAAGTAGACGTGCCAAGGGACTGTACAGGACCCCACTGATTCTGGGTTCACTTAAGATGAATGTAATAAATAAGAGAACTATACATTTTCTCCCAATTAAGAGTTAACTTTAAGACCATGCAGCCAGATGACATGCTTTTTAGCAGCAAAGGACTAGAGAGGGGTCAGCAAGGACTCGAGCAAAAGTCAACCTTTAAGAGTTATTTTTTTATAGCCTTTAAGGCAGTTTCAAATATTTGTGTAAGTCCTCAGCTTTCTGAGAGAGAGAGAGAGAGAGAGAGAGAGAGAGAGAGAGAGAGAGAGAGAGAGAGAGAGAATTTCCTCCTCTTTCTTGACATAACTACTTCTTGATTCATATAAAAGTTATAACAAATAAGTTTTGTTCATTAGATAGTAAAATTCTATTTGATTAAAATTCTAATTTAATTCAAAACTACTCAGTTGATATGACTGAGATTTCATGAAGTAAATAAAGTTACTTCTCTACATTTCTAGAAAATTTTCAGTCCTATAATGAAAAAATATTAAAATTCGAATGGTCACCTATTCCCTATGGCAGAAATTTCTTGATAGCTTTTTGAAGGGATGAAAAGGCTGGGTTTGAATCAGTGTATCAATACAGTGGCCATGACAGAGAAAAGGTTGTGCAGAGAAAAAAATACTATCATGCAGAGAAAAAAAAAAAAACTATAAAAAGATATTCCCAGTAGCATTTCTATGCTGCTGGTATCTATGAATTAATTGCATTCCAACCTGTTCATGAGCTAATAATCTATGGGTTGGTAAACTATCACCAGTGTTTTAGCAATTATCATACCATGTATGTTATGGCAAAATATGTCTCAAAAAATCCTATCTTTAGTCACTAGGGACCTTGAACATACTTCTTAAATTATGTTCCAAGACCTTCTTTTAAATTCTAGCCAGTTTTATTTTAAAGTCCCTAAGTTGCCGTCTTTTCTATCATGTATTCAGATCACATCCTATTTTATAAACTTGCATGGCTTCTCTCATCCCCTATTCAATTATAAATTCTCTTATTTTGCATTCCCCCATTGACTGTAATTTACTGCTCATGGTTTCCACCCTTATGCCTGTAGAAGGCTCAAGAATTATTTATTAGGCCCCCACCAGTAGATCTAAATTTGTCAAATCATTTTTTTTCCCTCTCTCTCTCTTTTCTCTGGAGTTTGAAAAGGCGAGGCTGTTTATTTCAGTCGATGCTTGTAAAAACAGCAGCTCATGAAAACCAGTTAGAAGCAAATTCCCAAGTAACTTACACTTGGCAGTATTCCATTACCTTTGATTATAAAAGGGCAAAATTAATGGGCAATTCATGAGGCTATGTGACAGAGAGGTGACAGGAAGTCACTAAGACTCAAATGGTAGGACTTCCGAAGTTGTTTACACATGGTGCCATTTCAGCCTTTTGTTCGTATGTGAAAACAGCCTGACTTTTGTGACAAACTGCAAAGGGCTGCTCCTTCCAGACCACTGTGTCACCTCTCTCGTGTTTAGAGAATTCATCTTTAATGAATGTTAATCAAGTTTCTAATTATAATATCTTTATATTTAATGTTTGTATATCAGATGAAAGACAAACATTTTGAGACCAGTCACAAAGGATATGAATAATTTCCTTAGAAGCTTATCTAATTAATTTTATTACTCTAAATATCTTTAAAATGTGAATCCCTATCATTTCATTAATTTAGATAAAAGTGAATCTGGTTTTTATATGTGACACATGTGCTAAAAAGTATGATGCATTGCAATTTAAATCATGTGTATTCATCTAATATGGATAAAGATTTTATATATATGGGTTGTTTTGAGGTTTTATGATCATGGTTTCTTCTTTGTGTGCTTTATTTTGATTTTTTTTAACTTCTTTGGGCAGTTTCAAGAAACTGATAGTAAATTTATGGTATATACACACACACACACACACACACACACACACACACATATATATATATATATATATATATATATATATATATATGATAAACTTTCATGTACTTAGGGAAACAAAATGAAATATATATATATATATATATATATATATATATATATATATATATTAATTGTGGTCTTTTTATTTTCTCCTGTGGTTGTGGATTACAGTCTATAATTACTTCCTACACTCGTTGTACTTTTGTACCAAAATGCCACATTTTTGCTGTAATTGGCAAATATATTATATTTCTACATGTTATAAGCCTACAGTATTATTTAGAGTTGTCCCTCAGGATACATGGTAAATTGGTCCCAGAACTCCCCTTATATACAAAATTCACATATGCTCAAGTCTTTCATATATAGTAGTATAGTATTTTTATATAATCTATGAATGTCCTTTGATAAACTTTAAATACTCTCTAAGTTATGTACAGTACCTAATACAATGTAAACACCATACAAATAGTTGTTATGATATATCAAGGAATAAAAACAATAAAATGTCTATACATATTTGTATAGAGATTTTTTTCAAATAAATTCTATCTGAGATTGACTGAATCTACAGACGCAGAAGTCTCAGAAACAGAGGGCCAACTGTTGTATCTATAGTTTTATATAATTGTTTTTATACTTTTACGGGTACATTATAGTCGCACATTATAATGCAGTTCACAGTGATAATGACATACATATACATAGAACCTTATGGGCTTTCCTTGGCTCCCTACCATTGGCATTCTCACATTATGTTCATGGTGTCTATGGAAGTAATTTCTTTGTTGATCCTCTATGGCCCCCTTTCCTCTTCCCTAGACATCACCCCTGCTTCCATTGGAGCTTCTACTCTATTATCTAAAGTCTCTCTGGTACCCTGGTTACTCCCTAGCTTCCACATATGAGAAAAACATATGGCCCTTCACTTTCTGTGACTGGCTAATATCAGTTAGCATAATGTTCTCCAAGTCCATCCTTTTCCTGCAAATGAAATTATTTTGTTCTTGATTGCTTAGTAGAATTTCATTGTATGTATAGCACATAATTTTGTAATCCATTCATCTGTTGATGAGCGTCTTGGTTGGTTCCATAATGGCTATGTGAATTGTGCGGCTTAGATATGAACGCATTACTATAATTTTCTGATTTTAGACTTTATGGAAAGATACCCAGGAGTGGGATAGCTGAATCATATGGTGGATCTTCTCACTATTTTCTTAGGAATATCCACACTGATCTCCACAGTAGTTACACTAATTTTCACTCCCTCTGACAGTTTAGAAGAGTTCCAATTTTCCCAAATCCTTACAGCATTTATTGTTGTTTGACTTTTTGATAATTACCATTCTAATTGGGGTTAGATGAAATTGATGGAATCTCAATGTAGTTTTGATTTGAATCTCCTTGATTGCCAGTGATGTTGACTATTTTTCATGTACTTATTGGCCATTTGTATCTCTTCTTTTGTGAATTGTCTATTTAGTTCAGTTGCCCATTTCTTGATGTTTTAGTATTAAACCTTTTAAATTCTTTCTGTATTCTAGATATTAGTCCTGTATCAGAGGGATAGCTGCCAAAGATCTCTCATTCTGTAGGCTCTTCTTTTTTTTCTAATTTTTTGTTTGTTTGTTTTTGGTGGTACTGGGGATGGTGGGGATGGAACCCTTCTACCTCCGGGCTACACTACCAGACCTATTTTATATTTTCTTTGGAAACAGGGTCTCTTAAGCCAGCGAGGTTGGCTTCGAACCTACATGATCCTCCTATCTCTGCCTCCCAAGCCAGGGGATTACAAGCATGCACCACCATGCCCAGCCTAATTGTTTTTTAAAACAATGAAAAGAAGAAAGGAAAGGAAATGTATAATTATATAATTATTTTCATCATTTCTACTTAATTTTGTTTTACGTGGATTTGTGTTAATGTTTGACATCTCATTTTCAATTCAAGACTAACAAGAATTTATTTTATCATTTTTTTGTAGCGTATGGTTTTAACAGATGTTTTAATATACTTACTACTAAATGTTTTAATCTGACCTTCATTTTGAATTTTGATAGATATGGGCCTGCTCTTGTTTTTTTTTTTTTAATACCTTCAATACATTATCTAAATTCTTCTAGCCTCTATCAGTTCTAAAAAAAATCTAAAAAATTGTTGTTGGTCTTACTGGAGTTCTAAGGTAATGCATTTTTGGTTGTATCATTTTATCTTTCTACATTCATACTGTTTCAAAATGTTCTCCTGGAATTTGTCATTCCACATTTTTAGTATAATATACTATATATCTCTTTGTGTTTATACTACTTGGAATTTGTTAGAAGAATATCATGGAGATATAGACTGGTGTTTTCTAATAAATTTGGGGAGTTTCAAGCATTATTTTTTAAAATAATTTTTCCTCTTTATTTTCTTTGTCCTCTTTTTCTGTTATTCCTATTATGAAAATATTACAACATTTAACATGGTCAAATATTTATCTGAGGCTCTTCATTTTTTTTACTCTGAATTTAACCTGTTTTGTATTGGATAATCTTTATTCATCTGTCTTCAGGTTTGTTTCTCTGATCAGTTAAATATATATATATATATATATATATATATATATATATATATATATATATATCCAGTAAATTTTTTATTCTGGTTACTGTATTTTTCATTTAGAGAATTTCTGTTTGTTTATGAGAAAATAATTTCTATCTTCCTTAAGATATTTGATTTGAATCACCATCATTCCTTCCTTCATTTCTTTAAACATTACTTCCTTTGGTTCTTTGAAAATATTTATAGTACCTACTGAGAACTGTTTGTTTAATCTGACACAATCACTCTTACGTGTAATTTATTTTTACTGCCTTGTTTTGGATTATGGGCCATACATTCATATTTGCTGCCTTGTTTTGTTGTTTTAATGTATTTTAGCTTATTTGTTGGAAACTGGATATTTTAGAAACTAATATATGACATTTGTAGTTATCATCCTATTCTCCTGGGTTTAAACATATAATTTGTTTATTTTTAGTGGCTTTATAGCTTACTTTAATGGAATATATTTTCTCCAGCAAGTAAGACTTCTGACTTTCTTTTCAGAAAGCACAGTTGTAGATATTTCCACAAATACTGGAGAAAACAGTATCTTTGGAAGCACTCTTTCTTTTCCTGACCAAGTGTTTTTTTTTTGTTGTTGTTTGTTTGTTCATTTTGTTTTTTGTTGTTTTTTTTAGTACTGGAGGTTGGACCCAGGGACCTTCAAACCTGAGCTACTACCCCAGACCTTTTTTTAAATTTTTGTTGTAATTAATTTTAATAATTATTATTATTTTTATTTATTTATTTATTTTGGTGGTACTGGGGTTCCTGGAAACCCTTCTACTTCTAGGCTACATACACTCCCAGACCTATTTTTATACTTTTTTTTATTTGGAAACAGGGTCTCTTAAGCCAGTGCACAGGGCTGGCTTCGAAACTACGTGATCCTCCTGTCTCCGCCTCCCAAGCGTGGGGATTACAAGCGTGTGCCACCAAGCCTGGCTACTAATTATTTATTTACAATAAAAATTAATTAAAAGACAACAATAATTTTCTGGTGATGTGCTTAGGCAATGGTTTGCAAAAATATTAGAAAGCATGTAATTATTGGAAACGATAAATATTCTAAATATTTTTTTAAATTAGGTATATATGAAAATGTAGAATATATTCTACATAACAGGGTTTCACTAAGTTGCTGAGGCTATCCTCCAACCTGCGATTCTCCTATCTCGGTCTCCCAAGTATAGGGTAAGTTTTTCTTTTAGCCTCTACTAATTGCCAGATAATTATGCGATTGTTTCCAAATGCCCTGGGGCATAGTTCTCTGCAGAGAATGATCTACTTATATGTAGGCTGTATTGAAGGGACATTTTTCTAGGGAAGTCCTTGAGACTCTTTATTACTCCTGGAGAGCTCCTACCAGCGGAATCTTTTGCCTCCTCTGCTTACCAAGTAGACAGTCAATAGTTGAGCCCATATGTCTTAAGAATCTGCTAAATTTAGCAGTATTCTTCTATTTGCCTTACACAACCACTTTTACCATCTTAAGATAACCATTAGCCTTGTACTTCCCATTTTTTTTTTAATGAAGTCAGTACCACACTAGGAGATTTAGAACTTTCTCTTTTTCTAGCCTAATTCTCTCTTCTACTCTTAAGAAAATATCTATGTTATGGCTCTGGAAGGTCTTTCTAAGTGGTATCCTATGCATTAGTCTATTTGTCTTTATTGTAATAAAATAACTAAGCTGGCGTAACTATGGGAAAGAGATTTATATTGGCTTATGGTTCTAGAGAAAAGTTGCAGGGCCGCATGTGAGGATGGCCTATTTTCTGGCAGAGTCCTGAGGGAGCTCAATGACTCAAAAGGCAAGAGAAAGAAAAAGTTGTGCCCATGTGTTTGTCTGTTTGGTCTCTCCCTTTTCTAATAAAACCATCAGGATTCAATCATGGAAACTCTACCCTTTAAAAAATTGTCTTCTCCTATTCACTCTCCAAAATCCCCAATTCTAAACACCATAGTCAGACTGTTTCTACCTTCTTAATACCTCCTAATTAGAATTTCAATACGGATAAGTTTGGGACACACTGGAGCCATATCCAACCATAGCACCCTGTTGTAGGGTGATAATCGTTCCTAGCAAGAATGCCCTCAGTTCTTGCTTTTACTGAAATGATTAAAATGGAAAGCAGAAATAAGGGGATATAAAACTTATATTTAGGGAGAAGAGTGTAAATGAAGGTCATGATGAAGAAATGGGGATGTATTCCAAATAATAAATTTGGTTATATTCCACAAAATGGTCAGATTATGTTCATGAGAAAGCCTGGAAAAGACTGGTTTCCCTAGGATGGAAAATGGCATGTGGTAATGAAGCCACAGTCTACACAAAATGTCTGAAGAGGTTCTTTCCTGGGAGTGGGAAAAAAGGCATGGGATCTTCTATGTGAATGCTGAGTTTTATTCAGTCTGGAAACCTTTACCCCGATACATTTGCATTTGGGGAGGTCACTATCTCTTCCTGAGCCAAGATGTAATGCATCTGTGATCATTTTGCCTGCCATGTTAGAAACTTTCCCACGAGGTCCCTCCCAATCCTGCCCATCTGCTTATCTCTAGCCACTTAGCATCCCGGTTTGAAGAGTTCTATCTTTGGTAAGAGAGGTAGGTAGTAGTATTGGTATTCTAGACTCACCTTTCCCAGAATAAACTTCCTTCTTATAAGCCATGAAAAGGGCCATCTGGATGCAATATTCTCAATGACACTTGGCCCCAGATCGGGCTTCTGTCCCATGAGTGATCACTTGGTGGAAAAAGGTGGTCTCTTTCTCTGCTACAATGGCCCAGAACTTAGCCAGAAACTGGGGTTTTGGTGGAATGAGAAATGATAACACCTTGTCCTGATAGCTCTGCAGTTACAGATTTGAGATAGGGTAAAGGGATGTGCTTTGTTGGTGGTGGTCCTAGTCTGTAATTAATTTCCCATCTTGCTAAATTGTGAGTGTGGAGAGAGCGAATAGATCTTGATTCAGAACTATAGATTTCCTTACTGAGAGGTTCAATAAATCTTCTTACGGAAACTTTATTTGATCTGCCTATAATGTTTACTCTCTATATAATAGGTTTGTGGAATTTTTCCTGCTATTATACCCTACGTCAACACACACACACACACACACACACACACACACACACACACACACACACACCACACCCAACAAACAAAAACACAAAATAGAGCTATGTGTTGAAAAGTGTTTGGGAAAGAGATATGACTTTAGCTCCATCTTGAGGGTAGCAAGTGTACATTGGGCATCAACCATCCTGCTGCTCATTGTGCCACAAAAGCTCTGGAGGTAAAGGTTGGAGAGGAAAAACAGGTTTATTGAAAGCCAGCCCTAAGGAAGATAGAGAAAAAAACTTTCCATCTTAAGTCTCCATCTTGGGAGGACTCAGGGTACAAATAGACTTTATACGAGAAGAAGGGATAGGGTGGGTCAAAAGGCAAGGAGTACATATATACAGATTTAACTAGGCTTTGCATGTCAGAAACATCTCCATTCCTTTCCTTGGTCCCGCTACCTGGACAGAGGGCAGCTTCTTAGTTTCTATTCTCAGCAAAGAAATTTTCAAAGCAGAAAAGCAGGTACCAGAAAGTAGTTTTCAATTACAAAAGGGGGCTGTGATACACAAGAAGTTCAGTAATCAAAAAAAAAAAAAGATCATATTATTTTTAGTTAGGTTTAACTTCCTTGTCTTTTACATGACAACCAAGACTACACAAATTCTAACTCTTCGTGTATATTTTATTATAATTTCACTTTGTAGTGCAATGAAAAAAGTTCAGGTTTTCTTTAAAATATTTTAATTAAAATACTCTAATATATTAAATAGAAAGGAAACACTGCTAGGATGTAGCTCAGTGGTATGGCATGCCTCTAACATGAATGAGACCTGGGATGCCATCTGCAGCACCACACAATAAATAAATAGATAATTAAATAAGTAAATAAATAAATAAATAAATAAATAAATAAATAAAACCTAGACAAATATGCAATGAAATTAAATAAGAAGACATTAATTTCTTAAGTTAGTAAATTTGAAAAAAAATTTTAAGTGCACAAAATGTATTATAGCTATGAAAAGTATATTCCAGAGTTAATTCTGAGATTTCAATAGGTGAAATTAAAGACAAAAACAAAATAATTTTCAAAGTCCTCATTGATTTTTATTATTAAAATAATTATAGAGGTGCTGAGAAGAGTGAAATAAGATTCATGGGAAGGACATTCTTTGTTGTGTATTGAGTTCCAACAATGTTAAGCGATAGCTCCCCAATCCTACTTTGTTTACACACACATATGCACACACACTCATACACTCACACATACAAACACAAACACAAAATCGGTATTATACTTTGGGCCCCTGGAACAGATAAGTATGATTTTGTCTCAAAAATACATATGAGAAAATATACATTAATGTTGAAAATTGCCCCCGATTTTCATCATGGAACTCATGGAACTCATGGAACTTTTCTATCTTTCATGCTTGAATTTAATCATCTACTCATCACATAGGCATGATTAATTACTGTAATTTATTTCAATTGTGAGAGTAAGAGAAGGAAAAAAAAATATGCATGGTGCTACATTCTTGTAATGCAGGTACTTGGAAGACTGAGAGAGGAGGATTATGAGTTTAAGGCCAGCTTCAATAACTTAGTGAGACTCTCAGCAACCTAGTGAGATCCTCTTTTAAAATAAAAACTAAGCCAGGTGTGATGGCGCATGCTTGCAATCCCTGCACTTGGGAGGCTGAGATAGGAGGATCTCACAGGTTCGACGCCAGCCTCAGCTACTTAGTGAGGCTCTCAGCACTTAGTGAGACCCTGTTTCCAAATAAAATATAAAATAGGTCTGGAAGTATAGCCTGGAGGTAGAGAGCCTTTGGGTTCCATCCCCAGTACCACCACCAAAACAAAAAACAAAAAACAAAAATATAAAAAGGGCTGGAGGTATACCTCAAAGATATAATATCTCTGTGTTCAATTCCCAGTACCAACAAAAACAAAACAAAAATATAACAAAAGAGAAAGTGAGGAAAACTGAGAAGATAGACTTCGATATAATTAGCATTTTACAAAAATAGTGAGAAAAATATCTGTTTATACATGTTTGCATGTTGTGTGTGTGTGTGTGTGTGTGTGTGTGTGTACGTTTGTGTGCATATGACATGAGAGGGAACACACAAAGCACTGTGTTATTAAAGTTAGTCCAATGAATCTCATCATTGAATCTGACTAAAAAATTAACATTTTCTTCAATTCACAAATAGCATAAACACAGTTTAAATAGTAGGACATCTTTGCTTTATATTTTCTGTTTTTCTGAGAGTATACACTAATTATTCATTCTTTATTCTGTACATTCAATATATCTAGTCTAGATAGATTATTGGCTCTTTGTTAATTAAATGGTTAGATTAAACACAGACTATCTAATAGAATGTTTCTATATTCACAAGAATTGGTCCAGGGCATAGAATGGGAAGGATGCATATCGAGAAAATAAACGAATAACTAACAGTTCTTGGAGTTAAAATGAAAAGAATCGTGAAAGAAAACTGATCCCTGAAAGAGATTTTGCTGGAGTGAAATAGAGCCATAAGAAAAATTACGGCCATTTAATTATGTTGTTTCTCAGGGAGGGCTGCAAATTATGAGTGCACTTCTAAAAATGTTACTAATAGTGTGATCTATTAGATATAGTCAGCCTTATATTTGAATTCAGACTTCAAACTTCAAATATTAGTCAACCTTGAGATAAATCCTTTTAACAACCCAATAAAAATTTGAGGAGATGGTAGTGATTAGTTACATAAATATATGACTTCATTCATGTTGTCCTCTGGAAATGGCTCATGTTTGGAAGGTCAGCGTTGCATTTCAGAGTTACAATTGTGTGTGTGTGTGTGTGTGTGTGTGTGTGTGTGTGTGTGTGTGTAGAAACTGAACCCAGGGGTAGTCAGTCTTGGAGCTATACCTTCTGCTCAACTGAATTTATTTTAAATTTTAAACTAAGATTTTAGCAAGTTGTTGAGGGTGGTCTCAAACCTTCCATCCTCTTGCCTCATCCTATTACATACTGGTATATAATACTGGACGTGTCAGTTTCTATGTCTAAGATCTGAGGATCCTTCTACGTACTTCATGCTTATTTTTTTAGAATTCAATGAGATGATGATTATGGGAAATATTTTGCCCCACATAAACACTTGATGGACAGGGTGTTGACATTGTTGGCAAGGCAAAAGACAAAGCCTAGAATACCCTTGAATATGTGCCTAGTACTTTGTGAGCAGTTTTATTTTTTCTCGTATAGTATTTATAATATTCTATAAATAAAGTGTCAAGTTCTTTACTTTCAGTTTCCTTGGGAATAAAATGAGGTTAAATAACTTGCTCAGGTTCGCATTGGTTACAGAAGGCAAAGACAGGGCTCCAAATTTTGTTTATTGCAAACACTATACTTCCTTTTCCTTTCCAGGAGTTGCTTTTAAGCTCATGGTTAGGGTAGAAAAGTAGAAAAGAGACATAAACCCTTAAGGACCCAATCATACTGCATTTAAAGTTGTAACCTTTGCAGAGTTTTGTCTAGTAGATAAAGCATAAAATGTCAGTTCCTTGTCTTCAAGACATGTGTTACATACTTTTTTTAGACTCTTTATTCCATCAAAACTAAGGAGATACACGATTTCTCTCGGAGTGAAGAATGAATCAATTTATTAGACATAAAATAGCAAAAGAAAAAGGGCATAGCATGTGAGATATTTGATAAAATTACTTGATTTGCAGGAAGCGAGGTTTTATTCCATTTCTAATATGGTAAAAATGCCATGGGATGGTGATCAGACATCCATAATTAACAAAATTATCATGTCAGAGAGTAGCTGTGGAAGTTAACTGAGTTCCTATCATGAGGGAGAGCCGCTGGGTTGACTCTCTATAAAACTGTGGCAGATGCATGGTCATTTAGTGCATGCTTTAAAAAATTACTTGCATATTTAACAAAGAAACAGTTTTTGAGAATTGAAAGGTTCGAGGGATCTGAATTTAATCAGTTGTCAAAAGGAGAAGTTTGTACATCAAATGCAAGTGTGTTTGTTCATATTCAAACACCAAACATTTTTTCCCTCTTGGCATGCTTATAAATATTCAGTACCACACAAACACAAATAAATAATTGGCCATTTCCAATGCATTCTGTATAATTTACAACAGATCAAAAGATTATTTCATGGTACACTCAGAGTCAGACTCTATTCCATTTATTACAAGCAGAAAATCATAACATGGCCCAAATCAGCAATGTATTTATGGATCGGACCTTTGAGTGTATGTATGTGTATGTATGTGCATGTGCATACATGCAATTTTATCAAAAGGTTTAAGATTTAAGGTTTATTTATTTAGGTATCTGCTAATAAATATTAACCTGTAAATATCACAAAATTATTATCTATTTTCATCGATGAGATTCTTTATAAAATGACAGTGGGAACATAACTTGGGCTGCTCTTATAAAAAATACTCCAATGTCGCTTTCAGTGAAAAAAATTAAGAAAATTGTGTGATTCCCTGTCTTTAAATTGAACCCTTTTATGATTATTAAGGGCCCTTTTCAATGAGTGATTTAGTTTTGGCCTTATGCTGGATTTTCTGGTTATAGCTATACCCAGAAAAAGAAGTAATAACACAAAATGGGCTGTGTTCTGCCCAAGATAAAGATAAATCTTTGCTGCATACAATGATTTTCTTTTACATAATGAAATTTATCAATAAAATAAAGCTTGCTTCATTGAGGAAAGAACTCTCAATTTATTCAGATATGGCCTTTTGCAAGCTGTATTCCAGCAAATGGTGTTAGGAACAATGATTTGGGTTTTTTTTAGTGGTCAGACACTTGCTATTTTTCCTTATTGACTGGTCAGATTCCATACACACCATGTTGAAAACATCCTAATTAGGAGAAGTGGAAATAGACAAATAGACACAGAAAGGGAAAGTTGAGTTGCAAGTTACCATGAAATGCCCTCAATGCTGATGTTATCTTTTCCTTCCCATAGGGAACCACAGTCAGATATCACGAGTGCCTGTTGCTATTAAAGTGCTGGATGTCAATGACAACGCCCCTGAGTTCGCATCCGAATATGAGGCATTTTTATGTGAAAATGGAAAACCCGGCCAAGTAAATATCTCCATGTTGTTAATGCTGAATATGTTTGTATACAACTGTCTCATATTTAATTAACCTGCATTATAGTGTGCATTTGCATCATTTATGAGCTGCAAAGTCACAGGCAAGAAACACATCATCCAAATGGGACCAGAAAGTGAATTTTTTTTCCCTCAGATGTTAATTCTCTTCCTACTTAGACCAAATTGGCTCCTAAAAGTGGAACGGTCTGCTGTGCCATGAACCCAGAGCCAAATCAATGTTTAAAAAATACTGGGACATGGGCGATAACTGGGTACTCTCTTAGGGTGACAAAGCCTAGATTTTAGCCTTTACATGACAGAAAGCGAGTGAAAAGTTTATGGGGAGAGGATTTTTGTTTTATATCCAACATACAAATAAAAAATAATAGTAGATCACCGGAAGATCAGTGGAAGTCTTAGGAAGTTACTACTGAAATCTGTACAAATGTAGATATATTTAGATCAGCATAAGATGAACATGACTTATTCATGCACATAAAGCACCTAATAATTGTGTATTGATGGTATTTATGTTTTACCTGCCTCATATAGCAAAGATAGGAACAATGTAGATACAGAAAAGAAAAAGGGAGAAAAAACAGAAAGACCAAAAGGTAAAAAGGAAGGAAGGAATAAAAGAAAGGAAAGAAGGGATGGGAGGGAGAGAAAGGGAGGGAAAAAGGGGAGGGAGGTAGAGTTTAAGAAGAAGAATAAAAATTAAAAAAAACAAGAATCTGCTATACTCTGAATGTCAAAATGGAAATAGCCTATGTAAAGTTCTACAAAACCACAATGTAATAGATTTATTTTAACAAGGTGCCAAAGTACTGTATGTTTAAGAAATTTATCATTTTTCAACTTCCTAATTTATTTCTGGATGGTGACATTTTAATTTAAATAAACAGCAGCTGACAGCATGACACTGGAGTTGTTAATCCAACTATTCTTGTGCCTCATGTGGGTGTTAGGAATTAAACTTACTATTTGCCAAGCAGCTTACCTGACAAAAGTCAGATTTTTCCCCCCTAAAAAAAGAAATAGCACTGTAGGTCGATGCTTTAAAAAATATTACAAAAAAATGAATATGTTACTTGACCATGAAACAGTGGGCATTTTCTCTTAGACTGCTCTCATACATCTGCAGAATTAGCATTGTTTCTATCTACCAAGATATGACACACCCCCACACAATAACACTAAACTTCTAATAATAAAGTTGATTAATTTTTCAACACCTGGACATTGGGCTCTCACCAAAACATTCAGCTTTAACAGCCAGATGTTTATTTTCATAATAATCTAACATTAGCATAAATGTTTCTTCTCTTTATTATGTGGAATTGCCTTTTCTGGATGGATCATATCTTTTGAGCATCTTTATTTGCAATACTTTAAGAATGGAGTGTGTGTGTGTGTGTGTGTGTGTGTGTGTGTGTGTGCGCGCGCGCGCATGCTTACACCTATATTAGTAAATCTCATTTCTCTATGTTAGTGGTAGTTTGAGCTGGCAGAGGGTTTGTTCCAAATATGGCAGGTCAGGTTCAAGGATATGGTTGTTGTGTGGACCAGATAATTGCTGGGATCTTGTAGCCAGTCACAGATATGCACTAGCTTTCTTTTCTTTTTTTCTATCATACAGAATCTATAAAATACTTTTGAATTTAAATGAAACTCCATTTCTCATGCAGAACTTGTCACACAAGTTCAAAGAGTCAATGACATTGACATTTCCAAAACTCAACATTAGCTTCACTTGTAATATTGACAAGTGTGCTTCTTGGATCTCTATGAATTTAGAGATTTGCCCTGTGAATTTTTTTAATATTTCCAAGGTTTTAATGATTTCTCAGCAGTTCTTATCTTCAGAAAAAAAATTGTTTCCTCACCTTTTCTATGCAAGATCAAAATAAAAATGATTGTTTTATGATTTCTGCAAGTTGAATGAACGACTCCGTTTGTGAAGAAATGCTTATGCTCTGTGTGTGTGTGTGTGTGTGTGTATGTGTGTGTGTGTGTACTGTAACATACTATTTCCTAACAAATTTGTTTAAGCATATATGTAATAGAGTGTTTTTTAACATGAAAGTATCAGATCTTTGTTTAGCATCATTTGTAGGTGTATGGCTGAATGGTTGAGGCATATACAGTAGTTTAGACAAATTTCATGAATTATTTAAACTCTTTGTGTCAGAAAGAATTCATGTTTTACACCCTACGTCTCTTGTAAGTCATTTTGAAAGCTCAAGTACCTAATTTCTATGTTTAATATTTCCCAAATTCTTATTTATTATCCACACTGAATAGTGTTCACTTATAGAAGTTAGACATAGACATATCTTTAAGTAACTTTCAGAACAATTCCATACAAATGGCTGACTCCCTCCTCCTCCTCCTCCTCCTCCTCCTCCTCCTCCTCCTCCTTCTTCTTTCTTCTTCTTCTTCTTCTTCTTCTTCTTCTTCTTCTTCTTCTTCTTCTTCTTCTTCTTCTTCTTCTTCTTCTTCTTCTTTTCTCTCTCTCTCTCTCTCTCCTCTCTTTGTGGTCCTAGGGATTTAATCAGGGCATTATCCTTCTGAGCTACACCCCACCCCACATTTTATCTAGAATCTAGAACCAAGATTTCACTAGGTTCCTGAAATCTTTTGAACTTGCTCTCCTCCTGTCTCAACCTCCCAAGTACTGGGCTTATCATACTGGGCTATGTCTGACTCACATTGAAGTGACACAATTCATTATCAAATGATCACATTGTCATGAAATACTAATTTTGAAAACCATATTAGCACTAAATTCATAGCTCTCTCAATATATTTCAACAGTTAATGTCTGCTTTACAATAGCCTCATAAATGGAGTGCAGGTGGCATTCAGATATATTGTTTATTTACAAGGTGTAGGTTTGAGGCTAAACTTGAAAGGAATTGGCAGCCTAGAAGATGGTGTAGCTGGAGATCCTTAGCAGTAATCAAGGACAAGCCATTATAACAATAAAAATAAAATAACAATATTAAAAACAAACTGTCTGGAATACAACAGACTATATAAAGAGCTTTCTAAAAATATCTCACAAAGCTGGGTATGGTGGCGTAGGCTTGTAATCCTAATACTTGGGAGGCTGAGACTGCAGGATCATCATGGTTTGTGGTTCCTGGATAGCCTCAGCTACTTGGTGAGGCTCTTTGAAACTCAGACCCTGTTTCAAAAATAAAGAATAAAAAATAGGGCTGGGAATGTAGCTCAAAGGTAAAATGGCCTTGGGTTCATCCCCAGTACTGCAAAAAACAAAAAACTTAAAAATAAATAAAATAATTTACAAAATAAAAACCGATATCAACACGAAATATATTGCAATTTTCTTTTCTCCACAGAATTAGAATTCATCTGCATAATCAGAATTTTAAAGAAGGAAAAGAGAGAGACCATTTTGTTCTGAACTTTTGTCTCCCATACATTGTAAACCTGTGCTAAGAGAATTATACATTCACGTAGACAGTAGAATTGTAAATCATATCTATTTCTGCTACTTTCTCATGATTTTAAATTTAAAGGTGACATCTCCTGAACCATCTCCCTGGAAAGGGTAATAGTGGCATCCACAGGAAGGGTGACGCCACAGTCAACTAAGTAAAGTTACCTGGAATCCCTGTGGATTAGAATCCTCTTAAATGACCCCTCTGATAGATAATTACATGCTATTGTAGTATTTTGTGATTGTTAGTTTGTTTTCTTTAAGAACAATATCGAATAGTTACAGGTAGTTTGTGTTCAGTCAAAAAGTAATGGATGTACATCTATAGATTCTAATGATAGTCTGATATAGTCAACTAGGGATAACTTTACTCTTTAATAGGATGGATAAGAAAAGATACTTCCCACTTATAACTGTCCAATGTCCATGGCTAACATAGGAGAGTATATTTCCAATTCTAAAATTAGAAATCAAATATATGTCTGACAGTTCATGAGTCCTATAAGATGGTAGATTTTCATCAGGAGTATCACTGAGTAATAATTATGTGCCAAGCATTTCATAGACACTAGACATACTGTGGCATATGACACTTAAGACCAAGTCTTTTATCAGCGCAGAATTTTCTCTTTGAAAAATATGAATTTAAATTAGATATGGTAGATTCAAAAGAAAATTCTTCAAATCCTCTGGATAGAGAAATGGCCAAAAGATACTGGGGAAAATGAAGCTATCTTCATGAAAAGATTTCTTAATGTTGTATAAGTTCCAATAGGGATAGAGAACTCCTATCAAGTACTGAAAAGGACTCAAGAAGGAAGTAAACAGAATCTGTCTGAAGAGACTAGTACTGTGGCTGGATCGGTGTAGGATCAGGTAACACATGATGGAGAAACCATCTTCCTTCAGTGTGCTTGAAAATACCACGTTCAGAAACACACATGAAAGAATATATAACTTCAGTGACCGGAGCTGGCTAGAAAGACTTCCATAACTCTGTCCTCTATCTTATCTCCTTAATAGGATATTATTTCAGACATTAATGCCTTGCTTACCATACATAGAATGAGAGTGACTTTCTCCAGACAGTTCATCAAAGCAGGTGCTGAGCTTGGTATTATCTTTCTAGGTGTGAGTCAAGGCCTCTTGTTTAGTCGCAGAGAATATTCATTGTTGGAAAGTTACGTGACAGACTGATGGAGCTCTTCTTTTCTTCAGAGAAGAGTCTCTCCTTTTACTATAAATAAATCTAGTGAAGTATAATTTAAGTTTCATTACCATCTACACTAGGTGAGATCTTCTGTTTAGTGTCAAGTAATTACATCTAGGTTAAAAAAAGAAACAAAGCAAAAAAAATTGTTTTTGTTTACATCCTTGAATCTTATCTTTCTCTCTGCTCAGGACTGTAATAACAGAAAGATTACTATGGAATGTCACAGTTCACCCATATTTCTGAATGATATGAATCTAGCCAATATTTGGCACACAAAATATTCACAACATTTTTAGAATTATGTTGCTAATTTATTTCATTTGGCAATGACAAATATTCCAAAAACTAATTTCTGAGCTATTACCATGGAGACACTTGTTTTACTCACAAACTCAGTGTATATGCTAACCTTGTTGGATGTAAACGTATTCCCTTACTTATTAAAGATTATTTATTATGCATCTACAATATACTATTCATTGAAATATGATCTGGAGAAATAAAAGGAAATGGTATAAAAAAGGTGTTCTGATGAAGCATAATAGGAAGATAGATTATAAAAAGAATAAAATGAATAGGTAATATAATTTAAAAATTTGAAAACTGAGTTGAAATAAACACTAAAGCAACTAGATATAGAAAAAAAGCATAGATCTAATAAATCTAATAATGGTGTCAGAGAAAGTTATTTTTTATGTAGGTGTCAGTTAAGCTGAAACTGAAAAAATAAGAAAGTACTAGGTACAAAAAAAAAATGTTTTAGCTTTCAGCACCAAGCATACACAAAGACCCTGGAGAGAGAAAGATGTTGGTCTATTTGAAGAACTGAAGACATTTCTGGCTAGATTGTAATATGCAAGAATTAACTTGGACAAAAGAAGTTTCATGTGCAGATAAAATCCGTACACACACACACACACACACTAAAGGAAAAGAACACTTCAGAGGCTATAACTGCAAAAGATAATGGTCTAAGGTGGTGGCAAAGAAGACAAAGTGAAGTAACTGAGAAAGTTCCTTGCTTACAATAAACAAATGTCTAACATATAATCACACATCACTGTTCTAGGCATCTGGTGTTAGCACCATATTTCACAGGTGTGGAAGCTGAGGTTGTTAAAAAAAAAAGAGCACAGGTTTCACCTAATGCCATGCAAATTATGTTTGAAGTCAGCTCTTGAGAGTTCCAAAGTTTTTGCACTTTTTTGGATCTCATAATAATTCTCAAGGAAGCAGAACTTCAAACCCTATTGCCTGTGTAACAAACCTTTTAGAAATATAGTTACGGTATGTGCCAGATGCAATGGTACAGGCTGTAATCCTGGTATTTGGGAGGCTGAGAGAGAAGGATCACAGGTTTGGGACCAAATGCACAAATTTAGCAAGGCCTTCCACAACCTGATTGACAACCTGTTTCAAAATAAAAATAATACAGTGCTGGAGGTTTAACTTGAAGGTAGAATGCCCCAGAGTTTTTAATCCCGAGTACTATAAAAAAGAAAGTAAGAAAGATAGTCATAAGAATAGCATTCTGATCAAGAAGGAGCAATTATTCAAAAGAAAAATATCAACTCCTGTGACCAATTATACCCTTTACTCAAAAACATACTATACAACAAAAGTAGAGATAATTAGCCATTGATAAACACCAGCAACCAATAGGTTTGCAACTTTATTTATTTTCAGTTTCCATGGTCTCCTTCTAATAAATGTGAAACAATAAAATGAAATCACGGCATTTTATAACATTCGTGAAACAGTAAATATACGAGATTTAATTTTAACTTTCCTGCCAGCAGGCATCTTTCATGATCTATCTGCATTCACAAGAGGAAGACAGAATTGATTTTAAAACAGATAAAATTGATTGCTTCTATGAAATGCACAGAATACTATTTTCACTTTATTTGGGGTGGAGTAGGGGTATAGTAAATTTATGGAATGCATCAAGCAAAATTTGAAAAAAAATCATATGTAGCAAAACATATTTCAGGAGACTCATTAATAGGAGCATGGCTTTTATTAATTTTTTTAGAATTTTGACAGAAGGATGAAGTGTAAGTAAAAAAATTAATTAAATGGCTTGGAGCTAGAAAAATCTAAATGTGAGTCATACCTTAATCATTTGCCAGTTTTTGACCTTGGGTGTTACTCTTATAAGGCGCAAACTAGTTAATATATTAGAGCTTAACTCTTGTAACTGAAGAATCACTAGACAGATGGAAATTAATAAATAGACGTATATTTGCAAGGTCACTACCTACTTGTAATTATTAGTAATTACAGGTTGGGTAACCCTAATTCAAAATTCTGAGATCTAAAATACTTCAAAATCCAAAACTTTTTGATCACCAAAATAATGTCCCTACAAGAAATTTCTCACTTGACTTCGAGTGAATGGTCACAGTCAAAACACTTGAAAACTAAGAACTCTCTACAAAATGAAATTCGGGCTATGAATAGAAGGTGTATATAAAACAAAAAGCAATTTCATGTTTAGACTTGCATCCCATAACCAAGAGACATCATTATATTTATGCCTGCATGCCATAATTTGAAAAAAGGAATCTGAAATCTAAACCACATCTGGCGCCAAATATTTGGAAGAAGGGATACTCAACTTGTGTACATTTTAGCCAGTCTACTAGTCTAACAAGCAATATGTACTTTATTAGTGGTATGTTAGGTTTTATTGTTATTGTTCTATTTCTATGAGCTTATTTTGAGCAACACGAAATAAATGACTCCTAAATGGGTCGATATACTTAATGGTAATCAATCGTCCTGCATTGGAACAACTCTTTTCCTGATTATTTATAAATATTCCATCAAGTGTGAAGTAATGACTTATACTTTATTATTTCATTCCCCTTATGAGTTTGTGGATAAGTTTCTTTTCTCAAATTCACTGAATCCATACATAAAAACACATACTATCATCTTAAAAGGCTTTGCTTGTAACCTCTGTAAACCCTGGCTTACCCTCTTGTGTGATTACAAATTCTACACATTTTATTTTGTCCCTAATCTAAATGAGAATGATTGCTGATCCACTGAGAAGAGGGTATAAAAGATGGTTTAAAAATCTTAAGTGATTATAGACTGATATATTATTACTTTACTTATTTTTTATTTGTTTATTTATTTTTGGTGGTACTGGGGTTCCTGGAAGCCCTTCTACCTCCAGGCTACACTCCCAGACCTATTTTTACATTTTTATTTGGAAACAGGGTCTCCTAAGCCAGCGTGTGTGGCTGGCTTCGAAACTGCGCGATCCTCCTGTCTCTGCCTCCCAAGCGCGGGGATTACAAGCGTGCGCCACCACGCCCAGATAATTACTTTATTTTTAAATGAGAAATTATCGAATAAGAACTTAAGATGAGAGACAGGTGTGCACATGTTTAGGCTTATTTCATTTGTTCACAGAAGCTACAATGAGTTCCAATTTGAAGAAAGCCATACTCACTCTAGGGTTAGAGGTTTTTGGCCTAGGGTTTGTGCTAGGCACTTAAATTAGATCTGATCTATTAATTGAGAAGCTGACATAATATTGGAAAAGTAGACAAATTAATTGTAACAGGGCTAAAACCCCTAAGCTATATAGACACAATAATTTCATGCAGAAATTTAAAAAGAATCTCCAGAACTTTAAGACTTAGATAGAACATCAGAAGATAAAATTTATTTCTTTTTTTGTGTGTGTGATACTGGAGATGGAACCTCCTGGGGCATTCTATCTCCAAGCCATATCCCCAGTCCTATTTTTTAGTCTTTTTATTTTTTGAAACAGGTTTCAACCTCGCGAATGCTGGGATTACAATTGTGCGTCACCTCACCCAGCTACAGGATAGAATTTCTATAAGTGACTTTTTGAGAAAAAACTCTGGTGTAGTTTGTCAATCTATGGTGTAGTCTGGTGCGTGCATGCGTGCATGCATGTGTGTGATTTACCTAAATAGATTGAAAAAAAACACCAAATTAAACAGCATTATCATGTTTGCTTTGTTTAACTCTAAGTTTCTTTTGCACATATAAACATATATGACTCTCCAACAGAGTTATGTGGTATCTGGCCTTTGCCAGTTCTGTGGTATCCAGCATTTGCCTAACATAGTTAATTTTAAAATCTTTCAGATTTTCCTCAGAGAAAATATAGAATCTGTGGTCAATAGGACCAAAATGGGAAAATCTTTAACACACATTTTCAGGATAGGAAGTAATGTTATAAATAATGTTATAACTTTCATAAGGAGACATCAGCATATGTTCTTGGTGAGAAATAAAATGGAAAGAAGAAAGGAGGTAAGACTGAAAAGGGAATTGAGACTTTCAAGCTTTTTTGAAACTATGGATTCAATCCTAGTAAAGAAAGTTAGCTACTGAAGGATTCATAAAGCAGGGAAAGAGGTAGGTTAATTTTGTGTTTAATATTGATTTATCAGTTGAACACAAAACACAAGAGATGTGCAGGGTTGAGCAAAAGAATATAGAAACCAAAATAAACTGGTAAGTCACAAGTCTGTACGGTCATATTATTCAGGAACAAGCTTGTCTGTGTTGCTTCCCTTCCATTTACTGTCAATAAAGGTAAGGAGAATGAAAAAATTGAAAAAATAAAATGAAGTACTATGGTGGGTTTAAGAAAGCACAAATCCCTACCTAGAAGACAGAGGGCTTAAGAGTTTAAAGCAGTCATAGAACCTTATCTTTCTCCTCCCACTGTAATTTCTGTACATCAGACCTTTCAGCTATATGCTCTGAGTGACCCTCTACTACACTTAGGACAAAGTTGTTTTATGCAATAAAAAGTGACATGTGAAGAAACTTTGAATACGCCAGGCATGGTGGCGCACGCTTGTAATCCCCGCACTTGGGAGGCGGAGACAGGAGGATCATGCAGGTTCGAAGCCAGCCACGTTGGCTTAAGAGACCCTGTTTCCAAATAACAATATAAAATTGGTCTGGGAGTGTAGCCCAGAGGTAGAAGGCTTTCCAGGTACCCCAGTACCACCAAAAAAAAAAAAAAAAAAAAAAAGAAAAAGAAAAGAAAGAAAAGAAAGAAAGAAACTTTTAATGGGTAATAAAAGAAAAATCTTAGAAGGGACTGGATTCCCATGAAAACTG
Source organism: Muscardinus avellanarius (assembly GCF_963383645.1). Taxonomy (NCBI): domain Eukaryota; kingdom Metazoa; phylum Chordata; class Mammalia; order Rodentia; family Gliridae; genus Muscardinus; species Muscardinus avellanarius. Next base: position 24,404,921 of record NC_137796.1, read on the forward strand.
TCCAAAACATTTTTGCATTGTCCTCTAAATAGATTTAAACTGTGAATACACTTGAAATATCATACACTTTTTAAGTAATTGTGGACATTGCATTATAATATGAATTTCAATTTCTCAAATAATTTTCCATTTTCTTAAAAAACATCATTGATACAACTTGATTTTTCATCTATGCATATGCCTAATTTCAAGGATATAATTTTAAACATTAATCTTCAGCCTACTTTGTTTTGTTTTATTGGGTACGGATATCATAGATAATATGATTTTTTGCCAATGACTTTCCTTTCATATATGTGCACACATAAATATCAACACACAATTTCACTTTCAAGTTGAAAAATGTAAGCCATAAGAAGCTCGTCTGTGGATCATGTCTTCCTTCTCAAGTTGAAAACTGCTGCTCTTGAAAATAAACATTAGTGTTTGAGAAAAATTAATGTTGTAATCAGAAATAAATTGGAAATAATAGAGAAGTGAATACAAATGAAAGATCATGCTATCGTTTCTACCACATCTCCGACTTCCTCTCCTTCCACTTACCCCTTCTATACGGGAGAATTTAAAGAAAAGAAAATTTAAGATTGACCTGAGAAAGAGACAGTGTGGTTCAATTTCTGATGCCAAGTAGGCTATTGAGTCTGAGTCTTTCGAGAAAACACACCTGTAATTACCTAGTTTTGAAAAAAATATTTCAAAGGTACCATGGACCACTCACCTCTCACTTTCTTCCCAGTTAGAGAGAACTATGGCTTCTAAGTATATATTTGGTTGGGGATTTTGCCAATCAGATTTTACCCATCAGTAGGAAATCTTTATACTGCCCCCAAAAATTACATGAACAACAAAGATAGGTGAATCATCTTTACATATTTTGCAAAAAAAAATAAAGGTCCAAGCCCCATTTAACATAAATATAAACACAGAAGGTATGAATGTCAGCAAATATAGAGGAAAGGAAGTCTGGTATATTGGGGAGGGTGATGTAGGGATTTTGTAATCAGGTGTGTAAAGAATAATAAATTATATATAATGTACTTTATGTGCTGATTTTCTTAAAGCTTACTTCTCAAGCCATTGTGAAGATTAGAAATGAAGTAAAAATGTGTCTGCTATCATGTATTTATTCATCCATCTATTAATTCACTTAGCAAATGTTCATTAAACAGTTCCCTTGTGCAAAACATAGTTCAATTAGTGTGATAGGAAAACATTGCATAGATTTTTGTTCCGGGCATCTAAGAACAAATCAATGAATAATATCTACAGGAACACATGTGCAATGTTCAAATAGATTCCACAATGTTGGGACACTTGTTAGCAGATGAGATGATCAGAAATAAACTGCCTCCTAACTTCTCCTCATTTTCACAATTACTAATGGAAGTGATATCTTATTATTACTATTTAGGAGTTAATTAAATACAATAAAATTGTTAAAGTTTAACAACAAAATTCAATAAACATTATTAATAAAACAATAAGATTTAAATAGAGAATTATGGGTTAACTGAGGATGGAATGACTTTTAGAGTCACCATTATGATATGACATGTGACTCTCAATTTTTTTTAGTCCCATATAGTTCTGTAAATATTTGCAATTCTATAGTTTCAAAATTATAGAAAAAATGTTTCCATAGAAATTCAAGCATGGGCACTGAATTAATTTTTTTTATTGCAACATCTCAAATATGCTTTTTGTTTTATTTTTTTGAGGGTGATATGTGTATATTGCTTTCAGCTTCCCTTGAAATTGAATAAATTTTAGAATAAATTATTAAACATGAGGTTTTTCAGTTGTATCCTAACTTTGGTGGTAAAATGAGAAATATTTTAACTGAAAGTTAAATGCATATTCCTAAAAATCTATAACCTCTCTAGAAATTATTGCATTATTCCCATGACATAGTTGTCTAATTATTTTAAAAATCCACTGAGGTCCCAATAGCTCACGGTGTGGTTTCTATTTGCTATCGATTCAGTGTGACTACATTGTATGCCTCTCTGGAGGTGCACTTCTTTGAATAAATCTGGTCTTCTTTTTCTTCTACTGTTTAAAGTTAAATGTATTCAGATGTTATTACATCAATGAAAATTCCAGTCTTATTAATATGGGTATCTTAATGCATTTTAATGGCACAATGTCCTTCAAGTGATCTACTGGGCATCTAATATGAGATAAAATGCCCAGGCAGTGGTTATCTGCATTCAAATAAAATGAACTGTCAGATATGATTTAACCCAGATTCTTAACCACAGCCAGTTTATGGGATACTTGGGAAATCATTTAAAAATTCACCATTTTAACCACTTTGTTCTCAATACGTCACACACTCAGCTTGTCTTAGGTTTGACAATACAAATTCCTCTATTCAATAATGATGAGGAAAATATGAACACTAGACTTTTTTCTTGGCTCAAAACAGTGGTTCTTGGACTTGAGTGTGCACCTGAATCACAGAGTGGTGTGGTTACCCTACAAATTTCTAGGCTCTACCCTGATACTTTTTTTTTTGGGGGGGGGGTTGGTAATTCTTGGGTCAGACTCAAGAAATTGCATATTTAATGAGTTTTTGGTTCACAAAACTGGTGAAAAACATGTTCAATTTCAGTGAGATGTTCAGACCAAATTTCTGAGATGTGGTATGACTGGTAGTTATACTCTTTTACTTCAGAGAAGCTAAATTAGTGCATGTTTTGTTTGGGATAGGGTGGCTTAGCTATTCCAATAACTATCCAATAGTGCATTTACTCACCAGTATGTGTGAGCCTTTGTCATGGAAATTACCTACAAATTTATAGATGGGATTATTTATCCACTAAGTATAATATAGAAACACATTTCTGACTGGCCTCTACCCCAGAATACCTAGAAATCTTCCCTTCCTTTGTCCTTATTCTTCATGTACATCCATAGCCTTCAAGAGTTACTTCTTCAAAACCTAGGACTAAATGTTTGGTGGAGATAAGATCGGGTGAAGGTGGAGGGACTGTGACACAGGCTCAAAGAAGAATGTTTTGCTCTCTTTGACATTCAAATATGAAATTTTATCCCAATTGTTCCCAAGTGAAGTTGACATGATTTTTGTTAAGTATTTGTACATTCATGCTGTCAGAAAGAGTTACCTACATTTCACATCTTCTCCCCTTGCCCTTTTACCCATGCTCATTTTTATGAATCTAGCACCCCAGAGGCTCTCTCTGCACTTAAATGTCAAGGCAAATATGCTCTTATTTTTAGCTATTGTAACTGCAACTTCATTCTCCTCTAATCTGAGTAGGTGAGGTCCCTGTTTGAGTAACATCAGAGTCAATACAGTTGTCCAAGTGCTACATCATCAATAAATAGCAATGACCACAATGAAAACAATAATAATGACTAACATCTCATTGAACATTTAACAGGAACAAGGAGTTAACTCCTTCAGTGTGACACACAAAGAAAAGGGTAAAACTAACTTCTATCTATGTAGGCAGTTGAATTCTAGAGTTCCTAGTCGTGACCTCACTGCCTTAACCACAAGTAATAATTTGTTGTATTTTTGTGTAGAACATATGTTGTTATATTGCCACTCAAACTACTTAGGATTATAACCAGTTATGAGAGATTATAACTGGGTAACAAAGCTCCTAATAAAAATCAAGCACAAAGCAATGGTATGTTCCGTTTTAAAAATGAAGAAATCAAAGTCAGAGTTTATTTTTCAGTTAACCTCAGTGTTTTGCTAGCGATAAAATACCTACTTAATAACAATGCAAAATTTTTTCACTACTAAAATTTCTGAAATTGTCATTCTCGCCTATGTTTAAGTCATAATTTAAAAGACAGCTTCATATGGTGATGTGCACTTGATATCCAAGTACTTGGGAGGCTGAGACAGGAGAATCACAGGTAGTAGACTAGCCTCAGCAACTTAGTGAGGCTCTCGGAAACCTAGGGAGACCCTGTTTCATAAACAAAGAATAAAAAGAGTTGGTGGTAAATCTCTGGGTTCTATTGTACCACAAAAATATAGTAAATCATAAAATTTACAAAGCAATACCCTCCTTTCCACAAAACGATCGATCTTTTTCACTTTAATGAAATTTTTGAAATTCAATGGGACATAATGTTCAAATACTCACATTTGGCATCATCATTATATCCTTGAAACTTCACAAATCTGAGAACATTTCACTATCACTATTTCTTTGCTATATCTATGATCATCTTGACTACCACGCTTCATCAGCCATTTTTGCAGAATCTATATTGTAGATATTTACATTAGGATAAACTATATTTTATTCTATTAGCTCTTTCTAGCTTCACACCACAGTAGGAAGTATGAACGAATCAAGTGAGACATGTCTGACATCCAAAGAAACAAGTTAGCACTAAGTTAATGTAGCTTTGCAAACGAAACAAGCACATTAAGTAGGCACCAATTCCAAGTCTATGTAACTATCCAAACAGCTCTTCACACAGTGGTAATTCTTCTAATCCCTATAATTTATTCATCTCAGGATACACTCCAAAGCATTGTTTGCATATGTTATCCACTAGCTTTAAAAACAGTATTCATTATTGGGTGGGAACAGACACAACTCTTCAGAAAGATTGGTTGCAAGGATGTTGGCACCGCGGAACACTCTTCTTTGGCAAACACTCCTCCGCTCAAGTAAAAGGAAAAGAGTCGCAAGGACTCAAGATTTAAGTCCTTCACCTCCAAGATCCTCCTGAGAGCCACACTGCAATCACTGGAACAATTTCACATCTCATTCTAGATGCCCGTAAGTACTCAAATTGGAAAGGAACCTGTAATTGCCCAGTGGAGTTTTCAAATACACTTAACTTTGCGATTTCAAGCCACAGGCTCCAAATGGACTTGAAGGTAATGCTCTTAATTTTCATGAACTTATCAAAGCTGAGGTTTTAAAGTGATGGATTTTTTTTTTTCCTCCTGATTCTTGGGCGCAAACCATCCATGCCAATTTAGAAAGCTGATAAAGAGTCTTTGGGCCAAAGTGTCAGACCACAAAAGGGGGGTTGCTAAGCTTTTAAAGTCAGGAGGAGCCTCCAATGTGATCAGAAATGCTGATGTCAATTTTATGTTACAGGTCATTCAGACAGTGAGCGCCATGGACAAAGATGATCCCAAAAATGGACATTATTTCTTATACAGTCTCCTCCCAGAAATGGTCAACAATCCCAATTTCACCATCAAGAAAAATGAAGGTAAATACCTAAGCTTTGTGAAACAGGATAGAATGTAAATTGTTTTGAAGTAGGTTATGGCTTTGTAACTTAACTGAAAAATACCGGTAAAAATTTTTTTTTCACCCATGAGAAGTTGAAATCCAGTTTATCAGCCTAATGCCAAAGTAATTACATCGTTTCCCTTTCCAGTACTGGAACAACAGATAAGGAAATTGTTAATGTGGAAATTAATTTTATCCCCGGGAATACCTCAATCACCTTTCTTTTGAAAATGAAGAGCAATATTTAACCCCCATGAAAGTTTCCGGACACTTGAAGATACTGAGATATCTATCTGAGGAGGAACTGACTTGCACTTTGCAGTTGTTAAGTTTTAATTGAATGTTTACCAAGTCTTTAGGGAATGTCTCTTCTAATTTTGCCTGGTTGGTGGGTTGACATTAGAGGTATTTGTTTAAGCCTGTTCTGGATTTAATATTAGCAATTAGATTTTAAAAATCTTTATTGAAGGACATTTCTTATTAATATTATTTTGGAACAAATACAAAGTGATTTTATTGTTAAATCTTGCACTCAGAGAATATTTAGTCCATTCCATTACTTTCTGAGAATCTAGTTTGGATTACCATTTCCTTTTACTATACCTAATTACTTATGAAAACCATAGATCTTTTTAAAAGCCTATTTCAAGTGTAAATGAAATAAGCTCTTTTATGTTTAACATAGATTTTTAACTTTGTTTGGGATCAAATGTATTTGTCTTAGTTTCTTCTGTTTTAATATGGCTAGAAAAAAAAATAAGTATTCTTTCAGGCTCTTATCTGGCTTTTTTATGGGATTCTGTAGTGAATTTTGAGAAAACTTTCTTTATGAAAGAAAATAACTTTTTATGACTTGTATTAAACATATTATGGCCTTACCTTTTAACATAATGCTACTCAATTCTTTGGAGATGTTTTGATAAATGTGGATACAGTACAGGAAAGGAAATGAGAAAGTCGTAATATGGATATTACTCACTTAGCTAGCTTCCACTATTAAAAACACTATATTGAGGGAATACTGTTTTCCTTCCTCCAAGTGGAATACTCATTTGTTAGTCCTAATAAGAAAGTCTAATATTTTTTTTTGCTTTTGCCCAGATTTTTCTTTTATGAAAGACATATGAATATATTGAAGGAAAAAGCCCTCTCAGAAGCCCCAAACTGAGTAGAAAGTATGTGCATAACTGTGGCCCATGCTTATTTTAACTATGAGCTAATTAGTATCTGCGATTATTTTTTTTTCTGTATCTCACTTTTAAAAATTCTCTGTGTAGAAATGTTTTAGAGTTTCTTGTTCCCTGTTCATCTCAAAGTTTTAAGATAGGCTTTCTTTTTATAGACTTGGCTCTGGAAAGCATTACAAACACAAGCATGGGATGGACAAACAAGTATTATTTGGTACCAGGGTGGGGGGTAATTTTGATTTCTATTTAAAATGACCAAATACTTTTGAGGAGATGATTTAGTCCTACGGTGAATCTTGTATTTTTTTCTAATGTGTGAAATTGATAGAAAGGAAAAGGTTGTAATCATAAGAAATCTCTGCCACAACAGACATTTTAATAAATCCTGCAATAGAATATTTATGGTTATGTGGATTATCTGTTTTTTTTTAAACTAGACCAGAGAAATTACAATTTTAGCTGACCTAATAGGTTCTTCATTTTCTTTTTTTCTTGTAAAACTAAAAAGATGTTAGATATTGCAAAGTAATTAAAGGTAGAAAGGGCACTCTGCTCTATATGTCATGATTATTTTTAAAAATTATGTATTTATTTGTTTTGTTTAAAAGTATGTATTTATTTGTTTTTCAAATAGTGTCCACATAACTTATTCCTCCAACTGGGACTTTTTTTTTTGAAGCAAAATAAGTTGTTATTTATATTTATATCTGAAAAACACCATAAACCAGGACTATTTTGTAGAAAGTAGAGCATATATTCACTATGAATTTGGATTTAGTATCCAAATATTTAACATCTCTTTAGAATAAATCATGAACTCATAAGTCACTGGAAAAGACAAAGTTTATACTCTATTTACTTTTATCTAGATCATAAATCCATGAATTGTTCCAGAGACCACTACTTTTTTCTAGCTGCATAGTTACTATAAAAACGGAAGAGCCAGGCGTGGTGGCGCACGCTTGTAATCCCCGCGCGTGGGAGGCGGAGACAGGAGTTTCAGGCAGGTTGGAAGCTAGCCACGTTGGCTTAAGAGACCCTGTTTCAAAATATAAAATAGGTCTGGGAGTGTAGCCCGGAGGTAGAAGGGCTTCCAGAAACCCCAGTACCACCAAAAAAAAAAAAAAAAAAGAAAGAAAAGAAAATTATTTGTTTCTTCTTTATGCACAGAAATTATAATATAATAGAAATAATTTTCTAATTTTAAATGATTTGAATAGTTCAGTGGAAGTTTAGATGGCTAGATATCTTATAGCTCTATTTTCAATCCATCATTAATGCTAAGAAAACATAAAATCAACTAAATACATCAAAACCTGAAAAAATTATCCATTTCAAATCTATGGCATACTTTATCTTGGACACATGAACTATAAACGAATGGTATAATCATATTTTAAATTGATTATTTATTAAGATGTACTTTAACTTGGTCAGATGCTAATGTTTCTCAACTGAGATCATTCTAGCCCAACAGAAAAATATTTTTGAGATGATCAATAAATTCAAATCCATAATTGATGGATGGATTATTTTTCTACTTAATTTAATCTTTAAGAGAAACAGTTTCATTTCTTGGTACTTTTAAAGAATTCACAGCCATTGCTTTCAACTCTAAATTATTGTGATATTTCTTCTCCTTTATTAAGATTGGTCCTAATGCAATTTTTAGCCAACTAACTCATAATCAAAAATAAAATGAGGTAGAAATGAACTTCCTCATGTATCCTACACAGTCCAATGATTTCACAAATAATCTTCCTTCCAAATATATAAGAATCATATTTCTCCCAGAGTAGGAGAGCAGTCTTCAATATGGAGAGAGGTAAAAGTAAAGGTCAAAAATATTATGAGTCATTTATATCATGTGTACACACTCTAAAAATATCATAGCACCTTCAATTTTCTAATTATATGGCCCAGACATGACATTGGTTTCTTCATCTTCCAGTTAGTGAATGTATAAAGAAAGAGTTCTGCTGACCCCATTTCAGTATTGACTTCCATTCTAATTGTGGAAATAGAAAATACCCAACAATTCAATATAAGCAGAGAGGGAAGATAAGACTTTTCTAGGTACTGAAATATCTTGCTCACAGGAAATTTGAGGTTTGCAGAAACCTACTCTTCTCAAGCCTGCACATTATAGGTAAATAATTTTGATTTGAATTAATAGACACAATCTGATCAAATAAGCATGTATGCCTGGTTGTATACTGAAAAGTTTGCATCATGTGTAAGGAAATGAGCAATTCCTGGCATGGTGGCACACGCTTTTAATCCCAGCATTTGGAGGCTGAGACAGGAGGGTTGTGGTTTGCAGACAGCCTCAACTACTTAGTGAGGTCCTTTATGACTCAGTGAGACCCTGTTTCAAAATAAAGAATAAAAAAATAGGGCTATGTTGTAGCTCAGAGGTAGAATGCCCCTGGATTTCATCCCTGGTACCACACGAACACACAAAAGGAGATGAGTAAAAACGTAAAGCTCTGATCTCTGAAGAGATCCTGTAGAAAGAAGAGAAACGGATAATGAATTCAGACTTTGTTATATCTTGGTTATGCTTTAAAAAGACAGGAAAGGAACCATAGTATCTAATGATATATACTTTTTTGATAATTCCCAGTTTACTGAAATTTTATTGATAAGAAGCTAATTTTAAGGATAAAATTTGATAAATAATCTGAATATAATAATATATGTTGATTAAACTTTGAAATAAACATTTTTTATTTCAACATTCAAAACATAGTTAGCTTCTCAAAATATGATTCATGCTCTTTTTCTTAAAATTTTCCATCTCAATTGAATAACCTACTTCAACTGGTATATTTACATATTTTTTTTTCTGTAGAAGTATCTATTATAAGAACACTATGATCATAGCAATTTATTGTAATCCTCAGTTTCCTAATTTGCAATATCAGGATAGCAATACCTACTTGTCTCTTAGGTGTGCTGTGATAAATACAAGTAAACTAGATATAGACATCTCTTAGCATATAGAAAACCACTCATCAATAACTGAGGCAAGATCCTCTTTATATGAATGCATTTATTTGTTACTTTTCACTTTGTGTTATATCTTTTCTACTACACCATTCTCAACCAGATCTGTTCGCAGTTTTACTCTCCAAATTTTTTTATTGTTGAGCAATAATTTTGAAAGGGACCTCATTGATATTTGAGAAGATACTGGCCCTTCATAATAATTCATTGCAAGAAATCTGCTTATGCAATACTATGATATATTGCAGGCAGGTCTTACAACAGACAGGCAAAAGGTAAAAGCCAAAGAGAAGGAAAAGGAAGGGGAACCTTGAAAATTTTCACTGACCACAAAAATAGCTGCATGGTTTCTATATCTGGCTTTGAGTATAACGACTTTCCTTTTAAAAACTAGTTTTCTACATCTCTTTTGCCAAAATGAAACTCGGCTTTCTTCATACAATGACTAATCCCAGCTTCCAACTTGAGATCACTTTCCATTCTACTATATCAAATTACAGGAACCATTAATCTGTGGGAATCATTTTGCATAGGCTTAAAAATTACAGGCAGCCTTTCTTTGTACTTTTGATTAGTGTTAGCTTATCTCGGACATCTCTTGTAAAAAAAAAAATCAAAAATTTCTGCCTAAAAGTGGAAGTGGATTGTCCTTATCCCAAGCCAGCCAGAGCTGACTCTTGGCTTTTCTAAATCTTCATGACTCCTTCTCTTGTATTCAGGATTTAGATGTCAACATCTCTTTCTTCTGCCTTCAGCCAGTTCAACCCATCCAAGCTGAATTCAGTATACCTGACATTCCTGTGGCTGATACACCAAGCAGAGAGTACCATATGCATAAACCTGCTAGGCTCTTTCTTGCCAACTGATGCCTGTTACTTTTATTACTTCAGGCTATTTTTGAAGCTAAGACAGGACTTTACTAAATGACATTTATTTTCTCAAATGATCTTCACAAGAACTTCCATCTCTCAGTTACAGCCAATCCATTTTTATGGGGTTTCCCAGGCAACCATACCTGATCTGTGCTCCAATGCATATGATAATGAATACCTATGCATATTTGTTTCCATAAATGTGATACTGTCTACCCTGTTCACACAGTGGATTTTCCCACATCAAAGTACAGAGCACCAAACAGTGACTACAAAGGCGTGCCATGTGAGTTTCAGCTAACACCTACCGGAGCAGGGTACTTTTCCTCAGTGTTGAATAACAGTGCTTATTTTGCATCCAATGGATCAAATATGTAGAATAGCTTTATGCATAAATGATTCTAAAAGCTTCTGCTTAAGTAATTCATAATTTATTGTTTATGCTTCTAGCGATGTGCTGTTGATAAAAATCCATTTATGTTTCATTTTGTCGCATAAATGGTAATTAAGGACAATATGCAAGCTAAGAAAAATAAGTAACAAATCTGTACTTTTATTTTGTAAGTTGCATATGACTATACAGTTAAGTTCAGAAACCAAGGAGCTTTTCTTTGCTTAACCTCTTGTAACAATATAGTTTTCTACATTTTCTTTTTGTTTTCTTTTTTAAATCATAGTGCAAGGGTACCTTCAGAAATGAAGAATTTCCTTTGCAAATATTGAAAATCCTAAAATTGATACTCTTGTCAGACATGGCACTACCTTTAGTATCTATTTTTCTGTATATGTTATGGGAGACAATTTAGTTCTAAGATTACTGACTACTGGGATGTAATTTAGATATATACCATAGATTTGTATATGTGGTTATCAAAATGCTATTTAAAATTGTGAACTGCATCTGAGCTTCTCTGTCAATTTACTAGCAATCATTTCTGGTCCTTATAGGGCATTTGGATTCTGAAGATTTCTAAAAAAGAAGGTCCAAGAAAATAAACTGGTGCATGCTTAGTTATCTTAAAGTTATATAAAAATATCCTAGTACATAGGATCTTTCATTTGAAATTTTCTGAGACTTTTGTTTCAAATCCTTCCAATGAAACACAAAGAGATCAGATGAACATCAGGGGAAGTATAAAGAATCAGAGAAATGCTTTCCACTTAGCTGGATCTTTTTGTACCACTTTGTTGTCTGTGTCCTTAAAAAATGATATTACTTACTGATTTATCATTCATTTCCAAGCCCCAAAATAGGTCTTGGGATTTTGTGGGTGTCAAACAAATACGACTGTCCTTTGGAAAGCACAACCAAGGATTAAAATTGAATGTAGAAACAAAATGAGCTGTCAGTCTATGCAAATTCTCCTTTTCTAAAAAAGTATTAAATGTAGTTGACAATCATTTCATCTCCTTTCAGCACCGAAGTTTGCATTTTGAATTAATTTGAGCACTTTATAGACACAACATTAGGCATATGTGACATTCTGTCTGAGGATGTGACCTGAATAACACACACCAACTGCTTAGGGTCCCTTAGTTTATTAAAGAAGTGGATAAAGAAAGCAGAGAAATAATTTGGCAACAATAAAGGGGACACTTCACATAGATAAATAATAAAGAAGTGGACATGGGAAGAATTAGAATGAAGGATAAAAGAGAACCTGTGTATTATAGAATAGCATAGGCCTCATCCTTAGAAATATTTAGTTGTGTGCCCCAGCGTTTCTGATTATTATCTGAAGAATTTGCACACAAAAAATGGAATAATCTGAATCTTAAATCTGTAAGATGGAAACAATATTTACTCCTAAGTTGTTTTGAATAATAAAATATTAGTTTAAATAAAATAAAAATGAAAATGCCATGGCACTACACTCATCATCTGGAAAACTGGAGATAATAAATATTAGTTTTCTTCCCCTCCTCTTTTTTTTAACAATTTTGTAAACTTGCTGGATCTCTTTCATCCACCCAATGGAAAATATAATAATATAACTAAGAAACCTGAAAAAATATATTTAGGCGATAACAAAAATGTTACTCTATTACCCTTTAGGTTATGTGCCCACATTTGGACATATCTGCAAACATTACCCATGAGTAAAGAAAAATTGGAAGGAGAAACATTGTATAATTTATTTTATTTTTTTTACTTATTTTGGTGGTATTGGAGTTCCTGGAAACCCTTCTACCTCTGGGCTACACTCCCAGACCTATTTAATACTTTTTTATTTGGAAACAGGGTCTCTTAAGCCAGCACGGCTGGCTTCGAACCTGAGTGATCCTCCTGTCTCCGCCTCCCAAGCACGGGGATTACAAGCATGCGCCACCACGCCCAGCTTAGTTCATTTTAAATATACCCTCATTACATGGCATAGCCCCAAAGAAAAATAAACAGTAAAACTTTTTCATTTTCCATAGGGCTAGAGAGTGCGCGGCTCTTTAAATATTAGCAAATGGGATATTTGAGAGTTGATAGAATGAGAGAATTTTTACCTAGGAGCATCTTAGTAGATAGCAAGCTTTTGAAAGTTTTGGGTGCTAAATACAGAACTTCAAATGTGTTTAAATAGAATACGGTGATGAAGGTGAGTGGTCTTTTCCCCTACATGGGTTTCTATCACTCTCTCCCATATAATATAACCCTTGTATGCCTTGTGGCTTGAACATGAAAAACTTGTTATACTTTTTAAATCCCCCTCCTTCCTGTCTACTGGAATGCACATCCTCTGATTTCAACCTCCTTTATCTAGCTGACTCCATTCATTTACAATAACTTAAAATTTTCATTTGTCTCCTAACAGAGCAAGTAGATGGATAATAGTTGATGTGAATCGTCTTCTTTTCTTTCCTCTGGACTGCAGTGTGGTTACTAAGACAGACAAGAATCAAGGCACGTCTCTTCCACTGTCCTCTTAGGTTATTAATAATAGATCACATCTTTATTCACTCATTCATTCATTCATTCAATACCTATTTATTTAGTGTCTGCCATGTGCCAGACAATACCCTGGGAATAGGGACTAAAGAACTGAATAAAATCAAGCCTGCTTTTTCCCTCGCATACAGTGTATTTTTGTTCTTTCCAGGACTTGGTCTTTGAATACCAATTTGATTTCTCAGAGAAGAAACTATAATTTAACATGGATTTTTGTCATATAGTAGAGAAATTTATAGGCTAGACTGTGAAATACTATGATTTAGGAAGAATGGTCACAGATTCTAACTTCTATGCTGTCATAAGCAAAGTTCCTTCTTGGACCTTATCCAATTTTGGGGCCTAGCTCTACACAAAAAAGAATTAGGTTTTCATTGGATCTCTCAGTCCCATCTTTAGGATGGGTTTGGCTAGTCAGAGGTGGTGATGTACATCCATAATCACAGACGGATAATTCTTCATCTGAGTTTCATATTAGTGTCTCCACTATGACTGAGCTCGGATGAGGTATGTTGTACCACTCTATTCAATGTGCTGTAGGTGCTGGGTCACAATATGTGTTTGAGATCTTTCTCTAAATGCATAATGATCCAGAGACGTCACTGAAATTTGTGGAACAGCACAGACAGTGAGCTAGGGCTGATGATTCTACACTACAGCCTTGTTAGAATCTATTGTAGTGCTGATCCAAGTCACATTATAGATAACTCATGCCTTTTCTATCTCTTATGCATGGTCGGTTCAGAAAACTTGTCAGTAAATATGGTTTTAGCTAGCTTGAAGGGTGGAATATTTACTGAGGCCACTTGGCTACTTAAGGGTGGTATTATATTGATTTGTGAGAAAGTTACTGGGTTCACATTCAATCAGTTGCCAATTCTGTTTCTTAAGATGAGACCAAAATAAACCTGTTGATGCACTTTGTAGGGGAAAATAAAAATGATTGTTCCTGGATTTTTCTGGGTTACTCATTGCCTGGCTCCCATCCTTAGAGAGAGCCTACTAGAGTTCTTTCCCTCAATTGCTTGAGTAAATTATGCTCAGCCTTTTGAGGCTGTTAATCTTACTGTGAGCTAAAAATGTAAAATATGATACTGTACCTTGTAGGCTTCATACAACCATCCATCTTTGAATTGCATCCTTTCATTTGGCCGGTCAACCCTAGTTTCATCAAGGTAGTGCTCTGATTTACATCTTCACCTGGATTTCAGCTTCCTCTCATTCCTCCATGAATGTATTACTGCTGGATATCTAGAGCTTTGCCCCTTCTCACATGATGAGTGCACAAACAGGTAGTCTCAGGGAAATATTACAAACTCTGAAATCAGACAAGTCCTGGGTCCACCAGTTGTTGGATGTATGACTTTGGATAAGGCTTACAGAATTCTGCAAGAGACTAAAGAATCAAAAATGTTCAAACTAAATTTTTGGGATTAACAAATAAAAGAACATAGCATAAATGACAAGGGCACTGTCTATATTTGATGTGGTAATTGATGTACTTTGGCTTCTTCAACAACCTGCAAAGAAATACATAAGGGAATTGATCTTCACATTAGATACGACTGTATAAACTCTCTTCCAAATTAAAATAATGAATAGTATTACTAAGAGATATTCTTCTATAATATAGATTTTCTCTCTTGGTATGTTTGGGCAGAATTCTAGACATATCAAAAAAATTAAGCTAGTCTCAAAGAGCAAAATAATGTAAATAGCAAAATAATGCAAAAGCATATGAAAAATTATTCCAATATTTTACAGTTTGATGGTCTTGTGTGCGTTGTAAAGCTGGATACAAAGAAATATGATAATTCTGTAAAGATATTTAAGAATTTGATTTCAGGTTGGTTTGTAAGGAAGATATTTAAGAGAAGAAGAGGCTCGGTAGCCATCTGCATACACAAGAAGATGGTTATATGTCTACTACAGTTAAGGAGAAATTGTCAGATATATGATTAGATCAATTAAAGTAAAAAATATATAATATTAAAAGAGATTTATTTTAAACAATCCCCATGAAATATTTTGTGGAGATCCAAAAATACTCTTTGACCATAAAGCCTTATTTATTTTTTTTTTAAATTAGTAGTGTATTTCTTACTACTTTTAGCATGTCTGCATCTTCTCTTGATGTCCTTAGCAGCATCACAGATGTGTCTTACATATTTAAGAGGTTTTATATACAGGCAGGACTTATTACTGAGCCCGAGAAGTATAACAATGTAAACATGTTATATACATCAGTAATACACAGGAGAAAATTTGTCAGTGCATAGTTTCATATCTAAAAAACTAAAAAATAACTTTGACCATGTTCTGAAACACATGAGTTGACATGAAACATTTTTTTATAAATGTTTGTAGGCTAAAGTTCAACAAAAAAATCTGAATTGTTAAGAGCCAATTATCTAAAATTCATTATATTTTATTCTCAATGTAAAATTTAAATCACCCTAAATTATATACAGGTAATTATATAAAGGTCGCATTATGATTAAGTAGGAGAGAAATAGGGGAAAAAAAAATCCTTATTTTAACTCTGTTCTAACTTTTCTGTCTTTCTAAAATAAGTGTATGTTCTAAAATAGACATTTACTTTTGCAAGAAATTTTTTGTTTGAAGAATAACCTAATTAACAGTCTATGCCAGAAAACACAATTGCTTATAAAATAACTATTATATAAAAGTATAGTAACTACTTTTGAAAAATGTAGTAGCTAGTGAAATGCCTTAATACCCATACGTGGACAGGAGGATCCCAGGTTTGAAACCAGCCTCAGCAACCTAGGAAGATCCTATTTTAATTCAAATTATTAAAGGAGCTGGGGTATATCTCATAGGTAGAGTGCCCTTGAGTACAAACTCCAGTACCCATAGATAAAAAATTAAGAATAAGATGTAAAATATAAAATATGGTTGTAAATATTATAAGCACATTTCCATTGATGAGTTTCATACTCATTTATGCTTCCAATTTATGAAGTGACTATTTGTTATTATCATATTTAAAAAATCAGTGCACTGTCAGGCTCATTAACCCATGAGTCTATAGCTTCCCAAAATTTAGTCCATCTTTTAATTGACACAAAAGTGTCCTTTAGGCTAATAGTATACTTAATACACCTGATGGTCAGTCCAGAAGGTCTTTACACTGTAACTTTTTAGTAAATAGCCTTATCAGAGCAGAAAAGAATGGAGGAAGCCAGGTATGGTGGTGCATGCCTGTAATCTTACTATTAGGGAGGCTGATATAAGAGGGTCCCAGGCATGAGGTCAGCTTCAGCAACTGAGCAAGGCCCTCAGTGACTTAGTAAGACCCATTTCACAATAAATAAGATGGGGTCATAAGTATATCTCAAGGTAGAACACCTCTGAGCTCAATCCACAGGGGAAAAAAAGAAGAGGAAGAAGAAGAAGAAGAAGGAAGGTAAATTTTAAGGGGAAATAATTAATAAGGTAAAAGTCACAGATTCACTAACAGCATCAGTGCTGGGACTGTCATCAGGAGAGGGATACCTTGGCAAGCCTGGCAAGCTTAGCAAGCTTCTCAGTAAAGAATGATTCTCCCTCTCATTCAGAAAGTTATGAATTGCAGTTGTCTATTATGTGACTTACATTGCATTACATAGCAATATGTCATTGTGAGATGTGACATAATATAATGTAAGTGACAGGCAGCTAAATTTTTACAGCAAGAAAACTTTTTTTTATATCCAGAATCTGCTATCAAATTTGATAGCAGCTATCAATCCAATTTTTTTCTGCAGATAGATCAAAAATTTGATGTTCATGAAAAGCAGGTCATTTTGAAACATCCACAAACACTTCAGTACCTCCAAAACTCAGTTCTCATAAATCAGTTTAAAAAAACACTTTTAATCAGTCTTTACTCAAATTCTACGTTTTGTTTCTAACACTAGACCAATATTGTTTTAATTAGTGATTTTAATTTTCTTCAAGATACTGCCAAAAAGTAATGACCAAATAAATTACTTTAGTGCCTAAATCATGGCAGTAGTTCTCAGCTGTGGGACATTTTATAATCTAGGAGACACTGATAATGTGTAGAGATGTCACAACTGGAGAAAGCGTAGGGTGTTATACCAGTAATAACCCTTTGGTTTCAGAAGTCATTATTTGAATGAATCAGCCCAATACTATGGTGCTTTCCTCTAAAGGTACCCAAGTCAAACTTACATAAATCTCGAATGAATTTCTCCAATTTACTCAATTCCCTAAATAGGATAGAGTGGTACATCATTTAAACGTTCAGCCAAATATTCTTTGATTAATGGGTACTTAACACAATCTCTTTATACACCCAAACTGATTAGGATGAAGCCAGATTTGGTGGTAGAGACCTATAATTTCAGTACTTGGGAGGATGAGACAAGAGGATCACAGACTCTAGGCTAATCTCAGCAACTTAGTGAGACCCTATGTCAAATTACAAAAATAATATAGAGCTGGGAGTGTAGGTTGGAGGTAGTACCATCAGTACCCCCCCTACCTAATGATTAGGAAACTACCCATCTGTAACAGCTTCACAGAAGTGATTATAAAGAAAAAAAATGACTTACGTTCCATCTCCATCATTAATTGTATATCTGAGGGTATTTAAGAAAGGGTTTTCCCTCTCAATCTCCAGAGATCTCAAACACACTACAGGAATTTTCATAAAAATAGATATATTATTCTTTAAAAAACAGACATATATTATTAAATTATATTTTTAAATGTTCTTTAATTATTATATAATGCAAAGGCATAGATATTCTTTGTGAACCATAGAAGGGGACAGATCAAGAAACCCTGTACATGCTCTATCACCCTGTCAACCCGATATGAATACTCAATATGAATAATTAGAACCCCATAAGAATAATTAGAAATTTGATAAAGAAAGGCTCATTTCATTGTAAATTTGTTTAATCCTTAATTCATGCCAGAGGAAAGCACTGGGGACTCATATTGCTTACTATGTAACTTATTGTGGAATATGAACAACTTCTCTAAAGTTCTTAGTTTTCAGAAAGATACTTCTAAGGGCAAAGCCCACATGTTCATTACCGGTGTTTATGTGCCTATTCCAAGGATCTCTCAACATCTAAGATTTCCCTCTGCTGAGAGCAGGGTATATATGGTTAATAATAATAATAATAATAATAATAATAATAATAAACAAATGTAAAACAAAGTCCATAGGTTTTAGATTACGTTCAATCCAAATAAAATTTTATGTGGGCCAATTATTACTTTTCTTCATTTGTTAATTTGTTTTATGAATTTTGATTGTACATAATACTTAGATTTATATGATATATTCACACATGCATACAACATTAATTTGTCTGTTTCCTTCCCTATTTCCATTATTTAGAAACTAGATTTTTCTGTTGCATTATTTGTAAAGCTGTCTATCATAAATGTGAGTTTAAGGGATCAAATGTTATGTAAAGCATTCACCACAGTGTGTGGTATCATAATAGCTATCATTTATTGACTTCCTATTATAATTGTAAGAATTAGGTATAATATATGTAAACTGCCTGACATGTAGAAGGTACTTCATATTTTGTAGCTGTTGCTACTATTTAGCTAGAGTTTCTGAGGAAGAGTGCTAAAATACTTATAAAATGAAGCTGGTTCACTTTTACTTCCACCTATCATACTGAATTTACAATTTTTTCTTCTCTATGGTTGGTCCTGAGATCTTAAGGCCCTATTTTGTCACTCAAAGATTATTTTATACATAGCTCATAAAGTAATTTCAAGAACAAGAAAATGTAGCATTTCTTTATGGGATCACACCATGAGGTACCTCTATGAAATGCCACCTTGAATCTTTCAGATGCCTTAACAAAAGGTATCCACACTTTAATTTCATTTTTCCTTATGCTAGGGGTCAACAAACTTTTTTTTTTTAATACAGGTTCGAAAAAGGCTCTATGAGTACATTTTTTCTGTCACATCCACTCAAATTTTCTCTTCTAGTGAGAAAGCATCCAATGAACAATATATAAGCCAATAGACGTGGCCCTGCTTTCATAAAACCTTACTTACACAAAAACAGGTGGCAGGTTCTATTTGTTCCATGGCTCATAGTTTTTAGAATTTTTTCCAGTCAGTTTATACACTGAGAATCTTATACTATATTTAAAGATGGACTGAAGCAAAATAATTTTTTTTTCTACCCCAGGGAGCCCTCTGGCCTAGATTCCATTAAATTAAGATTACAAAGAGAATAATTCATTTTTTTAAATTGTTTTGTCTTAGCCCATCCATATCTCTTTTTTTTCTCTATATCTTATTATATAGTATTACAGGAAACAAGTTAGCACTTGTAACAGTTTATCAATACAATATCCTGTCAATGTCCACAGATTCATTACATGCCTTAAAAAGAGTCTCTGTTACCATAGGCATTTTGATAATTGCTCTGCTAAAAAATTATTAACTCACTTGACCATCTTGCATTTTATAGCAATTTGACATACTTTTTTGGCCTTTACTATGGAGCTAATCATTTCTTTGCAAGATTTTTTTTCAGCAATTATTGAAAGATTCCTAATCTCCTTTCCAGCATCTATATCTATCTGGTCTAAATGTACTCTTGCATAATTTAGGTCTCTGTTATGAGAACTTATTTTTAAGGTACTGATTTCTTTGTTAGATTTTACTCTAGGACAAACTAATCCAAACTTATTCACCTGAAACAGTGCTTTTATTTTTTTATGATTAAAATCATCTTGATGATTCTTGGCTAGACTTATTCTCAAGTACTGGAAGGTCTAGTGAGGCATGCTGACACATTTGCTGACTTGCCAAAAGTTAGGTGGGCAGTAGGGATGATTTCATTATGTCGATCTCATCATCCTGAAAGCCAGAGTACACACATGATCATGTTTTTTCAGGACTCTCAAGTACAAGGATAAAGAGCAAGCATCTAGTGCATGTCAACATCTCTTACGGGCCAAAGTAAGTTCATGATTAATTACAGATTCACGGTATAAGGAGGTTATCTAGGAACACTGTTATGGGGGAATAATTATTTTAGACATTGTTCCAAAATCAAAATAAAACAAAACTATAACCAACATGCTATCTTTCAGCATCAATTTTCTCTAAAGTATGCATGTATATTCTTATCACTCTATACCTCATAATTAAAATGTACCAATAAAACTATATACATAACAGGAAAAAAGCATTATATTGAACATTAGAGATTCGCTGTCCTTTGGGGGGGAAGCTTTACCCTGTGACAATGGGTAAGATCTTAGGAGAAGCAGGACTTATTAAGACAAAAATTTCTCTCTTTTCTTAGTCTTAGGTGAATAAGTCAGGGCACAGCCCAACACACTCTCTCACACACACACGCACACACACACACACACACACACACACACACACGCACACACACACACACGTAGAGACATGTTTAGTACATTTGTATGTGAGGAAGTTCCAGGAGCCTCAACAATATATGCATATTCCTTCCATCTGTTCTTAAGAGAGAAAAGCAGAAGCAGCAATGGGGTAGGCATTCTTTTATATGGAAAACTGCCTAAATGAATCCATCAGACTACAGCAATGATGGATAGCAGAGGCAAGTACAGAAATGCCCAGTGTCCAGGATCATAGGCAGTCACAAACTAAGAAATCTATGATGGAAGGATCTCTAAAGAACCAGTGACCACCTTGCTTCATGCTGTTGACATTTGTGTCAGCAGAATGACTATCATAAAGTATTACCATTTTCCTTTAAGTAGGGCAAACTCTCATCACAATTTCTGTGTTGGAGTCCAGGTTCATGCTTCTTGTATACACTTAACAAGACTATAAAGCACACATAAAGGTATATATAGAAATAAATGAAAAATTAAGTTATAAAAATAAAACAAACCCCACAAAAGCAGTTGTCTGTGTGCCTTCCTGTGGCATATCAAAACTATACTGTGACATATATGATGAATACAGCTTAATGCAGGAGCTATATCTTTGAGAGTGCTACTGGATATCTTAATCTTGTTCTACCCTACAACCCATTGTTTTGCTTGTCCAAATCCGGGGTTTTGACAGGATCACAGACAAACCCTGTAAGATTAGGGAGATTGAGAGAAGGATGATGAAGATTTCTAGGAGGAGACACATGGACTGAGTTTTACAGAGATTATGAGATGGAGCACTTTAAGTCTTAGTGTCCCTCCAATCCAATAAGAAAAAACAAATAAAGGAGAGATTATGTAGAAATGTATGCATGCATATGCCAGCAACAGTGCTTGTTAATGTAAATAGAGAAATTCATACCAGCAATAACCCAACCATACTAAGAATGAACAGAAGGCTTTATGCCTTTGCAGAGAGCTTTGAGAATAGAAAACCCATAACCGAGACAATGAAAAGAATAATAACGTCATGAGACTACAACACAGAGAAAAAGCTCTCATATTCAACTCTTTAGGAAGTTAAAGTGTTGATTATTTAAGGTGAATATTTCTAACAGAGGTGCATGATTTAGCCAGGTAAGGGACAATGGGCCTCATTAATGACAAAGGGACTAGTTGGAAAAAAAGAACATGAAAACACATTGGTATAACTAAGCTATAAAATAAAAGATAGGTTCATTAATGTCTAAAAGTGAGGCAGGAGAGAGACCCAAGGAGATTTTGAGTAAATCTAAGGCTGGGCTAAAAAGTATAAAAAATAAAAATAAAAGTGGCAATTTTAAAAATATTTTTATATACTACTAAACCTTTAAAAGAAGTAGCATTTGCATATAATAAACTAATCATATTAGAAAAATACTCCCAGATATTACAGTTCTGATATACATAAATATATTCACCCTAGCTCTGCATTTTCTCATATTGTACATAATTTTAAAGTTAACACATAATTCTGTTAGTGATCATTTTACCTGGCATAGGAAAAGGAAAAAGTGCAAAGACCAAAAAGCTGAGAGTTTTATTTCAAATGTTTAATCAATAGCAACTCTAAAGGTGTGCATGTTTATCGAAGGAGCATAAATATTTTACAATTCCCATTCCTGCAAACACTGGCCAAACTCTGAAGATCTTATCATGCATATTGATAAAAATGGTTTTCTTTCAAACCTCATTTTTATCATGTGAAATAGAAGAATGTATATAGATGGAGAAACCTATTTTAGGATCATCTCTGTGCAAGAAAACTCATTCAGCAGGAAAGTTTACGACTTAACACTACTGTGGCAAGTTATTCCAGGATTTCAGAAAGCCAGTAGTGACAAAATTGCAACAGAGATCAATAAAAAATCCAACATTCAAGATGAAAGAAAGAGGCATTATTAACCTTTAGAATTTATCTTTTTACCTTCTTTTCAGCTATGCTCCCAAGAGTTAGAAAGCTGCTTTAAAGATTCTCTTGACCTAGGCAACTTGATCATCTTTAAAGTACAGATATGTCATTGTCAAAATGCCAGTAAAAATCCCCTCAGATCCACTCACTACTCAACATATATCCAGCATACTTTCTTCTATATATCTTGAAGTATGTTGATTTTTGTGGAGTGGTGCTATGAATAGAGATTTAGTCAGAGTAACTGGTCAACTAACACAACATGACATTAAAAAAAATGGAAGATTGTCTAAAACAGTGAGGTATATTTATGTGGTTGCATCCCAGCTGTAATGTTAGTGAAATGACCTTTGGAAAGTGAATAACACTCTCTAAAACCATAGTCTGTATGCAAAAAGAGGCATATTGATAAACCATTCTCATAGTATTATTTTGATTTACATTTACAAACATCTTTAGAAAGATCTAGGAAATTTTTGCCCACACCAAATATCCGGCTATTACTACTATCATCACAAAAGGAAAAGGTAAGTTGCTATAGTCATGAGAAACAGTCAGCATTATTTTTTGGCTTGCAAACAAGGATGTCATTCTCCCTTTATTGCTTATTTCCCCATAATGACCCAGGAGAAAATATTATTGTTATCCTCATTATAAAGCTATAGAAGTTAAGCCTCAGTAAAGTTGAGGTTAAGTGATTTCCCTAAAGTCATGAATGGTAATTAAGTGATAAAGGTAAGATTCACTTCCTAATGTGTAGGTGAGAGTGAAAAAGTTTGGGAGGAAACATGGGCATGGAAGCAGAGTTTAACTAACAATAATTGGATTCTATACTTTATATATCTTATCTTAGTTTACCCTTATGACGACCCTTAAAGGGGTACAATTGTTGCATTTCATGTAGAGTCTTGAGTAATATGAGATTTTTCTAAAAAATACAAAAGCCCTAAAATTGAAAGTCCAGTCATTTTAATTTTAAAACCAGTGGAATTCCACTAAGAAATTGACTGTGCAACAGAACGTATGTCAGTTTCTCAAACTGCCAAAGAAAGTGAAGGACCATACCCACATACTTCAGAACAACCTGGAAATCTTAAGTTTGTACAAAACCCCCCTTTCCCATCTTCTATTGTGTTTTTCACCTCCTGCCTTTTATTTGCTAAGCTTTTCCATATTGTAATCATCTAAAGTGTGTGAATTTGTGTGGAAAAAAGGTAACAACTAGAATTAAAATTAAACATAGATCTGGGGATGTAGATTATTTGTACAGGGCATGCTTAGTGTGAGACTCTGAGTTACACACACACACACACACACACACACACACACACACACACACACGGTAATACCCTAATGCTCTCCTAGTTCAATGACCCCAACTACAACCTCAGACCTACTACAGAGCATTGTTCATAATACTTATACACAGAATGGGTTCAGGATTTCTCATACCTTTGAAAACTTCACCTGGAATATAATAAAAACCAATAGAGTAGATGTTTGGGGTGGGTGACCTAACCGATGAAGGAAGAAGGAAAAATCATTGTTTAAAAAGGTTATCTCTTTATCGCTAATCAACTTGAGGTACCTCAGTAGAGTGTGTTCCCTAGCTTGGGAGAGAATGAAAAGAAATTTATGCTGTTCAAATCTTCATATTCACATTGTCATCTCAGTGTGAAAGAGCTGCAGAAACCTAAACCCAAACCATTATGGGGGTAATAATAGTCACCTTCAGACCTCAAGATTGCTACATTTGGGCTTATCCCAGACAGAAAGTGTATGCTTTTTCTTCCAGCTGCTCCATAGCCCTTCAAAGGCATGGAAATAGAAAAGAAAGTGATAATGAAAGGAGCAAAGTTCTACCTTCTTGAACTCCTTTGAAAGCAAATTGCTTTGTAGGCAAGTCTAGGCCCTGACAGAGGTTGGGGCATAGAGAGAGTTGCATGTCTCTTGAATGCATGTCTCAGGAATTACATGTCTTGAGTTTTCATATTCATAGGTAAAGAGCACGTGGAGTCTTTCATTAGAGTTTCTAGGAGTCTCATGTTACCATGGGGCTCCTGGTCTTGCATTAGAACTGAACTAGCAAAATAAAAATTAGCTGCCCTGGCAAAGGGATTGAAATGATAGAGGTAATACTGGTAATATGTAATATTGGAAGGAATGAGATAACACAGATAGAGGTGTGCCTCTAGAGTATGCTCTAGCATATTCTAGAAATTTCTTCTGGGAAGAGAAATGTCAGTGTGTAAAAAACAAATTCTGGAGATAAAGAGACTTGGATAAGAAGCTCTCCACCCCTGTTTACGGAAAGAGTTATTTCAGTGCTTTTACTCCCAGTATTCACATTTCCTGAAGAAGGCTGATAATTTTCATGATAATAAAGTAGCACAAACTAATAGAAATATTTTATGATAAAAGTGAATATAGCTGGGCGTGGTGGCGCACACTTGTAATCCCTGTGCTTGGGAGGTGGAAACAGGAGGATCGCACAGGTTTGAAGCCAGACGTGCTAGCTTAAGGGACCCTGTTTCAAAATATAAAATAGGTCTGGGAGTGTAGCCCAGAGGTAGAAGGGTTTCCAGGAACTCCAGTACCACAAAAAAAAGTGAATATAATGGCTAAATGAAATAAAGCTTAAAAGATTGTACACATTCAGTAGAGATCATTGAAATTCACTTGGGCTAGGGCTGATATTTTCCATTGCACAGATGATAAAACTAAATTAAATAGGAGCTAAGTGACTTGCCCACTTAGTTTCTATATGGAAAGCCAGATTCAAGCCTACTTAGTCTGATTCCAGAATGTATAATCAAAAATATTTTGTTAATAAGTGTTTGGATAGTGTCAGATCACGATAACTCCTGGCATGAATGTTCATGTAAGAACTAATGATGGTATAAATGCAAGATGACCTTGTTTGGTGTTTAAAGTAATATAATTCCTTTATGAAATCCATTAAGCCATTCATAATGTACTTTAAGCTCATGAGAATAGACGGTGCTATGAAGAATCCCAGATGCCAAATTCTGTTGCTCAAAAATAGAAAGGATTTTAGAAAATCACTTAGATCATATGAGCCTCAGGGTCCTGATTTAAAAAGTGGGTATATGGTTATTATACTCCCATCCATAGTAGATATTGTCACATAAAATCTCTACATGTGCAATACATATTTAGCAAGGGTTTGACCTTTATGAACAATGCAAGTTTTATGACTCTGTTTAGTTTAGGAATGGGATCAGGACTGAACATTTTCAACTTTCTTTCACAATCACATTTCATTGCTTTTTATTGTGATATCAAAGGAAAAAGGAAGATAAATCAGACTCAAGTTAATCCAGTATAGTTCACATATATTGTTAAAGGTTTCATTTAATCCATCACAACCTTTAATACACTTTTAAACTAATTTCAAAATGTACAGTATTAATATAGAGGGAATAATATATTTTGTTTGTAATTTGTATGGCTGGGAAGTTGGTTTTTAGGACTTTTTATAAAACGCACCCATGGTCACTACCCTTGTCAATAATGCCTCTAGATACTTGTAGGAAATATGTTTTTATTCTCTACTGTTTCAGATACTATTTAGTTAAGCATAACTTCTGTATTCAAACTTCAAAAGGACCTATACAACATGCAGAAGTGTCCCTCTAATATCCAAACACATGATGCCTAACCTAAAATGCATTCACTTCAATAAATATAAAGAAACACAATCCCTAGCCCTGTTCAGGTTTCTAGCTGCAAGACTTCCAATTAAAAACTTCTCCTTTTCTTTACCAGAGTAGCATTTCCAGCATAGATAACAATTTTACTGTGACATCTTTAATACCACTAATGATTTGATCTTTCTGCAGAGAGCTTAAAAGCCTGTGGAAGATAGTGGCAGACCCAAGGTAGGTAGGTGGAAGGTTACGCAGCAGGAATACCTACTGATCTGAACATATTAAAAAGAGTGCAGCAGAATTAAAAGAAACAGACGAGGGGCACTTAAAAAGCAACACTTGAACACAAACCGACTGCTGTTTTTTTTTTTTTATAAGAACTTTGGAATGAGAAAGTGATTTTGCATTTTCCTTTTGGCTTTATTTTCAAAGCAAAAAAATATATAGAAAGTGGAGGCAATCAGAGCTGAGATCAATGCCTTGTGCAGAGTAGGTGACAAAGACATATAAAAAATGGCTACTTTGGATAAACAAATTTTCTACTATCATGAAAATGGAGTATGAAGAATAAAAGCATTTCTCTATGAATAGTGCTCATTATTTGAATAATTATCTAAACATTCAGATTATATTTCTGTGTGTACATAAACAAAAAAATGGCTTTATTTTGGTTTTGAGAAATCACATTAACTAACACAAAATTATCTCAATATGAACGAGAATTTTTGTTTCACTTACTATAAGTAAAGATTGACATCTTTGTATTTAATCCCCTCAGATTAGTTAACCTGTGTAGATTAGAATATTCAGCTTTCTTTCCATAACACTGAAGCATTAATATGGCCTCAGTGATATATACTTTTTTTTTTAATCTATGAAATCATTTAAGACAAAGACCCTTGCCATCAAAGGCACTTGCCACCTAACTCCAAAGAACACATTGATAGTTAATCAAGATGGCTTCATTCTCAGGTGAGAAAGTAAGTTGTATTCTGATTTAGCAAATCAGTCATGAAAGCCAACTTCCATCTAAATAGATGAGGAATATTAGTGGCTAAAGGAAAACTCCTCTCCCCTGGGGAGAGTAGCCATGATTTAAGGCGAAATGCAAAAAAGGCAAACTTGATAATCATGATGATAATGATAAATTGATGTGATTATTTGTGCCTGGCCTATGTCAAACACTTTGGATACCCTATATTCTGTCACTCTTATTATTATTATTATTATTATTATTATTATTATTATTATTATAAAAGATAAATGATGATGTTATTCCCATTTTATGTCGAAGAAAGCCAAACTGTCTAGTTTCTAGAAGTCTTTGTAGAAATATGCCTGTGTGTCTCCTCTCCATGTTGAAAACTCCCTCATAAGCATCCCCACCCCAGGGCCATGTAGGGTGAGGTCCCTTTCTCAGTATGCTCTCATGAATAGTAGACTCACTTCAAATGTGCTCAAATTTCAACATTAGTACCAGAACTTGACTGGTTTTGATATCATGCTTTCTTCTAATCTTAACCCCAATCTTCAAACCCACTTTAATTTTCTTCATAGCATGTTTTACCTTCTTTGATGCCTCACTGCCCGATATTTTACACCCTATCCTTTCTTTATCCAAACTAGGGAGCTGTGGGCTATAAATTAGTTTTAGTGTCCTGTAGAGATAACAAAGACTTTGCTTTAAATTTCTCTCTATTCTCCATTTGATAGTGTATTTACCAAGGACCTACCAAGAAATCAGAAGCCATGATGATCATTTCAAACAAGAAATTTACTTCAGTACAAGGACACAGAGATGATAGAGTATGCTGAGAAGCCAAATAGGGGGCAGGGAAGCCATGAGCTTGCATGCACTGAGATCGCAAAAATAAATAAATGGATAAATTAGTTCATTAATAAATAAGGGAATGGTCAAACTACTGGAGATTAAGATCTGAAGTATTGTAGGAAAGTTAAAATCACAAGAGACCAATTGGTGGAGAAGAAACTGAAGTCATAGAGGAAGTTCAGCGCTTCCAGAAATACCACCTCAAGGGGAGCAGAAAGAAATCTCCTTTTCTTTAGTTTCTAAAGCCCCATCCACTATTTTCTCTCAGTTTACCTTTGTCAAACTCCAGAGGACAGAGGATCTGTCAGGCCAGCACCTCCTGCAGTACAGAGCACAGCACTGGAAGGTTCAAGAAACAAATCTCTCAAGGTAACCTGAAATTCCCACATAGCACATGCAGCAATCTAATGAATTTGTGTGTGATTTGTAATTATTGCCTATTGTGTCTCCTGCTATATGTTAAACTCCATCGAAACATCTAGAGCTTTTTTATTGTCATATCTATAATGTGTAATCCATGGAAAACTTTTCAGAGCTCTTGACAAATATCTGGTGAATAAGTGAATGATAACATATTACCTAGGGTTCAGCAACACAGTGATTTATACACACTTAAGCTGCACATTGCAAAAACTATTTTTTATAGTTTTGAGTTCTGTTTCTTAACCTGGTCTTCTAGTCTTAGACTAAGAAGAAGACACAAGTCATCACTAAGTTTTGAAGATGTTATTGCTAATTTCACAGAACGATTGTTCATGCCATATTTACAAAAAATCATGGAATTATGTGAAAGTAAGAGAAAAAAGTGGGAAAAAAAAGACACAATTCTCTAAGGACAGGAACCACTCCTGCTTAAACAAAAGGGTGTGATCATGAGCTAAAGTTAGAGAGAATATCTCTTTGTTAGGTGTTAAATTAGTTTTTCCAGAATTAGCAAACGCAGGTTCTACCCTTAGACATAGCTAATAAGACTCACTGAAGTAGTGCCTTTTATAAGAAAATTATAGCTGATCAATAAGAAGCTCAATTGAATTTTTAATTTTTCCATTTTTCTTAGTGAGAAGACATCCAGAAATTTGTGACCATGAGCCCTATAAAGTTATCAATGAATACAATACCTGATGAAATAAGTAATACTCAGGGTCATCCTCCCTAGAAAAAATACTTAATGATATGCAAGTGTCATTTGATACTTTTATTCATTTATTTATTTTGCTTCTTTGCCATCAGTTTTTTATTTCATTTTTAAAGAACCAAAATAGCTTATCTTTTCAGAGATCTAATACTTTTGAACATACCTTTAGACAATCCTTGGTTGGGGCTGGCTAGAACACAGCAAAAAAGAGAGAGAAATGTAACTTTATCTCAATGCCAACACTGTAAGCATGACACTGTATTAGAAGGTCTATATAGAGTATATCATCAGATTCTCATCTAAAATATTAATTCCTCCTTCCAAAGCTCTATTAATTAAGTCAGGAAAACAACTTGCTGACTTTAGGTTTGTACTATGCTACATTGTTTACATACACAGCATTATCTCTAATCTTTCTAATACTCCCACAGGGTATATGCTGTTATTCCATTGTTCTGTTAAAGGAATAGATATCATGGAAGTAGAACATCTTGCCCAAGACTACAAAACTAATAACATGTAAAGACACAATTGGAAAATATATACCTAGGTTATTCATTAAAAAATCTCTTACTATGGAAGTATCAGGAGTACTTAAAGTACACAAAACTGCTTTATATACTCCCCATGCCTAAGTCTCCAATGTCAATAGTTTTGTACTCACATTCAAGCTTATTTCATTTATTTCTTCGCTGATTTTTTCCCACTTGAATTTTTTTGAAGCTAGTCTAAGGCACCACATCATTCATTCATAAATATCTTAGTATATTTTATTTATGATCTCTGTTAATGTAGTTACCTTTTGTTCATATAATTGGAATAATTCAATGCAGAATTAGTTATTACTGGGGAATGTTTAAACTTAACACTTATTTCACTTTTCATTGGTACTCTTCTTAGTCTGTATATTATGAGCGACCACTGTTCTAAAAGCTAGGCAAAAGACAGGCATGGTGGCACATAGCTGTGATTATAGTACTTGGGAAACAGAAAAAAGAGGATCACAGGTTTAAAGATAGCCTCAACAACTTAGCCAGACCCTTAGCAGCTTAATGAGACCCTATTTCATACTAAAACATAAATAAAATATGGCTGAGGGTTCTACATAAGGCTTAGAGAGAATGAGAATATCACTAGTTCAAGCCCCGGTACCTCAAAAATCAATCAATCAATCAATCAATCAGTCAGGCAAGACCATCACAAATGCTTCTTTAGCTTCCAGAAAGAAACAAGTATTTACAACAAACTAAATGTAAGCCAAAATGGATATATTTTTCACATTCTTTAAAATGAAGACTAATGTAGGAGAAGAGTAATTGAGGAGAAATACCATGGGTGGAATGAACTGGAAGTTTTAATTGCAGATATCCTAAGAAAAAACAATAATAACTCTAAAAACAAGAATAATATTTATGTGTAAAAAACAATTATAACAGAAACAACAAAAGCATCTAAGCCTCACCTCCATGGTCCCACACTGCTATAAGACCTCAAGTCTTTGCAAATGAATATTTAGAAGTTATAATACAGAGTAAATACACATATGCTATCTCTTGAGAGTCTTTTGAATTCAAATCAGTTGTCCCTTATATTTTTAATATTTTCCATTTCAAATTTAAAAATAAATTGCATTTTTCCTAATAATTTCCCATTGTATCTGGTCAGTAAAAATAAATGGTCTGTAAATGCTTGCATAAATTGTTTTCTATACTAAATGACTTCTTATAAAAGTAAAATGCTGTCATTTTTTCTCAGAAGCTTGGCTAAAGCTTCATTTTTATAAAAAGGAGAAATAAAATTAAATATGCTATTTTTTGTCAGAAAAGAAAAGAGACCAGTTAAATAGCAGGCTCTTCTTACAGAGCTGTGTGAATATCTGTTTTTAAAACATAGACTATCTTCAGGAGATTATCCTTCTTTACTGAGAGAGTTTATTTTCCCAAAGATTCGATGAATATTTCTTCATCTTTTGCAGAGTCTTATGAATACTGGTAGGACCATCCGGATTATCATATGAGACTCTCCTGGATGACAAATATTGTCAACAGTCAACTCATGAACAGCATTGTTCAAGGAATATTCTAAGGGGTGGGCTGTATGAGTCACAATTTGGGATTTGAAAATATTCTTTCAAACTTTTTGTAACTTTTGGTTCTTTGTAATTATACATCCTAGTGAGGTTCAGAGTGATAAATAATTATATGCAAACAGCCATTATTGTGTGTTTCCCTCTGGTTCCCACCTTGAAACCCTCTCCCCTTTACTAAGATGGAAAATATAAAAAGCAGTTTATTTAGAGGAAAGTATGAGAAAAACTATCACACAGAGATTGTTGAAATAGGGAGAGTAGGAGAGCGCTATGGTTAATAACAGCATTGGTAGAGTATTTCAAGTTATAACACATGATTCTCTAGAGTTAACAACTATAGCCATCAACTGCAAAGTTCCTCAGTGTTTCCAAAATCCATCTTTCTTTAAGAAACTAAAGACTGATATGGCATACATGAAGCCAAAGAAGGAGGCATGGCCTTCCAACTATGATTTAAAGTTTTATTTATTGGAGTAATAGAAAAATCATTGAAATGTTTGAGGATATTTATACATGTTAAAATATATATTTTAGGATGCAATGAGAAAAGTATATTTATTTGAGTTTTGCAAGAGTAGAAGAGAAAGATGATTATTAAAATATTATTAGAAATGCGATGTCCATAACTTTTAAAAAAGAAGACAAGGAAAGATTACCATTTACCAGTGTTTAATTTATACAAAGAGTGATATTCACAGGATACAGAATTAGGAAAATGAAACAATATTAGAAATGAATATCAATCCAACATAATGAGGAACTAATTCCCATTCATGGTTTAATCATAGCAAAGACTAAAATGAAGTAAGATTCTCTGTCTCAGGCACATTCAAGCTGATGCCGGAGCATCTTTTGTTAGAATCCTGATAATTCACAAATGGAAGAAACTAAAGCCATCCTCTAACTGACCATTTCTTCAAATGCTAAATGACATTTTAAAATTTAGGATAAGCATTATTCCAGTTCATCTATTGATACATGGTGCCATAGATTTAAAATTTATAAAAGTGATTATATATTAAAAAATCCACACACATGGGATTTTTTTTTTTATGCCCAGTCCTCGTAAGTCTAAGTGAGAGAAGTCTGAGCTGAGTTTGAGAGTTTTGAAAAAAGATACCATTTAAATCAGGTGAATTAAAATTGGAGGTTGCCAATGAGAAAGTCTTTGAGGAACACATGAGAAATCTAAATAGGAAAAAACACCAGTAGCTTCTATCTTTCTCTCATAAAGGTAATATAAATATAAAAATAGAACACTACTTATAGATTACACCTATATCAGCTATGCAAGATTACACCTTTAGACTATTAGAAAAGAAGGAGATAAAGGAATATAGGAAGGGAAAGGGTGTAATGGTGGATGAAATGATAATATATGCTATATGCATATATGAATACGTCACATGAAGCTATAATTGTATGTAATTAATATGCAGTAATACAAAACTATTACTTTTTTTGGTGTTACTGGGGTTCCTGGAAGCCCTTCTACAACCGGGCTACACTCCCAGACCTACCTACTATACATATATATATATATATATATATTTTTTTTTTTTTTTTTAACAGGGTCTCTTAAGCCAGCAAGGCTGGCTTCGAACCAGCGCGATTCTCCTGTCTCTGCCTCCCAAGCGCGGGGATTACAAGCTGTGCCACCACTCCCGGCCCATCCTCTTTTATTTTTGACTCATGCATTCCCTGAGAAGCACCATGGAGAAATCAGAGTCAGATGTAGCAGACAGATTACTCAAAGAACAAATTGAAACCTGCAAAGGGAAGACAACTAGATACCCCAATTTTCCGGGCTATCTTCCAATTCAGAAGCTCATATAAGCTTAGGAAAAGCAGTTGTTTTAACTTAATTGAGTTGAGAGATTTTTAAGTTATTGTTACTGAGATATAAGTGACCTACGAAAACAGTCTTCAAGGCCACCATTTCAAAAGCTGGACAGATGTGCATGTCCATATCATTAGGGCCTTAGCCAAGTTGTACAACATGATCATCGGGTGTTCAATGGTGCTTCCTCTTCCTTCTTTGTAGACGGTCCCTTCTTCACAGATGGTGGCAGGCAATAAGGGACCTTTGTGGGGTGATGGAAATGTTCTATATCTTGAATAGTATTTTTAATGTAAGATAGTTTTTGCCTTCCTTTTTAATCTTCATCTTTTTTTCTTTACCTATTTGTTCTGACTAGAGTCTACAGCAAAATTTTAAACAAAAGGAGTGAAAATAGAATGTTGCCTTCAACATTAAATAGGATAGTAACTGAAAGATTTTCTGCATGACCTTATTATTTATTTATCTATTCATTCATTCATTCATTCATTCATTCATTCACTCATTCATTCGTAGTATTGGGGATTGAACCCAGGGCCTGGCTCCTGTTAGGCAAATACTTTACCACTGAGCTAAGCTCCCTATATTTGACTTTCATTTGGTTGACAAATTGCCTTTCTATTCACAGTGTGCAGAAACACCTTTATTATGAATGCTGAAATCTATCACACTCTTCTTTTGAAATGCTTATGTATTTTTTTGTTTTTCTATTGATCTGGTTATTAATTTTCATAGTTTAAAAAAAGAAAAACAGGTCCTGAGATGTAGTTCTGTGGTAGAACTTAGAATTCATGAAGCCCTGCATTTAATCTCCACAACCACAAAAAGAAAAATATAAATAAAACTATATATCTAGCAGATGCATTACTAGGTAGTGTTAATACCATTTCTATAGTGTCTTCTTATTGACTTAACATTTTCATAATTATTAAATATCCCTGTCATTGATGATGTTTATTATTTTAAGATTTTTTGATATTCATGTACCCACTACAGCATTTTATTAGTTTTCTTAATATATTTTTCAATTATTTTCCTTTTTTATGATTTTACTCATTAACCTTTTTGTGTCTTTAAAGCTGAACAATTGAAATCACATGGGGGTCTTTCTTTTCTTTTTTTCATTTAGCCATTATTTTTTGTCATTTGTTATTTAAAAGAACCATAGGAGCCTGGCATGGTGGCACACACTTGTAATCCCTGCATTCGGGAGGCTGAGACAGGAGGATCACGGTTCATGGACAGCCTCAGCTATTTAGTGAGGCCCTTTGCAACTCGGTGAGACCCTGTTTCCAAAAAAATAGGAATGAGAGTGTATCTTGAAGGTAAAATGCCCCTGGGTTCAATCCCCAGTAACATACACACACACACACACACACACACACACGGTTCTTTTAATCCAGTCATGCAATGACTGTCTACTTATGTAATGATTTAGTCAATTTATATTTTAAGTAATAACTATGTTCAGCTTTCATTTTAACATTTCACAAATTGTGTTTGCTACTTTATTCTGTTATATTCGCTCCCTCTTTTTTCTCTTAAACTGCCTTTTAAGTACTAATTGACTATTTTGTTCTTGATCGTATGTGAACTCATCAATATCAAATCCCACATTATTATTGTCCTCCGTCTAAGGTTCACAATACTTGTCCTTAATTTAGCAAAACCTATCTTTATATAATATTATACTACTAAATGAACAACATTCTTTGTTTAACATTAAGACTTTTTTTTAAGCCGGGTGTGATGGCGCACACTTGTAATCCCAGCATTTGGGAGGCTGAGACAGGAGGATCTCGGTTTACGTACTGACTGTCACAGCTACTTAGTGAGGCCTTTGCAAATCAGTGAGACCCTGTGTCAAAATAATAGAATATAAAATAGGGCTGGGTTTCATATATAAAATGCCCCTGGGTTTCATCCCCAGTACTGAAAATAATAATCATTTTTTTTTGGTGCACTGTAATCGTACGTCCTGATGCAGTTCAGGGTGACAGAGACATACATGCACACCACACTCCCTGAGCCCTCCCCCAGTTCCCACCCCATTCTCTCTCCCTCCCCACCTTCTTGTGCAGGACATGGTAATTGTCACTGATAAATTTGTGTGTGTACATCGTGCCCATTGAAGTGTTTCCTTCTTCAAGTCTTTCTCCCCCCTGCCTCAGGTAGGCCCCTTCTCTCACTGCCCTAAGGTTTCTTCTCTTTTGTCTGGAGTTCCTCTTGTATCTCAGTTTCTCCCTAAAGTCCACATATGGGAGAAAACATCTCATCTTTTGCTGTTTGTGACTGATTAATTTCACTTAGCACAATTTTTTCCAGTTCCATCCATTTCCCACCCCCTGCAAATGACACAATTCAGTTCTTCTTTATTCAGACCAAATAACTTTCTATCATGCAATGCAGAGCTCCCAGTGACAAAATTGTTCATTTTAGTCAACATTTCTTTTATACTTTATTTTTGCCTTCTCCTTCCTTCTTTTAGAGTTTTAATTACACATAGATTAGGCCGCTTGAAAATTTTCCAGAGGTCAATAAGGTTTTATTTGTTGATTTTTGACCTGGACAGTTATTTTTTATTTCTGTGCTTTAGTCTAAGGAGTTCTTGTTATAATGCACTGAAGTTTACAGATCTTTTCTTTCACAATGTTTAATCTATTGTCAAGTCTATCAAATAAAATTTCACTTTGGGTCTTTTATTTTAAATATAGAGTATATTCACTTTTTAAAAATAGGCATTCTTTTACTTCTCTTTCTGTTAAATTTCTTTTTTCTTTAAATACTTGACTATACTCATGAAATTTATTTTAAACATTGGTATATCTTATAAACTGTCATTTCCATAGACTAAGTTTTTTCTTGATTATCTATCACATTTTTCTATTTTTTAACATGTTGTGTAATTTTATATAAATATTGAACATTATAGATGCTAGTTGTCAGGCACCTGAACTTTGGTATAGCTTCTATCACCTCTTTTTAATTGCATTCTTAATCCACACTGATTGTACAAATTAATGAGATTAATTGTGACATCTTCATAGTCTTATTTGCTCCTGAATTATATTTGGTAGCAATTAATTGAATTTCAAACCACCTGTTGACCCTTGTGTTGGTATCTTCCTACTTTTATGATGCCCCTGTCTAGTTTCTTTACTTACTAATATGAAGGTGGAGTGAGATCTTTCCATGCTTAAATAGTCAGAACCCAAGCATTCCCAAAACCTGTGACAGCTCTAGCAGTTGTTTGGTTTCTAGCACCAGAGTAAGTATTTTATTCTCATTGCTTTTCCCAAGCTTCCCAAGACCTCACCAAATGCACATGAAGCTTGGTGTTCAACCAGAGTTCGAAAACTTTAATCATATATGTATTTTCTTTTTTCCACATAACTTTTGTTCCTCTCTGGTACTTACTCCTGTGAATCATTTCAGCAGTAAGAACCCCTCCACCCACCCCCCCAGTCTCTGTCACTTCACTTCAGTGAGATTGTCATTTTCTACCTGGGCTGTGTGTAACTGGAGAGTTTTAAAATTACATTCAATGATATTTTTTAAATAGTGAAATAAGATGCCTCTTATCATTAAAACTGACACAGTTGTAGAATGTGGCCCAATTTTTCCAAGATCAAGAACGAATAAATATAGATATAATAGAATATCCTTTGGAAAGAAATGATAAATTTGTTGTACATATATTGTTGTATTTTCTCAGTAAAATGTTTAGTACAATTTAAAAATAGCAATGTAGCTGGGTACAGAGACATACTCTTGCAATTTCAGTACGTGGGTGGCTGAGGCAGGAGGATCAGAGGTTTGAAATCAGTGCATACTAAGTTACGGAGACCCTATTTCAAAAAATAAAAAATAATAAAATAGAGCTGGGAGTATAGCTAAGAGATAGAATGGCCCTGAGTTCAATTCCCAGTATCATACAAAAAGAAAAAATAGCAATGTACGGCTAGAACCAAATATCACAGAAAGGTATATATATATATATATATATATATATATATATATATATATATATATATATGTTGTGAACTTTGTGAGAAGGAATGTATATTTATGTTAGAAAAATCTTGATTCATAATGTAAGAAACATTAACACGAGGCCATTTTAAAGAAAGAAGCAAACTCTTTGCTGATGAATCAAGTATATGTAAAGTGAGATGGATAGTATTTCCTGGGAAAACACTAAAAATTCCCCTTAATACTTGGAATATTTGTGTTCCCAGTCAATACAGAATGTACATGTGACAATTCTGTGATAAGGAAAAGATACCTCAAGACAAAAATAAAAAGAGAAATCTATCAACTATCAACTGTCATGAGCTAAAAATGCTTTAACATTAAGATAGGGAGAAAACTCTATGTTACCTAAGAATCTAATACCGGATTCCAGAGATATGATGTAAAAATTTATCACAATGTTATTTTTTGAATAATCACCTGTTTC
The DNA here is from genome assembly GCF_963383645.1 of Muscardinus avellanarius. Lineage (NCBI taxonomy): Eukaryota > Metazoa > Chordata > Mammalia > Rodentia > Gliridae > Muscardinus > Muscardinus avellanarius. The sequence goes on from NC_137796.1 coordinate 24,442,537, forward strand.
AGAGCCTTTCTTTTTCTATTCCCTTTGGTGTAGAAAAGTATGAGTTCACACGGGCTTGCTTTTGATTAAGAGGATGTGTGTGTGTGTACGTGTGTGTGTGAGTGTGTGTGTATGTGTGTCTCACTGAAAATTGAATTTAGGTATGGTCTACCTGCAAGCTACTGCCTTCATCCTGTTTATATTTTTAAATTTTGAAACAATCTACCTAAGTTTTTGAGGCTGGCATCAATCCTGCTGTCCTCCTGTTTCAGCCTCCCAAGAATTACAGTCATGAAACACACCACCAACTAATTAAGATGTTTGTAAATCAATCTTTGGATCACTAAACCATTGACTGATGGGTTTACATTGTTTGAAATAGAACATTTATTTAGGAACTACTTTATGTTGCATCTGGATACCATAACAACGTCATGTTCCGTTCTGGGAACTCTTCCTCAATTTGAATCTTGTAGAGTCATACTTTGCTTCTAAGTATAAATGTATATCTTTAGTTTTTTTAAAATTTATTATGTATATAAGCTTTGAGGTGCCAAAATATGCATTTATTGAAAAGAATAGGTATGAAACACAAATACTCTTAAAAGCTTGCAGTTCTCTATTTTATGTCAGTGCTAAGTGATAATCTTAACATAGAGTAAAAAAAATAACTACTAACATTAAAATTAAATTAAGTGAAAATTGAATTATGGAATCCAAGCATTTATAAAAGCTTGCAGCTTTTTTTGCTTTATGTCAAAGCTAAAGTAGGTGATAATCTTATAGAGTAATAATAACTACTAATATTTAAAATTTTGCTAAATACTTTATATGAAATGGAAAAGAATATTAGATGGACTAACACATTTGCTTTGCAAATAATTTCTAAACTTCAGCCAGCCATGGTGACATACACTTGTAATCCCAGTATAGTAGTTGGGAGATTAAGACAGGAATATATATATATATATATATATATATATATATATATATATATATGTATATATATATATATATATATATACACACACACATACATTATGTGTGTGAGCATGTGTGTGTAAAATTAAAAATAAATATGAAATGTAAGAGTGTTGGCTAAGAGTAAGGATAATTGTTAAGAAGGTGTAGCAGAAAAAATAATTTTAATAACTTCAGCCAAGTGTGGTGGCATATGCCTTGGGAGACAGAGACAAGAGGATTGTAGGTTCAAGGCCAGCCTCAGTAACTTAGCAAGTTCAAAAAAAAATTTAAAAAGCTTGACGTGTAGCTCAGAAGAAGAGTGCACTTGTGTTCAATCCCCAGCCCCCTCCCTCACTGAAAAATTAAAATTTCTGACCTTAGTTTTCTCAATTAGTAATTTAGACACAATAAGAATATCTGCTAACCTTAGATATATTATATTAAAAATAACAAAAAAAAAACAATAGGATTGGGACAAAAACACAATTCTGAACTATTCCAGAGTTGGGTGCAATATATGTAACATTGTACTCAGAAGGATCCTGAAGCACACATCCTAAACAAATGATACCTCATATAAACTATACAGGAATCAAAATGTTGAGAAAGGAACACATTTCCTAAATGTATCTATATATTTTAAAAGTACCTATTCTTACAATTCTAAAATGTGAAGAAGTTGATGGTAGGGATCATTATATATTCCAGTGCCAGGAAGTGTGGCACATGCATTGTCAACTGGGAATGGCAAGTCTGGAAAATCAAATATCATCTTGAGAATATTTCAAAAGACTCATCCAAAAAAAATATCTCTTTATTTTAAGAGAAAGTATTAAAATGAAATCATGCATGACTCCAAAATGTATTCAGATTTCTCTATAGTGTATAACAATAGGGAATTTTATCAGATTACATTTTCAATAAAAAAAGAGTTTGAATGAGTTTGATGTGATTTCTGTTTCAATCATAAGGGTGACCTACACAGGTATTTTTTTTTCCTTTCAATCATTTTATTTCTGCTCTCTCCGTCTGCATTTTAACCTGTTAATATGTGGGTGAATTTGAGGAAAAGCAAATCAGTTTGACCTTTAATGTAAAGTCACTTTTTGTATGATCAAAACAGTACAATTTCCAATACTAGAAAGAATGTGGATTTTAAGATTCAAAAGCGCGTGCCATTCTCTGCAACCTGGGAGGAATGATAATGTGACCACTGCTTGAATGATAATTTTATCTACATAACTGCCTTCCATCCTCCTGCCTTCACTGCATATTAAGACTTCTGCCCAGAGATATATGTTTAGCCAAGCTGTTTTAATATAACATATTAAACTTTAAAATGATTCAAGGACAAACAGTGGACTTCAGCTCACTGTAGGATGCCACATTTTCTTGCATCATTTCCCTCCTTTTTCAGCAGTTATTTTACCACTAAACCAGGAAAGAAGGAATTATGCAAGAAAATTGCTATCAGCTGCTACCCCTGCTGGATTACACAACCCTGAGTATAATAGCTTCCTCAGCAGAGCCTCTGACAGCTTGGGCCAAGCCATTAACCACTGCTAACACCTAAGGGAAGAAGTGGAATGGGGCACGATGGCTCCAAAGATTTTATGAGGATAAAATATATTTGAAATTCAGATGCTCAGGGCCCATCCCTGGAAAGTCTTATTCAGTATAGGATAAAATTTGAGAATGCATTTTTTTAACATGCTCAGATATTTCTGTTACTGCATGGTGTGTGTGTGTGTGTGTGTGTGTGTGTGTGTGTGTGTGTTGCTGGGGATTTAACCCAGCGGCATTCTACTCCTGGGCTACACCCTAGAGAGATTTTATTTGTAAATAAGTTCTCACTAAGTTGCTGAGAGCCCTGCTAAGACGCCGAGGCTGCTTTAAAACTGTGATCTTCCTCTTTCATGCACTGGTATTACAGGCGTGTGCCACTATGCTGAGCTATTGAATGGATTTTTCTTAGTTCTTCTTTTTCTGAATATTTGCCCATACACAAGTGATAATTTTTTATTTTATCATAATTTTATTGGTGCATTACAACTCTACAGCATAACAAGGATCAGAATGGCAGAAATATACATACATACAGCACTTGATGTGTTTGCCCTGCTACCTCCTCCTCCCCATACATACATATCATTGAGCATTAATAGTATCGTATATGAACACAGTATTATTTGAGTTCCTTTTTCTCCCTCCTACTTCTCTCCAAAATCTCCTTTCACTAATCTAATAGTGTCTTTATTAATTTATGTAAAGTCTCTTGTTTACCAATTTTTCTCTAGCTTCCACCTATGAAACACCTGACCCTTCAATTTCTATGGCTGTCTAATGTCACTTAGCATAATATCTCCAGTTCCATCCACTGTTCTACAGATGTCATAACTTTGTTCTTCTTTATGGCCGAGTAAACTTCCATTGCGTGTGTATACCACAGTTTCATAACCCATTCATCTGTTGACATGTTGACGGACACCTCGGCTCTTCCCATAACTTGCCTCTTGTGAATTGTGCTCCTATAAATATGGATATGCATGCATCGCTAAAATATTGATCCTGAATCACGAGTGATAATTAAATGGGCTCAAAATTTGGAATGCCAAGACAAACCTTATATATCAAAGTCTATAATATAAAAAGCACTTAGGTTTTTTTTTTTTTTTTTTTTAGGAGAAAATCTGGGTCATAAAAACCTCACAACATTGTGGGGTTCCTGGAAGCCCTTCACCTCCGGGCTACACTCCCAGACCAAATTTTACATTTTTATTTGGAAGCAGGGTCTCCTAAGTCAGCGCGCCCGGCTGGCTTCGAACGTGCGCGATCCTCTTGTCTCTGTCTTCCAAGCGCAGGGATTACAAGCGTGCGCCACCACGCCGGCTAGTACTGATGCTTTGATATATGCTACAGGCACTTTATTTTTTAAAAATGCCAAACCAGTGGTGTATGCTTCTCTCATCGCATTCTATTTGTGCAGGGTTTGATATGTCTTGAACTTGTCATTTAGGACTAGGCATTGCTTGTCATTTTGAATCTCTTTTTCATAGGGTCTCATATCCATTGATACCTATTATATATTGATTCAACACACCAATTGACACCATTATACTCACTTTGAATGTACTTAAAAATGAAATCTCTAATGCATTTCTGAATTAGGTTCTCCAAAATCCTTTGAATACTTGCTCCTATTTCCTCTTTCATAAAGGAATAGTGAATTTCAACTGATACCGCCAAGATGGTAAAACTTGCTTACATTGATAATGATGTAGTGCTATTGGATACAAGCGGAGATCTGTATAAAACCATAAAGCTATAAAGGTGGAAATAAAAATATAGCCAAAAAAGAGATTTTTAAAGATGGGGAAGAATGAGCATTAAATATTGGTATCAACATTATTGAAATATTGACTTTATGGTTTTGAACATCCATGTGGATGTGCTCAATAGGTAAGTAGAATAGGGATATATGGCTGAAGCTTCAGAACGAAAGAATCTGGTATTTGAACTGAGTGAGTAGCTCTTGTTTAATAAATTAATAAGAAGGCTGGGGGAGAAAAGCTGGTTAGGGAATGTAGAAACATGGAAGGTACAGGGAGATAAAGGAATGTGACGCTCTGTTTACCTTCAACAAGCCATCTTTTTCCTTTAAACCCAGTCCACATCCCAATCCTCATTTGAATCTGAGGGTAGAGATACTTAAATCAAGATACAAATGGCTTAGTGGACCACGGGACACAGGAGCACAGTCAGAAAGGCAGGGATGGCAATTAGAGAACAGAACATCGACTGAGTCATGTTTTGACTATAGTCTGTTTTCTCTCGTTTTCTGAATCAAGAGTTCTTTGAAATCATTATCATATCTTCATACCTGGATATTCATTCATTCACTCAAAAATATTAATGAAAATCTTACCACAGAGACTTCTATAGAATGATACAAATAACAGGTTCTAGTGTGGGTGTGATAAATTTGCATCTAGGGATCTAGATTTTTTAAACAAAAAAACAGTGTACCCCAGTGTATTACTTCAAGAAGGGTAGGCTGTGAGCTTAAGGTGAATGAGCTATCGTCCCCGTTCCTGTACTATCTAGGTACTAAATAACTGAAGGATGAATCAGTTATGTCGATGGGGACTTGAAAAAAATTAAGACCAAGATGTGGATAATGACAGGGAAAAGTGGATGTGTATATTTTATTTTTGTTAAAATATTTTCCATTTTATTTTTATATGTGTAAAAATAAAAATTTGGGGGAATGAAGGTCATAGAATCTAACAAAGTAATAATTTCAGAGTACTTGACCTTTTTCAAATTAAAGCAAGTCATTTATTTAGCAATCTAACTTAGATGTTTTTTTTTTCTTTCAAAACCTCAGCTCTCCTTTTTTAATACTTATTACGATTTCAACATGTATGCAATGTGTACTTCTTTAAACTGCTTTTTTTAAGTAATCGTATTCTCATATCAAATATATTGATGAGCAAATATTTATCAGTTGCAATGCAAAATAATCCATGACTCTAAGCTTCTTAAATATTAAGAGGTATTCATTTAATCAGTGTATGTATGGGATAAAAAGTCAATCTGCTAATAACAGTATCTTTCTGATGTCTGGATAGTTAATACTGTTAATATTATTTTCTGAAACTTCCACAAAAATTCAATTAAATGACATAATTTTTAAATTTTTTTCTCTAAGAAGCTTGCATACTTAAAAATGTAGTTTTTACACTTCCACATGAATCTAAGTAAATATTGTTTTCAGTGTGTTTATATTTATAAAAGCTTTAAAACTTCCATTCAAACAAAATGGAAATTGGTTCTTGGTATAGTTTTCACTTTTGTGGGTTAGTTAATGCAGGTATCCCTCTGATAAAAGGAAGGTAATATTAGTCTTCATCCCTCATTCCCCAGTGCCTGGAGTGGGATAAATCTGCCTTTCCTCGGAGCATTAAAGGATCTGTAAAATGTGCCTGGAACATTTTGAGTGAGAGCAAGCATGTTAATTAAGTGCAAGAGAGAAAATCATCAAACTCACAAGACCTGCAACAGTGTGATTAATCTAACATGGAATTTGGACCCTGTGCTACTTGTATTTTTCTCTGGCACTAAAAAAAAAAAAAAAAAAAAAAAAGAAAAAGAAAAAGAATTATCACGTTTTTCTAATGAATTAATGGCTATGTTATGTTATATTGTTGTCCTATGCTAAGTTATAAGGTTATGGTTAGTTCAGACTCAAGGTATAGGGACTTTTGTTTTAATCTCCCTAAAATGCTATCTCTTTCCCACCAGTGACCTTGACCACCTTGTTTTTTTTTTTTTTTTTTTAACTTGTTTTTGATAAAGATTCCCTGGGCATGGGGAAGAAAAAAAAAAGTTTCCCTCTGTGAACTTTCTGTTTTTCTCTTGTCCTTGAGCATTAATAAAACCTTTTTAAAATCCATATTTTCTTACTCTTCAAGGATATTTTAGTTGAACTAATGAAGGCATACTGTAGAAAATACTTTAGATGTAGTTTTAATCCTTTTTAAACACATTATTGGTACATATTAATCACATAGAATAGCAAGTTTCATTGTAACTTGTTTACACATGTCTATAACATACTGTGATCAATTTTACTCCCCAGTGCCTTCCCTTGCCCATCCCACTTCCTTCTTCCTGATCTCCCCGGTAATATATATTTATCGGTGCATTGTAATTGGACAGCATAGTGAGATTCAAAGTGAAACATTTATATATGCACACAGCATCACTTGTTGTGTTTTTCTCTGTATCCGATCCTGCTCCCTACCTTCACCCTCAGCATATATGTTACTGAGATTTAATTCTTAGCTTCCAGCTAAGAAACCTTGAACAAGACACTTTCTCTCTCAAAAACCTTCTTCATAGTATGTAAAAATAGGAATACACATGTAAATCATGAGCATGATTGTCTGATTGCATTCATTTTCTGGGGCTGCTCTAACATAGTGGCACAAACTGGGAGCCATAGAACAACAGAATATATATTCTCTTCGAGTTCTGAAGACCAGGCATCCAAAGTCAAGATATTAGCAGGGTCATCCTCACCCATAGACTTTAGGAGAGAATCTCTTCTTTGCGTCTCCCAGCTTCAGTTAGCTATAAGCATCCCTCGGCTCATGGCCTTGTGTCAATTATTGTCTCAGGGGTCGAGTTGCCTCTTTTGTCCTTTGTGCCAAATCTCACTTTACCTCACTGTAATGAAAATGTATATTATTAAATTTCGGGTTCGTCAGGTTATCCCACATAAATTCCACTTTTGAAGATGTTTTAATTTTTATTGTTTTATTTGTTGCAATGCAATTATACATCTTATTGGGGTAATAGAGTTCCAGAAAAACATATTCACATGTTTCTTGGTACACTCCCCACTAGGACGGTTCCCACTCCTTCACCCTCCCTGTACATGTTCTAAGATTAGAATTGGTAGTTTTATATACATTATTTCAACTTTTACACACTTTATGGCTTTCCCCCCTCCTTAATTTCTCCTAGTCATTCCTTTGGAATCTCTACTCATCTCTCTAGTGTTGCCTTTATTTTTTAATCTCTTTCTAAGAGTTGCTATATATAAAAGAAAACATAAATCTACCTTTTTGTGAGATTGGCAATATTTCCTTAATATAATATTCTTGAGTTTCATGCATTTTCTTATAAAAGGCATGATTTTGTTCCTTATGGCTAAGTAAAATTCCATTTTGTGTTTTGTCATCCATTGACAGACAAAAAATATGGTTGGCCCCATATTTTGACTATTGTAAATTGTGCTGCTATGAACAGGAATATACAATTATATCATAATATTCTAATTTAATTATCTTTGGGAAAGTGCATTGGAATGCTGTCACTGGCTTTACCTACAAAGACACTCTCCATGAAAGGTCACATTCACAGGTTCCATGGATTAGAATGTGGACTTGTTTTTCTTTTTGGAGGCTACCATTTCACACCACTACATTAATATGTAACCATTACCATACTGCCCACAGAAACAACCTCAAAAGCAAGAGGGTAAAGATAGCAAGCATCCTCTTTCAGGGGCATAATTTCATCAGGCACAACTTTCATCTTTCATGGGGTTTAGAAATCCTTTTATATTCATAATTTTAAAACAATAAACCCAACTTGCAAAAAAAAAGCTTAGAAATTCCTTAAATTTCACTGGCTGCATGATGAAATCTGAGTTTTGTAAAGTGGAAAGAAGGGCCTACCATCTGCACATTTCTACTAAAAAATCACAACCATACAGATATATATAGAACTCCAGTGCTGGGTGGTTATGATGCACACAGCATCTGTAGAGTGGTTTTCAATGTTAAAAAAGTGCTAATTCATTCTAAGTAATTGTAAATTGTTGACTAAACATTAAGTGTGGTGTTAATCAAGGAACTTCCAAAAGTATCCACGATGATATTTAGTTTTGCTTTGTTTTCAAATCCAAATGAATCACCATCAATATTTTGTGGACAGGTATATTTTATAATTAAACATTAGGCTATTTGGCAATGAAACAGCACTCTCATAAATACTGATATTATTGACACCAGGTGGCATGATGGACAATCTAAAAAGGAAAGAAAAAGAAAAACAGCGAGAAATAATGAGTAGCTCAGAATATCCAGTTGTTTGAGACAGATTTGGTAGGTTGGGATACTTTCAATAAATTTTATTGGAAGTTATTATGGTCCTGTAGAAGACTGGCTTCATAAAATCTGGGTTTTTACTTGTTCATTTCCAACAATAAAAAGATGTGAATAAAAGTGTTGGGAATGGTGCTATACACCTGTAAACCCAGTACTTGGGAGGCATACCAGAAGTATAACAGGTTCATGGCTAGCCTCAGCAACTTAGTGATATCCTGTTACAAAAAAATAATAAAATAATAAAATAAGCTTGGGTTATATAGCTGTATGGTAGAATAACCCTGGCTTCAATCCCCAGTATAGCACATACACATAAATACAAATGTAAATGCTACATTTACTTCATATACTTAAATATTTGATACTACATATATAAATGTTAAGTATAATTGATTCTAAGATTTTTATAAATAAAAGACAACAACCATGATCAATGCTTAATTAAAACTCATGTCCATAACTTACTATACCTGCTGCCATGTTTTTCTCTATTTTGACCTTCTTACCAATTATATTTCATTTGACTTGACCAAGAAAATTTGAATTAAATTTGCAAGTCAAATATAAGGAGACATTTCTCAAAAAGGCACAGTATCTACTGATCTCCTTTTCATCTATTTATTTGGTCATAAATATTCGTCTGGCAAGTACCTTCATTAATTCTGGCTTCTTTTCTTATCTTGCTTGCATATAAAAGGAGAACCAAGTCATAGCTCCATTATTTTAAATGATTGGGACCTAGACCAAAGTAAAATTTCTGCACTAAAACAGATAAGCTATAATGAAACAAAAAGAGAATCTGAATTAGTTTGCTTTGGTTATCTAAAGACACCGACTACATGCAAAGAGCATAGGCTATTTAATAATATCAGTAATAATAATGGACATTCTTGTTCTACTAAAAATATAAAAAGAATAACAGGACGGAAGGAATGAAAAGAAAGGGAGAGTGGGAAGGAGGTAGAGATAGATGTAAGGCAGTGAAATAAATTACATAAACAAGAAATAAACAGGCATGCTAGCACATGGTTGTAATCCCAGTACTTGGGAGGCTCAGAAAGGGGGATCGCAAGTTTGTGGCCAGCTTTAGCTACTTAATGAGGCCCTCCACAACTAAGTGAGACCCTGTTTCCAAATAAAGAATAAAAAATAGGGATAGGGTGTACCCTATAGGTAGAATACCTCTGGGTGTGTAATTCCCAAATCCCCCATACCACACATACAAAAAGAGGCTGAAGCATTACTCATATAAGCACAGTTTATCTCTCTAAACAGACTTAAAATTTCCAGTAGAATTAATTAGTTATTACAATACTACCTTAGTTTGTTTCAGCTTCTATAATAAAATACTATAGTTGAGTGGTTTAACAAAGGGGAATTTATCACAGGATAGAAGTCTAAGGTCAAGGTACAGACTAGGTAAATCTCACTCTGAGGCCTCTTCTTGGCTTGTAGGCAGCCACCATCTTGCTTGTTACTCATATGAACTCTTCTTTATGTGTACAGAGAGAGGTAGAGAAGGTGCCAGCTCTTATTGTCTCTTGTACGAACAATAGTCTTATAGGATCAAAGCCTTAACCTTTATGAAAAAATTAATTCCTTACTGAGTGGCCCCATCTCAAAATATAGCCCCTCTGGTAATGTTAGCTTTAGCAGAATAATTTGAGGAAAACAGACTCTGAAGAGTCTATAATAAAATACTATCTTATTTACTAAAGGAATAAATTGTATATAGATATTAATTTCGGGTGAAATAATGTCCTTTAACACCCAATTCTAAATGAATAAATAATGATTAACAATAATTAAAGCTAAAATTCCTTTCAGTGTAAAAATAAGAGATACACCTTCTGTCTGTGTCCCTCTCTCTAAATATAGGACTGAGAGTTTCAATTTCAGGCAGTAAAAAGAATTCTGGTGTGTACCTCTTTTACATGATGGTGTTTCCAATATTTTAGGACAGGTTTCTTCCTCTTTGAGCCTTTCCTATTTGAACCTAAGAATCCTTGGTTTATTGCTTACATTTTATGATAAGAGACATGCCCAGGAAAGGCTTGGAAGCTGTCAATATTTCTCTTAAATTTCCATATACGACCCTAGGCTGTATATGCTTTCCAGTAGTCTGAAATTGAGCTCCCCCTTTGATTTATTTTAACCACATATAACTTCCTATACCAAGTAATATGAAGGAAAGGAAGATGAGCCACACAAAATATGGCTTAGTATTACTTACTCATTTATTTATTTAGTAAATATTTCCTGGCTACTCATTATGCATCTTAAAATGGTGATTTGTTACTTAGACATTTTCTAGTTTATTTCTGTATGTCTAGTGTTTATCATGTCTCCATTTCCATATCAATTCTCTGTAAAAGTGTTCTCATGAAAGTGTCAACATTTTCATAAGATCAGACCATTAATCGAGAGAGGTTGGGGAAAAATTGTAAGGAGGATTGTCCACAAATCAGTTATATTTAAATATAGATAAAAGAAAATATAAATATTCTCAACCTGGATTATGGATAAAAAGAATAGAAAAGGCATCTATAAAACTGTGTATGAGGAGGAATAACATTTGACTCAAAAAAATCCAGATAGCTGAAACAAATCCATAAGGAAGAAGAATGGTAACTGGTCTAGTCCTGCCATATAGAAGAAATCTTAAATCTCTAATATGTAATAAGAATGCAGATATTCTAAAGGCTGTTCTTTCCCTATCCCTCTCTATTACATACACACGCATCTATCTACACATCTATGTATGTGTATGTGTGTGTATGCAGTACAGCTTAATGTGTCTATATATCTTTTTATCTATCTATTGAAACACAGTGATCAATTAAATGGCATTCCACTTCTATTGGTACAGTATTCTCAGAGTGAGAGGTTTATTGGATTTAAGTTTTATTCAGTACTAAAAATACTCATAAGATTTGATAGATGGATAATGGGTGGGTATATTGTGTTTAATGCTATTAAATTTCCTAACATTTTTTTTTTACATTAGTGGGGATGAAACCCAGGGGCATTATACTTCTGAGCTACACTCCCAGCTCTACTTTGTGTTCTTTATTTTGAAACAGGGTCTCAATGAATTTCAAAGAGACTCACTAAGTAGCTGAGGCTGTTCTTGAACCTTGATCTTCTTTACTCAGCCTCCGAAATGCTGGGATTGCAAGCCTGTGCCACCATGACTGGCTATTTCCTAATAATTTTTAAACATTTCTCAATACTAACGAAGGGACTGGTTGTTCGTTTCCTTGAAACCAAAACAACTCCAAATGCAAGTGGGTTAAACAAAGGGAGTAATAATAAGAGAATCTGTGCTGTGTTCCAGTCCTGCACTAGAGCCTGGAAATATTGCTGTAAGTAAGGCTAGTCTCTCTCTGGGGCTTATATTTTGGTGAGAAGATAAACACATCTTATTTGGTTTTATGTACTTTATTTACAATTTCAAAAGACCACTGCATAAACATTTTAAGATGTCTTCCTTTAATATTGTCTCTCATAAATTCCAGTAAAATTCATTTTTAATCAAAGATTTGTTTTTCATTACTGGGAAACAAACTCAGGGCATACAAGCACTCTACCACCTGAGCACTACCCCAAGCCCCAACTTCCAATAAAACTCTAATAGATTACTTGAAAAAATAAAATTATGAAAACTAAGATTAAATTAAATATATTGTTATGTTACTAGGAAAATGTATCCCTGAACATTCTACCATTGAGCTACAATCCTAGCCCTTTTTAATGTTTTTTTTTATTATGAAACAGAATATCACTAAATTAATACACTTAACTTGAACCTACAATTTTCCTGTCTCAGCCTCGCAAGTACTAGGATTAGAGGCATGTGCCACTGTACCTGATGGTAAACATTTTTATTTATAATCCATGGTCAGAATTTGAAAGAAAGTTTATTCATAATGATATAAGTATATCATGCTGTCTGAAACCAAGCTAACCTCTCTACCTGAAAACACTTATGGAGATCTGCCCTTTTCTTTACTATGAAATTGTTTGTCTCATCTAACTGTACCACTTCTTTAGGAATGTTGTCATCTGAGGCGTGCTTGGTGCCACTATTCTACTTCAGTTCCCAGTCTGAATCTTTCCTTCAACAGTTGTAGACAAGAACATGGATACAGAGTAGGCAACAAGGGCATAAAAATGAAATTATTCCTCCTTCTTGGAGCAATTTTCATGAATAAGACACCCCAACAGGATGAGAAAAATAGAAAATCTCCAACTGGGAGAAATAACAGAGCATATAAATATGTGAACGTGTCACCTATGAATTGTATGAGAGCCAGTTGGTAAGGTTGACATTTCCTTCTACCTCAGTGCAACTCAACTGCACTAGGTGGGCATCCGTCTATCCAGTGGACACCAGAGTAGTCCAGAGAATGATGATTGACATTGGTTTACTCATTCCTTAAATATATACTATCTTATTGTATCTAAATATCTTTTGGAAAATTTGGGTAGTATATACCAAACTTCAAGAGATTTAAATTTTTTTTAAATATCATGCAGTATGTGTGTATGAATATCAGTGGTTATTTCCTCTTTGTTATTTATTTTCTAATTTTAGAAAATGTCTCTATATTTTCTCTAACAAATGATTATCAGGACATGTTCTTCTATTTTATATGCTCATAAAGATGAATGTAACAAATGCACTAAGCAGTAGAAGCAGCCATGAGGGGAAGAACACGCTAAGATGCAGAAACAACAGGATGATAGAAGACAGTTTTTCAGTAATACGGAAGTAAAATTGAAGCCAAGTTGGAGATGATGAACAGCTGAGATAATCTCTTTTGTATGACTGCTTTTTCCCTTTATGTTATTTGAAAGTAAATTAATCAAAATAGAAGAGAAACCGAAGAAAAAAAGAATGCATGTAAAGGCACTAACAAATAATAACAAAAATAACTTTCAGTAAACACCATTGATCATCTTACTCAATGCTGAAAGTCAGCCTTTTTATAAAAAAAAAAAACTAGAAACATGGTAGAGAGTTCTTTTATAACTTCTTATACTCAAAATTGGATTAAAATTCTGATTAAGATAGTATGATTTTTTTAAAGTCAAGATAATAATATTTGAAGAGAAATAAGTAGAAACCTTTATTGAAGTGGATATACGATTACATAGAAATACACAGAATATTATGAGATTTGTTTTTGGTTTCTTTATTTTATTAATTTTTCTCTAATCTTTACCATGCCTTTCTTTATATTGTGTTAGGCTTACTTTGCTCTTCTTTTTCTAGTGTTTCTGGTGAGAAAGTAGATTATTAATTTGATATCTTTCTGGTTCATTGTACAAATTATTTATATAAAATGGTTTGTTTTATTATAGCATATTCATAAACATGTAAAATATTATTTGATATTTTCAATATGTGTCCTTAAAACTATAAATTTCCCTCTACACACTGCTTTTGTTTCATCCCATACATTTGGGGTTATTTTATCTTCACTTATATTTGTTTCATAGTATTTCTCTATCATTTTTGCTTATTCTTTTTTAACAATTAGTTATTAAATAATGCATCTAAAACTGCATGCAATTTCCACATATTTGTGAGTATTCCAGGTTCTTTCATATTATTAATTTTTAGTTTCATTGAGAGAACATACATTGGAGTGGTTGAAGAAAGTAGTTTGTGTTGTGTCAACTGTTTTACATTTATATTACATCTGATACTGTCTACACTGCAGGATGTTCCACTTAAGAAGGATATTTATTTATCTGTTGTTGAGTGGAGCAGTTTATAATTATTTTTTAGGTATAGCTGGTTTTTATTATTGTTCAGGTCTCTTTCTGTTGATTTCTGTCTACACGTTTCATACATTATTGAAAACAATATATTGAAATGTTTGAATAATTTGAATTTCTAGATATACATGCATTAAAGTACATTAAATGCATGTTATTTTATATATTGTTTTTAAATTCAGTTAAAATAAAAAGGAGAAAACCTACAGGATACTGTTCTTTATAACTATATAAATATCTTTACTAGTATTTTTTATTTTTAATGTACATTTGAATTACCATCTAGGATTATTTATTTCATTCTAAGGAAAACAGCTTTTAGTAAATGTTGATACAAATTATTATCTCAGTTTTTATCTGGAAATGTCTACACACACACACACACACACACACACACACACACACATTTTAAAAGGTACCTTTGCTGGATATACTTCTTGTTTGACTATTTTTCTTATATTCTGTTGTTTTCTTTAGCACTTTGAGTATTTTTATCACACTTAATTCTGATTTTCATTGTTTCTGTGAAATTTTAGCTGTTAATCAAATTAGGGACACCTTGGAAATGATGAATCAATTTGCTCTTGTTTCCAAGATTTTCTTTTTGTCTTTGGATCTGTGTTTTTCTTTGATGTGTCAATTGTCTTGAAATAATGTTTTCTGAGTTGCTGCTTTTTCCCAGAACCATTCTGGGGACTTTAAATGTGTTTCCTTTCATAATTTTCATCAGTGTCACTAGAAAACAAGTCTGTGTGTTCCTCAGGCTATCATACTGAAGCAGAATTCTCTGATGAGACATATATTATAAGTCAAATAAAAGCCTTAGAAGGTTATTGGAATTAAATGCAATGTACAAATCAATTACATATTATATACCAGCAATAATACATTTAAAATATAATTTTAAAACATAACTAATTTCAGGATGGTTTACAATAGCAAGAAAAAATATATATAGCACTATATATAGTACCCAACAATATATCTAACAAATTGTGAAAATCTCTCATATCTAAAATAAGTTTATTTACATATATTATGAAAAATAAACAAATCATTATAATTTCTTGATACAGATGTCTAGTGATCATAAAGTTGTCAAAGAAATCAAAATGGGTTTATATTCTAATATAATTTATTTATCAGAAGCCTTACAGGATTTTTTCTGAAGCTTTATAATCTGATTTTATATTTATAAGAGAACAGTAAATTAGCAAAAATAGCCCAAATATGTCATGCAGAGTGGCAGAAGTCTGTAATCCCTGCTATCAGGGAGGCTGAGGTAGGAGGATTCCAAGTTCAAGACAGGCTAAACATCTTGACAAGGTCCTATTTCAAAAATAAAATAAAATAAGGTCTAGGCGATTTAGTTCAGTGCTAGATATATCAGAAAATGTTAAGGAAGGATATGTTAGTAAAGGATGTCCTGACAAATATCAAGATTTTTATAAAGTTTTCATGCATAAAAAAAATAAGATTAAGGCAGAGATAGAAAAGAATGCTTTTGGAACAAAGTAGGGATCCTTTAAAAGGATGAAAAGAGAGAGGAATTGATTTGTGAGAGAAGGCATTGAGGATCAGTGGGTAAGGGATAAGTTTCACCATAATTAACCTTGAGAAAATCAATCAGAGGTACGAAGAAAAATCAATTCCATATAATAACCTAAATCAGAAAGTTAGCATTATGAAAACCAATTTTATATAATTAAGAATTTTTTCAAATATGGCTTAAAAACACATGTCATAAAAGGATTGATGAAATTGACTATATTAAAATTTCAACAAAATGAAAAAACAGTATGTTTTAAAGAACAAACAACACTTTGTAGATTTGGCTCTATATTTGTTAATATATAGCACAAGTGTATATAGATGATAATTTCATTTGACCTCCTAAAAGAAAAACAAAAAACCACACAAATAAATCAGTAATACATGAAAATACCAATCAAAAAGTGGTTTAAAACTAGGCATGATGGTCCATGTAATCCCTTTACTTGGAAGCCTGAGACTGAAGAATCAGAGATTCAAAGATAGCCTCTGCAATGTACTGATGCTCTCAGCAATTTAGCAAGTACCTGTTGGAAAACAAAACAATTTGAAGGTGTAGCTGTGGGGTAGAATGCCCCTGGGTTAGATCAACACCTCCTCCACACACATACACACACAGTGTTTAAAAATTACAAACACAACCAGCTGCTGTGTCGCATGCCTGTTATCCTAGTACTTGGGAGTCTGAGACAGGAGTATTGTAGGCTCAAAGTTAGTGTGCATTAGCTTAGGGAGACCCTGTTTCAAAATAAAAGATAAAATAGGACTACGGATGTAGCTCAGAGATAAAAGTTCAATCTCAAGTAAGTAATGCGTGCGAACACACACACACACACACACACACACACACACACACACACACACACTTGATTTTGTCCAGAGCTGCAAGGTAAAAACTTAACATACATGAATCATAGACATTCTTTATCCTGTCAATACTCCCCTATGTAGAAAGGAAAAGAACATATGCAAATTCCAAGATTAGTAGAAAACCCTGAGTGTGAGTTCAGTATTAGACTCACCAATGCTTGTCTAAGTAATAAAGGAGATGACTTGGTTCTGTAACAAGCAACATTTCTGCTTCAGTTTCTCAATTATCATTGTAGGCTTTATTTATTTATTTTTTTTTTTTCGGTACTGGGGATGGAACCCAGGGGCATCTACCTCCGAGAGGCACTCTCAGCCCCTATTTTGTAGTCTTTTTATTTTTGAAACTGGGTCTCACTGAGTTGCAAAGGGCCTCACTAAGAAGCTGAGGCTGTTCACGAACCGGTCTCCTCAGGTCTCTGGCTCCCAAATGCTGGGATTATGAGCATGTGCCACCACACCTGGCTCATTGTAGGCTATTGTAAAGAGAAATTTTTCAAAATAACTTCTCACATAGATAATGTCAACCACAATAAGATAAAAGCTTCATTGTAATTTTATTAATTGCATCTTGAAGAACAATTTCCATCCTCTGTTTTGAACTATGGTATATAGGGTCACCCACAGATGTTCACTGGGCTAATAAACTTCTCAAAATTGTCACACACTTTCTGAAAATATAAAGCAAGTATATATTGTGTATGTTGTGTCTACTTGCTTTTAGCTTATTGGTGTTTCCTTCCAGGTCATAGAAATAGAGGTTACTATATTGTTCACTGCTTAACTACACTAGAAAACTCTTTTTGCTTTGCAAATTACTAGATACTTAGGCATAACTAGAAAATTAGAAAAAAGTAGTCAACTCAGTGATTTTTCTATTTCAGTATTAATTATAAGGCCTTAGAGGTCTGTTTATATTTTAAATAAAAAGGAATATTACTACACATCTATCTGGGGGAATACTATCATTTAGGTAAAATTTTTATATAGTAGTATATGATAGAATCTACTATATATTTTTCTTTTTTCTTTTTTTTTTTTTGTGGTACTGGGGTTCCTGGAAGCCCTTCTACCTCCGGGCTCCACTCCCAGACATCTATTTTGTATTTTTATTTGGAAACAGGGTCTCTTAAGCCAGCACACGCACCTGGCTTCAAACCTGCGCGATCCTCCTGTCTCTGCCTCCCAAGCGCGGGGATTACAAGCGTACATCACCACGCCCGGCGTGGATCTACTATATTCAATTAATTTAATCGAACATGTGTCTATTTGAGCGTTTTGGAAACCAATAGGACACTGTCTACAGAAGTTATACAGGAATGGTTTGATGTCACTACCTTCATCCACAGTAATAAGGTAACCCAATCTTTTGAGTTCTAGAAATTAGTTCATATTTGTTTTTTAAATTTTTTATTGGTGCATTGTAGTCATACATCTTAATGGGTTACAAGATGGTAAAGGCATACATGCACACATGACTCTTTTAGCTCTTCTCCAGTTCCCACCCTTCTCCCTCCCCTCCCTCCTTCTCATGGCTTACTAATTGACTGTAATATGTTTTAAAATGTACATCATGTACATTAGGGGATTTTTTTTCTTCCTGTCTTTCATCCCCCTCAGTTAGGTCACATTACTTGTTCATCTATGGCTTCTCCTTCCTCGTCTACAATTCACAATTGCTAAACTATGGAAGGAGCCAAGATGTCTATCAACAGATGAAAGGAATACAAATTTATGGGATATGTACACAATGGAATTTTATTCAGCCATAAAGAACGAAGTTACATCATTTTTGAGGAAATGGATGGAATTGAAGAACATTATGCTAAGTGAAATTAGTCAGTCACAAAAAGTAAAAACTCATATGCTCTTCATAATATGTAGAAGCTAGGGAGGAAAAGGGTCATAGTTGATATTTGAACAATCCCGACTTAAAATAATCATTTTGCCCAAATAACGCCACAAACAAAACCCATTTTGTTTTACTTTTGACTAAAATATCAATGTAAGATAGGCAGTGTTCTAGTTTTTAGCATTATATATAGATATATTTTCTATTAATGAAAATGAGAAATTGATTATACAATATTACTTGTTCATTAGATGTGGATAAGTAACAACCAAAAATTTATTTTGGGGTGGAATTTTGAAAACAATATGGCTAACATGAGACCAATCATTTCTTACTCATCAGTTTTTTATTAGCTGAATTTATATAATTGATATTACCTAAATTTTAAAGTATTGCTCCTGATAACCAATATCTACCTCTACATAACTGACACATGTAAAAGGAATACCAGCTTTATGACTTCTCACTTGTGTAACCACTATACACAAGTAAGTCTACAGAATTTTTATATATGTGGCATATTTCTTCTTATATAGTAAGACTATCTCTTCTTATGTATAGCATTTATATAAATGCTCTGGGACATGATTGACTGTTTTTAGGGACCTTTGGGAGTCAATGAAGAACATAGTTTTGCATGTCACATTGTCATCTAATCTATCTTGGAATACAGAGTCAAGCAATTATTCTAAATATGGTGAAATTCTATTCAGTCAACTTCTGGAATGCATTATAAAGCAAGATGTGAGATTACTGAGTTTGCTTGTGGTTATATGGAGACTTGGGAAACTGTGCAGTTTCTAAAAGTATTCTTAAAGATTAATTTTATAAATACTTTACATGCATAATAAGGTGATGGTAACTAACTCCTTTAGTTCATCATGGGGTTCCGTTCATTCACATTCCTGTGCTGTAGCTGTTTTGGCTTATATCAACTGGAAGAGTGGGGAGTGTCCAGGTGGAGAGAGCCTCAATGGTCCAGTGGAGTTGGGATTGTCTTAAGGTTTGCAGAGGATTTATGAACTAGAAAAACAAGTGTGTTTAAGCAGCCATTGTGAGATGATGCAAATTGTTGTAATTTTCACTTTTTCCAGATAATTCCCTCAGCATTTTGGCAAAGCATAATGGATTCAACCGCCAGAAGCAAGAAGTCTATCTTTTACCAATCATAATCAGTGATAGTGGGAATCCTCCGCTGAGTAGCACCAGCACCCTGACCATCCGGGTCTGTGGCTGCAGCAATGATGGTGTTGTCCAGTCTTGTAATGTTGAAGCTTATGTCCTTCCGATTGGACTCAGTATGGGCGCCTTAATTGCCATATTAGCATGCATCATTTTGCTGCTAGGTACGTATTTCCCTCATAGCCTAATGGTCACCATTTTTCTGGTTCATAAATGACTGTAAATACGGACAGCAAACTCTAACCTGGCCAGGCCTTAGCATTTGTGAGGGGTGGGGGGTAAAGAGAACTTTTCTTTTTTCTTCTATGAGATTACTAGAAGGAGGCGTAGAAAATGTTGTGATAGTTCACGTTCAGTTGGAGATAATGTTCAGTGCCTTACTTAATCTCACCATCAAGGAAAAGATGGGCTAATAATAACAGTAATAATAATAATAATAATAATAATAATAATAATAAATAAAATAGTTTAGTGGTGATGGAAGTGGGCATGAGCCCTTCTGTGCAACAGCATTTCTTATATAAGAAGGCCTCTAGACTGTCTGATGTATACCAGTTTGCTATAATAGTGTATTTTCATATGCACACAATAATGTCATATCCAAGCAATGTGTACGTAGGGCTATTGAGTCTATCAGATTCTAAAATTTGATGAGATAAGAAGAAAACAAACAAGCAGACCAAAAAAAAAAAAGTTTTCTTTGTAATAACATTGTGTTCTGCAGTTATTTTAATTGATATTAGCATTAAAATAAAATGAAGATTGCTAATTAAGGGAAAGATTCTTTAATGTTTCCATTAAAATAACCAATTACAAAAATATTAGATGGCAGAAAAATATCAAGCAGAAGAGAAATATCTTATACCATCCTTGAAGAATAAAAGCACCTTTAATATGTCACCATCTTCCCGCTTATATTTGTCTTGCTCACCCAGTGCGTAGATTGAAGCATCATTTCCCTGGCATGTTCTACTCCACTAGCCTATATTTTATTTGACTGTTCTGGATAGCTGACTGTGTGTTCCTATTTCTTCCTTTAACCTTTAGGCCTACCTTTCCAGGTAAAGGAGTTCCAGCTTTCATCAAAGATAGGAAGTTGTCCATGTAACTTTGACATTCACTCTTTCTGTAGGGAAAAAAAAATAATTGAATTCAAGAGGACCTTGAAGATTTGTTAAAACAAAATATGTGAGCTAGTCTGAGTGTTTAATTAAAAATAGGCATGGAACCAAAGTATATTAAGCAATTTACCCAAAATACATAGAGCATTAGTCATGCTATCTGCTATTTTTTTCATTCTGTGCCATTTACACTCAACCTGATAATAGTATGAAATATGTCCAATTATATAAAAACTTATTCACTTAGCCCAGATCCATTACTACTTAATATACAGAAGTAATCTGAAATAATGTTTACTTGAAATTCAGTGCTCATTCTTCACTGAATTTGTGTTCAGCTTAATTCCCTAATAAAGGTGATTAAAGCTGTATACCCATAAGTTTATTTTTAAATGCCCCTGTCTCTTAGCATACATGATGTGTTGCTTGTAAAATTATATTTTCTCTGGGCTAATTGTTATTTGATGTTCTTTCCTACAGTCATTGTGGTGTTGTTTGTGACTCTGAGGCGACATAAAAATGAGCCATTAATTATCAAAGACGATGAAGACGTTCGAGAAAACATCATCCGCTACGACGACGAAGGAGGAGGGGAGGAGGACACGGAGGCTTTTGACATTGCGACTTTACAAAACCCAGATGGAATTAATGGATTTTTACCCCGTAAGGATATTAAACCAGATTTGCAGTTTATGCCAAGGCAAGGGCTTGCTCCAGTTCCAAATGGTGTTGATGTCGATGAATTTATAAATGTAAGGCTGCATGAGGCAGATAACGACCCCACGGCCCCACCATATGACTCCATTCAGATTTATGGCTATGAAGGCCGAGGGTCTGTGGCTGGCTCCCTCAGCTCCTTGGAGTCCACCACATCAGACTCAGACCAGAATTTTGACTACCTCAGTGACTGGGGTCCCCGCTTTAAGAGACTGGGCGAACTCTACTCTGTTGGTGAAAGTGACAAGGAAACTTGACAGTGGATTATAAATCACCCAATGGAACTGAGCATTCTGTAATATTCTAGGGTCACTCCCCTTAGATACAACCAATGTGGCTATCTGTTTTAGAGGCAAGTTTAGCACCAATCATCTATAAACTCAACCACATTTTAATGTTGAACCAAAAAACAAAAATAATAAAAATAAAAAAGTATATGTTAGGAGGTTATAAATCTTGTGGAGTGTGAATTAAGTATGTGGAATGTCTAGAAGTCTTTGGATATTTGATATTTACCTGACTACCACAGACAAAAGATCTGGGATCCTAGCTAATGCTTAGAGAAATGGTTTAAAAAGAGGAAAAAATCAAAATTAAAAGGTGCTTTCTTAGAAAAACGGACCTGCAAGGAATCTGCTGCTGATATGTGTCTTCTTCAAGGATTTTTATGAATGCAAATGATTTTTTCCCCTTCACCAATAAGGATCCCGCCACAAATGATAAAGCAATACTTGGTCTGCTGTACATTATGACTTTTTGGAGTTTTGGGAGGCCTCCTAGATTATATGGTACGGTGACCACACATTGTACATAATCGTTGGCCCACTCACCAGAGACTGAATAGCATCTTTAAATATTGTGTCGAGCCTTAAATTATTCACATGTTCGTAATCCATTCCAGGGTGGGGATTGCCAACTTAGTGGTAGGAGGAGAGAAATCCCATTCAAACAGGCTTGTTTTTAGAAGCAGGATTCCTCGTTCCCTCCACTTCATCTTCTTCCACAAGGACACAAAGATAAACTGTATCCCATAGTGGACTCCATAAGAGACAGATGGTTTTGTTGCTAGCGCGTGGATTTATTTGTTTAATCCTCAAAATAAATATTTTATTGATGTCCATTAATGCTTTTATTTATTAAGGTTGGTAGTCTATAGAATAAGGGACTATATGGGAAAAAACCCTAAATTATATCCATTCATAATACTTTAGATTGTTTTATATAAATAAATATACAATGAATGTTTAACACATGTACATTTTTGATGAGATAAGTATGGCAGGCAATATTATCAAAAGGAGAGCTAATAGTCTCTTTAGAGTAGAAAGTGTTATTGTGATTGGTGATGGAAGGAACAACATTTTCCCAGAGAAACTTTAGGACTGTTTTCTATTTTGTTCATAATCCTAGTATTTGGTGTTTTTACTACAAGCACAAACATCTGAAAGTATATTGATTCCTGTGAATATTTAAACTCTAGACTTTTAGATACCTACCCAATGCCCTGCCCAGTACACATGCTTCAAGTTGCCCCCGCTATTTTAGAGCAGGAACTGATTTGTATATACTTTTACTGTTTATGTTTTTAGCACTTCTGTCTCCGATCATGGTGAATCACAGAATGTCTTAGACGACACAAAAAGGACAGCACTAGAAGATGTGAGCATATTTAATTTGTAATGCAAACCTGCCATTTAGGAGTAGAAAATGTATGATAAAATTTGAGTATTACATGCAGATCATTTTAATTTTCTACTTTGCTTTAATGCAATATTGTTTATTTACTCCATGTATTGTATTCAGAGAAACTCCTGTATTGTTTCCTACTTTGTGAAATATATTTTTATAAATATCTTTGTTGTCATTATTTTTCAGCCAAATGAAGACCTAGTAACAAAATTATAAACTCTAACTAGAAAAAAAGAAACAAAAAATTTCAAAATGGTTCAACCAAATCATCCCAAGCATCATTTTTATTTGTAAGAGTCTTTATTATAAAGAATGAGGGAAGATAAATGGCTTGCTCATGATCATATAGAGGCTATTAATAGAGACATAAAAGGAATACAGAGTACCTGAAGGCTAGTTTAGCTGGGTCATTTTGATGCTTCTGGAAGGAAATTCGGAGCCAAACAGGACTAAAAGAGAAATCATATTGGGCAGAGAATGCATTATAAAAATCTTATAGACAAATGAAAAGGTGAGCAAGAAGGATTAGGCAAGAAATCCATAGGCTCTAATGAAAATCTGGTAAAAATCACTACCAGAGCATCATAGAGCTGTGAAGTGAAAGATCTTCCATTAGAGCACGAATTCATTGGGCTAAAACAGGCTCTGTTCACCTTCATCTCAGTGATGTTCTTGGAGATGCCTACAAGAAGCATGGATCTGGCTTGAAAACAAAAGGCACCAACTTCTAGAAGCTTCTACCACTATGATAGAAACACAGAAACACAATGTTTGACTATCATACTAGTTATATTTACTAGTTATATTTCCTAGTTATCTAGTGGCTTCATCCATTCTGTATTGGTCCCATTGCCTGAGAATAGTACATCTTTTAAGATATGGACACACATTTTTTTTCTTAACATCAATGAGATGGTTCAAAGTGACTTTTGTAATTACCACGTAAACATAGCGTCTAAAACAAGTATCTGATGAATATAAATTAGCAATGGTAGTTGTAATAAGAATTATAATAAGTTCTAAACCAAGATGAAATTATTACATTTATTTAGCTTTTATAAATCAGACTCATTTGGATTTACTTGAGAATTAAGCATCTTAGATTTAAAAGAAAATATATCCATTAGAAAAAAATCACACTATTTTACTATTTTTTTAGGAATGTATGTCTATATCTTCAAATGTTGATAATCAACAGGATATTCTTCATATGGTAGATTTTGTGGGCTGGAGATAATGTCATATCAGTTGTCCAAATTTTGTCTTAAAATTACTTTTCCCAGCAAGAGAGAATTCAAACGTATATTCCTGACTGTTTTGCCACCACTATTCTAGCATTTTGTGCATAAAAGTCAATTTCAAGTTTTGTAATAAGGGATAAAGTAATTAATACTGTGTTCACAATAGGGCTACACTGTATAAACTGTGGGTTTAGAGTCTCTTGAATTTAAAGAAAGCTCTGAGGAAAACACACACACACACACACACACACACACAAACACACACACACTCACAAACACACAATTTGAAACTTTTTCTTCAGCAATATACTTACCAGGACTCCCCAAACCAGAAGAATCAGTAGAGTTTCCAAAGTTTTATATGACTTAAACAGGCATGCTGAACTTAAATAATACATATTTTAAACCTTATTAAATTGTTTTTGTATCTGTACATTGCTTTCTCTTCTATCAATATTGATATATGTCTTAGATATATCTTTGTGCTTATTTTTTAATATAATGCTTTTTCAGCCCCTAGGCATTTTAAAGTTTGTGGATCTTTGCTCATCCCAAGAATTAGCCATTTTCCATCCTCTGAAACATATCTCTTCCCAGGGGTTGTCTGCTTAATGGAGAAGAATTGTTAAGTTGAATCTAAGTGAAACAAAACTGTGCACTTATGACCATCCTGCAGCTCAAAATTCCTGTCTGGGAGGCAGAAGCATCCATTGGTGATCAGACATCGTGTGGGGTGAATTCAGCCTCCATTCTATTAGTTAACAGAACCAAATCATAAAAACAGCTCTCAGCTAAGTGTGGTAACACGCGACTCTAATCCTAATACTTAGGAGACTGAGACAGGAGGATTGCAAGTTTCAGACCAGCCTTAGTAACTCAGTGATACTCCCAGCAACCTATTAAGACCCTGTTTCAAAATAAAAAATAAAAAAGGTCTAGAGTGTAGCTTGGAGATAGAATGCATCTTAGTTCAATGCCTAGTATCCTTCAAAAATTGCTCTTAAACTTCCATAAGTATATATTACAGAGTCATATAAGGAGGCCATCCCTTGCAATAATTTTGAGTGCACTTATTATGAATTCAAAAATATCTTATAATGGGATGCTCACAGTATGCTATAAATTAAATTTATGTGCGAACATTGCCTCACAGAACTGTGATTTGTAACCAATGAATTTTACAGTGAAAATATTTTGGAATACAAAGGTATAGGTAAGTGTATGTATACATAGAAAAGGAAACTTAGACTCATTGGCATTGCCGGTGGAGCAAGAATGCTTAGAAACAGACAAATGTGTCTTTGAAAGAGTTTGCTTAATCATATGCTTAAAGTAAGACAAGTCTCTGCATGAGACCTAGAAATCTCCTAGGAGCAGCCGGATTCCACACTGAGACTCCACAGAGTGCTGGGCTATGCTGTATTTTGGAGAAGGAAAAGCGGGTGCTGAGAGCTAAGTAGCCAATTACTCTTTATAGCCACATAAGAACTGGAGGCAAGTAGACCCTTCCAACAAGTTGTATTATGCGATCACTGGCTTTGCAGGGAATCTCACGAATGTATAACCTTCTGATTGCCTTTTTGATTGAAAGTTCCATCTGAGATCAAGGCAGTGCAACCAGTAATAAGATTTCAAAAAATCCCATCACTGGCACTGTCGGAAAGGTTGAGCATGACTGAAATCCCATCATTGTCAGTCAAAAAGATAAGGTAACAGCGGGCATCACTATAAAAGCTGTATAAATGCACAATTTAAACGTGAATATCAACACGAAAAAGAATATACATACATTTTCATGTCATAAATATATACATATGTGCACATGCACACAAATTACTGAGGATAATTTATATTTTAAGGTTTCTTTTCAGAATCTCACACAGTACCCCAAAAACTGGAATTGTGGCTCTTTGTTTGCTTCAACCTAAGTTTGAATTTGGAAGCAATTTGTCTGAGGGTAAAGGGTTTTAAATGCAAGTTTTTATTTGTGAACAAAATAATTGCTCATAATACCTGGGATTAGAATTAAATGAAGTGGATTTAGATGTATTTGTATCATTGTATTTTTGTGAAGAAAGCAATTGTAGAATATATTTTGTAGGAAATGCTTTGAAATATATTTTTATTTGTCTTCAATGCCAATACAGTTTCATTGCTTATACAAAGTTTCTATGCGATGTTTCTCAGTTAGAAAGTATTGAATATATTGTTTGCCATTGTTGTTGTTGCTATTTATGATAATTGTAGAAGACAGTGTCTTCATTGTTCATTATTAAAGCAGATAACATTTTTTATCATTTTTTTCATAGTCAGCACAATTTGTGAATTAAATAATACATTCTTGACATCGAAGATATTCAACCCCACTATTGTGGATTCAATTATAGCTTATAAATGATATGCAATCAGTACTCCCCCCCATACACACACAATGATGGACTATACATAAACAACAAAAATTTTGTCCATTACATTTATAGAGCAAAAACTACCAATACAGAAATTAGGCTACTTATTGATATAAAAATTAAATATGATGACATCTCCAAACCTATTTCTCTTATTTATAAAATGGAGGTAATCAATCACATTTAAACTAATTGTTGAAACTTTCTTTGCCTCTTTTAAATATAATTTAAGTTTAGAGATAGACTTAGGTAGATTTGACATTAGAATCTCTTAACTTTCAAATCATCAATCTGATCTGTAATTATAATGGGAAACATGAGATGATAAAAAATAGAAAATAAGTTTATTTTGTGTGACTCCCAATGGCAAGACTTATGAAGGCTTCATGGGCAACTTATATTGAACAGTAAGTGCAAAAGAAACCAAAGCTTTTTCCAAAGGCAAGAAGACCAATTATAAAGATCAACACATGTAAGATTTAAGTACATACGTTTGAATACTTGGAAAGATCCAGATACTGGATGTTCATAGTCACTCGAGGTTTGTTTAAATCATGGTTTATTTTGTGGGTGAGAAAAACAAGTGGTTCAGAGTTCTTAAAGTTTTGGGGATTAAATTACACAATTAATACATGAGAGATAGGAGTTGAACCCCAGTCCTCTAGGATATCCACAGGGCTGTGATGTCTTCAGTATTTCTGTATCTATGCTGCATCTTATTTATGTATAGAAGTTTCCTCTAGGTCTGGACCAGCAGGTATCTTTTGGAGGTATTGGTGCCTATGAGCACTTGTCTTCTAACCTGAGTTCCCTGAACCTGAGTGTTCACACCTTGAATGCAAGTGTTATCTCTGACAGATTTCTCTGCTGACCAATAATGGATATCTCTATTATTATTCACAGATTACAGAAGAGGGTTGCTAGGAGGAATATCACAGAATGCTGCCTGAAGACAAACACTCTGGGAATCAATGACTTCAATGAACTCAGAGGCCAGGACTACAAAAAGAAATGAGAGGTCACTCAAGGCACGTTTTAATTCCTGCAGATCTCCTCGGTATATGGTACATGCAAAGTTCTCAAGGGCCGACGTATGAGTCCACATAAATTTGAGGAAGATTTTTACAACCATTGTCTACGATTGAACCCACAATTGACGAATCCCTGATTGGGAGACATTTTCTTTCTAGTGTATGCTTTCCCTTAACTACATTTTCTCGGATGGTCTAGCCTTTATTTAATTCCACTCTAAACGTGGAGAGCTATTCCTTATTTGTCAAGGTGTTGAATATGTGAATGGATGATCTAGGCTCAATATGAGAATTATGCATAACAATATTGCAAATAAACTTTTAAAAAAATCATTCCTACTAAAACATTTATTTTCTACAAAATATGTTTTAAATACTATGCTTATGACACACAAAAGATATGCTCGACATATTTTTCTCAAAGCTATGAGTATAATTGGATAAGTGATAGAACTCAATAAATGAAAAAAACATTAGATTTGGCTGTACTATGAAAGAGCTAAGGAGAGATTTCTTTGAGAATACTGAGGAAAAATATTAAAGCCTACCAATGCATGGTATCCGACTAGAGTGTAGGCTGGAAAGAGTATTGGAAGGAGAAAAATGATAAACTGGAAGTGTCAGAGGATAAAACCAGCCTAGGTTTCAAATGAATGCTGATGTTGAGAAAGGAAATTTTAGATGGATTTTGGTGCTAGGGCTTCTCGTAATTAAACTTCTAGAACCTTACTTATTTTATTTTACTACTGTGGATTGAACCCCGGGGCATTCTGCCCCTAAGTTACACTACCAGATCTTTTTTATTTTTTATTTTCTTTATTTTGAAACAAAGTCTTGCTAAGTTGCTCAGGGTATAAGTTGTTGAGGGTGGCCTAGAACCTGCGATCACTCTATCTCAGTCTCACAAGTAATGGGATAACAGGCCTGTTCCACTATGCCCAACTGGAAATTTATTTATTAACAAATGAATAATAAAAATATTCCACTAATCTCAGTGCTGAAAATGCCTCATTCAATAGGACAAGTGAGGGTCTGGGACTTCAAAACATGGTGGTGTGGGGGAAAGGTAGATGAGTGAAAATAATGGAAATAAGAGAGATAATAGCACATCAGATACATGCATGAGAAACTAAAGATGTACATAGAGAAAAATGGCTGGTGTATTGAGTTGCCTGTTTTTATACTAATAGCAAGCTACAAGAAAAAGCCAAGAACTGCTGGTTTAGTTATTCTGCTGTGCTAAGCCAGTAGTGTACACAATAAATGAGAATGAGGTCTATTTCATAGTGGATGAGGGAGAAAGAGGCACAGGTGAGTTGTGAAGAGTTGAGCAGATGTAGCATTATATAGGGTTTTGTCGACCAGAATTAGAAGCTCAGATTTGCTTTATGTTAAAGAGGAAGGAATCGAATGATTGTAAAATCAGAGGAATGGTATTATCTATCTTATAGTTTTGAAAAGATCACTCTGGTTTCTATATGGAAATAAGATTAGAGGACACCAAAATTAAAACAGGAGACATACATAATATGTTGTTTCTTTAGCCTAAAAAAGAAACAATCTTGGCTTCCATTATAACAGTGGTAATAGAAATGGAAAAAATCTAGATATGTATTGGTTATGAAATTGATAGTAATGGTGGATGCATTCAATGTAGAAAATGAAGGAAATATAGAATTTAAAATGGACTTATTGTTTTTTTTTTACTTGAAAAAGTATGTGATTGATAGAGCCATTTATAAAGATTGGGAAGACAGAGTGGATTTGGATATTAAAAGCTAGATTCCTACTTCTCTAATGATCCACAATAACAAAAGATAGTAGGAAGCATAATCCTCTAAAATTCCCTGAACAAAGTGTTTGAGTATTAGTCAGGGATGTTTAAAAAGTATCTGTGTGAGTGTGTGTGTTTGTGCGTGTGTGTGTGTGTGTGTGTGTGTGTGTATCCATACACACAAATATAATATGTGTATACATAAATATATGTAGACTTATCCTATATATATAATCTCTATTCACATGTGTACATACATAAATATAAAGAGGAGGAGAGAGATTGAGAAAGGTAAAGAATGAGAGAAAGACAGAGAGAGAGAAAGAGAGAGAGGGAGAGAGAGAGAGAGAGAGAGAGAGAGAGAGAGAGAGAGAGAGAGAGAGAGAGAAACTGAGAGAGACTCTCTTTTGATATGAGGAACTCATTTATGAGAAATCCCAGGATCTGCAATCCATTAGCTGGAGAAAAAGGAAGCCAGTGGTGTATTTCAGTCTGAGTCTAAAGCCTTGAGAAATAGAGGAGCCAATGGTACAAATCCCAATCTTAGATAATCTAGCTCAGACATCAAGGGAAACAACAAAAGGTGGTCAGGTGACTCCTCCCTTCTCTTTAGGCTCTCATTGGATTATACCATGCCCACTCATGTTGTGAAAGATGCTATACGTACTAAGTTCATTGATCAAAATGCTTAAGTCACCAGAAATACTCTCACAGATACAGCCCAAAATAACATGGAATCTGGGGGGTACCCTGCAGTACAGTTAAGTTGACATACAAAATTAACCATGTTGGGGACCATCCCAAACATGTTACTATACTTTTATTCTTTTATTTATTAATATCTGAGTCAACAAAGTTCAGAATATATCAGTCTGTTTTAGCAAAAAGATGTGCAGTCAGCCTCATTATTTTCTATTTACTAACTTTTTATAAATGGGGAAAAAATTAGAGGCTCTACTTCAGTAAATTCATTCCTGGCCAGGGTATGATGGATTTGCTTAATGAAAATGTTCCTTAATGAAATAAGAAAATGATACACTTATCTGTGTTTACCAAAAAGTAGGGAAAAAGCACATATAGCTTTATATGTAAATAAGACACACAGTCCAGGAAGCATTCCTGAGGTAGATTCTTTCTCATTTGACTAAAATACTAATCCTCAAGGAAAGAAACATTTGGTCTTTGTGGTTTAGCTATGATAAAAATACTACCAGAAAAAAACAACATCCTCTAACAATTTTTTAATTGTTTATTCATTGCCATTTTGTAAAATAGTTCAGCTGGTTCCCTGGAAGTTGAGGAGCTTGGCACTTAATAAATGCCAGGTGTACAAAAGTGAAGCGGTATCAGCCTGGAGAGAAAAGTCTTGTACAAATAAGTTTTTTAAAATGCTTAGATATTCCCTAATTTTAAAGTATGCACCAAATTTACTCTGCATTAATTATAAGTCTTGTGCTATATGACATTTGTTTTAGTCAAAGACGATCAGACTCACTTTATTCTTTGAGAACTTCTAGTCTTCTGTGGAAAATTCACAGTTATTTCACAAATTTTTAAGATCATAGCACTATGTTTTTTTGTATGTGTTTTAGCAGTTTTAGCAATATTTTCTGGGTTTAAGAACACCAAGTCAGAAGAGTTAATGTTGAATGAGTTCAGGGGCAGGTATATATTTATTGTGCTATGCCATGGAGGAAAAGTTACTAATTTATTTGGTCATTATGGTGAGGAGTGGTACATACAAAGAAAATATCAAGTGAAAAGTAAGGAGTACAATGATTCAAAGAGTCTAAAGAAGATATAGTATGTACTTTATCTCTTTTGTGTGTATGTGTATGGTACTGGGGTTTCTGGAAGCCTTTCTACCTCCGGGATACACTCCCAGACCTATTTTTTTATATTTTTATTCGGAAACAGGGTCTCTTAAGCCAGAGTGGCTGTCTTTGAACCTGCGTGATCCTCCTGTCTCAGCCTTCCAAATGCAGGGATTACAAGTGTGCGCCACCACGCCCAGCTATAGTATGTACTTTAAAAGTTGGCTGGGAAAAACAAGAACAGACACAAACATTTACTTTTTCTAAAGAAACATGAAGTGAAATCTCATAGTATGTTAATAAGCAACATTCCTTGTTTTAACATGGTTTGTTCTAGGAATATAAAGATAATCTAAAATAATAGTTAATAGGTCTGGGGGTATAGTCCAGAGGTAGGAATTTTCTGGTTTCTATTCCCAGTAACACAAACAATAAAATAAAATAAAAGTTAATTGACTATCAAAGAAGAAACACCACATGAACACCTCAATAAATTCATTTTAAGAAAAAGTATTGAGAGAAGAGAGGAAGGAGACCAGGGGGAGAAATCAAATAAAGGAAAGGGAGGTGCTGCTATATGAAGTTGACTGAATTATGTACCTGCATAGACAAATACATACAAAGTATCTCATAATTGCATTTAATTAAAGTGCAACAATAAAAATGAATTGGAAAATTCCTTATTTGCTTAAGATTAAAGACTTTCAGAAAATTAAGCAAAAAGCATAGAAAAAATTTCTTTAATTTAAAAATGGAGATCTATACATATTCTATAGAAAATAGAATAATTAATAGAAAATTAATTGTAAGACATATTCCTTCAAGAGAAAGATAATAAAGGCTGTCCGTTTCATTTTGGTCCATTATAATAGAGGAAGTCCTGATTACCACCACTGTACAGGAAAAACATGACACTTTATAGGATTATGGAAAAAATGTATCATTCTTGTTTATTTGTAGATAATACCACCACAAACATAGAAAAGTTAACAGATTAAATTGAAAAACTATTAATAACAAATAAATATTTCAGAAGCATAGCTAAGTCTTAATGATATATCATTTATGAAAGGAATGAAAATGTTAGACCTGTCAATTTTAAAATTTAATCTATAATTTTCATTCTATCTTAATCAAAATTTTAACTAAATTGTGTTATAAGCTCAACTTCTTTTCAAATTTTATTTTACTTTTTACTGCGTTCCATTTCTTCCATTAAAATATTAAGTAAAACTAATAGGAAATGAAGGAATTAAAAACTTTTCTCACACTACTAGTTAGGAAAAAATGTATTGCTAAACTGTACAAAGTAAATCAATGCAACAGTGATAAACAACCAAAATAAGCATTAAAAATATGTGAAATCCTTGTTGCAGATATGTTGCAGATAAAGAAGCAGTCCAAAGTATATAAATAAAACTCAGTTTGAATTAAAAAAATGTCAATTCGAATTAAAATTTTAGATGTAAGACAGTAAGCTATTTCTATAAATTCATAAAACTCATAGAAGAGTAGGTACCAGTGTTGGTAAAAAATGTTAAACAGAGAAGCTTCATACACTGAATCTCTCTTATGATCCAGCATTTTCAAACCAAGGTACAAAGCTCAGAAGAACCCTTCCACAGAAACATAGGTCACTATTCCCAATATAATTCACTATGCTATTTTTTTTAAATGAGAAGTGCTGAAGATACATTTTACATGCACATCAGGAGATTGGATCATAACACCCGCTTAATAAATACTAAGTACTGCTATGGGGTATTTGGAAACAATAAAGAACATGCACACAGACCAACATGTGTACATTTCGAAAAACATTGTCAATTGAAAAATGTAAAATGTAGGAAATAGGCCAGGTTTGGTGGTGCAAACGTGTAATCACAGGATTTGGGAGGCTGAGACAGGAGGATCACAGTTTGGAACAGTCTCATCTACTTATTAAGGCCTTTTGCAACTCAGTAAGATCCTGTTTGAAAATAAAGAATAAAAAATAGGTCTGGGGGTAGCTCAGAGGTAGAATTCCTTGGGTTCCATTCCCAGGACCACAAAAGAAGTAGGAAATAAAATTTATGACACGGGAACACTGATAGAAGCTAAAAATATATTCATGAGACTATACAACTAATTTTACTTGAAGTCCAATAAGTCAGTGGAAGTGTACTTAAACATACAAATAAAATTAGAAAATCAAGGTAAACTCAGGATAAACAATAAGTAACATATACCCTGGTGTTTGTTAGAGATAAAAAGACACTAAAAGGTACATGGTAGTTTTTTTCTGTGTGCTTATATGTTTATTTTTTAAAATATCTTATTGATGCATTGTAGTCAGACATCTTAATGGAGTACAAGATGGTAGAGAAATACATGCACACATCACTCATTTAGCCCTTCCCCAATTCTCAATCTGTTTTGTGCCTCTTTCTCCAGTTTGGCTTAGTGATTGACACTTGATATGTTTGTGAATGTATATTATGTACATTTGGGAATTTTCCTCTTCCCCCTCCCATCCACCTCACTTAGGTCACCTTATTTGCTCATCTATAATTTCTCTTTTGTTGTCTAAAGTTTCTTCTAGGATCCATTTTCTCTATAATCTTCGTGTATTTGTGAGAATGTCTGATTTCTTGCTTTTTGTGACTGACTAATCTCACTTAGCATAATGTTCTCCGGTTTCCACCCATTTCCTATAAATGACATAATTTTATTCTCCTTTATGGCTGATTAAAATGTATGTGTGTACATATCCCATAGTTTTATAATCTATTCATCTGTTGATGGACATCTTGGCTAGTTCCATAGTTTGGCAATTGTGAATTATGCAGCTATGAACATAGATATGTATGCATTAGTTTGATAATTCAATTTTCATTCTTTTGGGTAGATACCCAGGAAGAGTATTGGTAGATCATATATTAGGTTTGTTCCCATTCTTCTGAGGATCCTTCATACAATTTTCCAAAGTGTTTGCACTAATTTGCAATCCCACCAACAATGTATTAGAGTTTTCACTTCTACACATCTTCACCAGCATTTGTTGTTTGTGTTTTGAATGACTTTTATTCTAATTGGAGTTAGGTGAAATCTCAGGGTAGTTTTGATTTGTATCTTTCTCATTACTAAAGATGTTGAGCATTTTTTTTGTACATTTATTGAAATTCTCCTTTCTTCTAATATCTAGAATATGCAGAGAACTCAAGAAACTCAGCACTAAGAAAACAAATAATCCAAACTAATATGGGCAAGTGAACTAAATAGACATTTCATAAAAATGGGTACATGGTATTCTGATTGTGAAATGTTTAATGTTCTAGGAAATCCTGTCTAAGTTGAAAACTCCACACTAAGGAATGGTGTTGTGCAGATCAGTAGGAACCCATAGGACTTTGATAGTTGTTCTGAGCAAAAGATTTAGATTTTCCAGTATAGTTTACATTTGATGAAGTGCTCAAACCATTCCCTAGACCCTCCTAGAGGACATGTTTCATTTTTTCCAACTAAAAGCTCTTTGAAATCCAGTTGAAATGTAATTAAATTTCCCAGGATTTCTCAAATGCAAATAATTATGATTTTTATGCTGAAAAAGCAGTTTTACCATTCTAGATAGGTGCACTTTGTGGAATAAAATTTAATCACCACTATTGGAATCCATAAACCAACTGAACACTTTTAAGAAGTGGATGGAGTTCTATAAGTTTCCTGGACCTGTGTATCGACTTCTTGCTCTATGTTTGGAAAAATTTCTGCTATTACTTCTTTGAAAAGATTATTGATCCATTTGGTTTCACCTTCTTTTCCCTCCTCTATTTCAATTATTCTTAGGTTAGCTCTCTTAAAATGGGCCCATATTTCTTCAATGTCAAATTCCTGCTATAGGATTTTTTTTTCTAAGTTATAAATTATGCATTCGTTTTTGGAGTGATCATCTTCTAGAAGCAAGATTCTATTCTCCATGTGGTCTAATCAATTGTTTATAGTTTGAATTGATGACTTTACTTCAATGATTGCACCCTTTATTTGTTTTAGACTCTCCCTAAATTCTTTTCAAAGGTCCTCTATTATTTCTTTAGTTATATTCCTGATTTGACCTTCTGGAGATCTCTGAATTTCTCTGTTATCAAGTTCTGATATTGTGGGGTTGTAGGCATGCATTGCTTTATTGTTGTTCCTCTTTCCCATGATTTCAGAATTTTGTGCCTTCTCTGGGTTCTTCCCTGGGTCACTATGACTTCAATTAGGGTGCTCTGGATCTCAAGTTTGTGGTAATCTCCGCCACCACTACATCTTTATTGGGTTGTATCGCAAACTCCCTTTAGACAGGATCAGAGAAAAGGTTCCCCACACCACATCCTCAAAATGACCAATGTAGACACCAAGGAGAGATTCTTAAAGGCAACAAAAACAAAAGGCCAAGTGACATTCAGAGGCAAACGAATTAGAATCACTCCAGGCTTCCCAAACCAAGTCATGAAAGCCAGTAGGGCTTGGAGTAAAATATTCCAAACTCTGAGAGAACACAACTTCCAGTCAAAACTTTCCTACCCAGCAAAACTATAAAATTAGCTGGGGAAATAAGAAGCTTCCATGACAAACAGAAACTGAAGGAATTTATGTCTTCAAAACAAGTGCTAGAAGGTAGGGCATGGTGACACACAGTTGTAATCCCTGCACTTCGGAGGCAGAGACAAGTGTATTGCACAGGTTCGAACCCAGCCTTGCTGGCTTAAGAGACCCTGTTTCCAAATCAAAATATTAAAAAATAGGTTTGAGAGTGTAGTCTGGAGGTAGAAGGGTTTTCAGGAACCCCAGTACCACCAAAAACAAACAAACAAAAAAAAAAAAACAGCACTAGAGAAAATACTCAAAGAGATTAACAACAGCAGATAACTAAGCAAAAAAATAAACAGTATTTCAAAAAGAAAAAAAAATCTTAACATGTTAGGAATTAAAAATTATCTCTCAATAATCACACTAAATGTAAGTGGCCTCAATTCCCCAATAAAAAGACATAACATGGAAAAATGGATTAAAAATCAGAATCCATCCATCTGCTACTTACAAAAAACACACTTTATAAGTAAAGAGAGTAACAAATTCAAGGTAAAGGGCTGGAACAAGGTAATTCATGTTAAGTACTCATCCTAACAAATGTGAAGTAGTATTTCACTATAGTTTTTATTTGTATTTCCTTAATGATTGTTATATTATGATAATGAATTATATTCATGTGTTTATTGGTAATATAAAAATCTTTGGGGATTCATTATGTATTATAGTCTTTTACCTATTTCAAAATTGTATTGTTTGCTTTTATTGTTGCTAATTTTTAGGATTTCTATTTGTAATATTAATATACCTTTAGATATAGCATTTGGAAATATTTAATCCCATTTTATCAGTAACTTTTAATTCTGTTTACATTGTCCTTGGATCCACAATATTTTTTTAAAATTTTCATGAAGTTTTTTTGTTTATTCTTTTGTTGCCTGTTCCTTTGGAATCATATCCAAGAAATTACTGCAAAAAACCCCCAAAACCAGAAGTGGATGGATATGATCAGATCTAATTTAATTTCCTTTCTTTTGAGGTATCATATTTAGGATACAATCATATATTTATTGATCATCTTTATTGCACCTATCCCTGTAAACCACATACTTAGCTTAATACAGATATAATTGCAGAAATAAGTTTTAGAAAAAATATTAATGCATTTTAGCTTGGCATGGTGGGGCACACCTGTACTCCTAGTACTTGGGACGCTGAGACAGGAGGACCTCATGTTCAAAGAAAGCTTCAGTCACATAACAAGACCCTTTTAAAAAAATGAATAGGAATGGGAGCCAGGAATGGTGTCACAGGCTTATAATTCCAGTATTTGGGAGGCTGAGACAGGAGGTGGGTTTAAAGTCAGTCTCAGCAAATTACTGAAACCCTTTACAACTTAATGAGACCCTGTTTAAAAATAAGAGATTAATATAAGGCTGTAGATATAGCACAAGAGTTAGAATGCCCTTAAATTTAATCCTTAGTACCACAACACACACACACATATAAATATAAACAAATATGTACACATATATGTATATTTTTATGTACATATATGTGTGCGCACACAACTTTATTATAGAGAATAATGGGTTTCATTGTGGCATATTTGTACATGCATACAACATCCTTGAATCATATACTTCCATATTACCCTTTCTTACCCTCACCTACCCTTTCTTACCTCACCTACAATCATATAACTTCCATATTACCCATTTCTTACCCTCACCTACCATGCCCATTGATCTCATTCCTCTTCTATAGGAGTCTCCCTGCTAGCTTTATGCTGTCTTAAAAAAAAGTGGAAATAATTAAGTGATATGGCCTTCTGACAGTATCTAAAAGCAGTGATAAATTACAGAGACATTGTCACTTGGCTTCAGAAAAGATAAATGGTCAAGGAAGAAGAGAGCAACATGCACAAAGTTGAACTTGTTAGTTTCTCCTCAACCCCCCCACACACTTTGTAGAGAGGATTTGTGAAACAATTGCCATTCACATAGGCTATTATAATAGTCTACTGGCTATTCATTCCATTTCCAGGCTGTTTTGGAAATCTTTATTATCAAAAGTACTTCCTATAATATCAAATTTAGTGCATCATCACATTTATTCTATTCTTATGCCAAGAACCTAAAATCACTTCCTAATCATTATTTATGGTAGATGTCTTTAATATTTTGGTTCAATAAACTTACAAAACTTATTATGCATTAGGTCCTTGTAGAATATAGCTTCTGACCAAATAAAACTTTCAGGCTGGCTTTAGTGTTCATGGTGGAGTAGAATAGCACAGTCTATTGTATTTAATGGTGACCTGTATGCCAAGTAACCCACTCCAGCTTGCTGATTGAGGTTCTTTCTCTTTTCATTGGTCAAGATAGGATTGTCCCTCTCAAGGGCTTTAGCGGAAAGTCTGAAATGCCCTTGACTGGCACTCAACTGTAAACATTACATTTACCCTTCAGGTTCCAGTCACAGTAATGGGTGTGTGGACACAGAAATCAGATATGAAACACCAGGAGTGAGGAAGCAGTTCTAGTCATCCTTACAACATACAGAGTGAGTTACTTATAAATATAGTAAGTAGCCTAAACTGCCTTTCAGAGAAGAAAAGACTGCAACAAGCATAAAAGCTATATGGTCTTCAGATAACAATAATTATTTTGGAGTGATATAGAGAACACTAACAAGATTCTACACAGCATCATTTGTCATGTTATTGAACGTGGAAATGATTGAGTACTTTGAGAAAAACAAAGACTTATATGATACAGCCCTTGGATAGATGACCTTACACATGTGATTGTCTTTTATGAGTTCAGTTTCGTCCTCTGCAAAATTAAAGGGATTATATATTGTACCACTTGCTTTAAACTGGACTCCATAGAACCCAGCCTGTTACTACTAATGATGAGGAAGGAGGAGACAGAGCAGAAAATGGTACCACAGATCTTCCCATCGCTTGATCTAAATGTTCAGTATATTTGTTTTATGTGCTGAGGTTTCAAGTAAACTACACATGAAAGAATTTCCTGTTAGCCTTACTGAAAAATCTATGTGAACATTCAACCCCACAGTCTTTAAAAAGTCCCTTCTTAGATTGTATGTTTCACTCAAAAAGCTGCGTATTTAGAGGTGACCAACAGAACTATGGGTCAAAAGGAAATGGACAAATTATTTTTAAATGTTCTAGGATAGGGTAAAAAAAACACTAGAATAATTATTTTCCCCATCCAAAGAACAAAGAGTTTTTGTTCTATAAAAAGTGTTTCTCTCACATCAGAAAGACCATCTGTAGGAGTGAAGACCTTTCCTAAGTTATCCTGGGAAGGATGTGGCTGACCTAAAGTCCTGGAAGAGTTTGTCATCAGTCATATCACTGTTTGCAATGGAAAGTAGCATCCATTTAATATCATTATATTTTTCTTTCTTTGGGATGTTTCTGAAAGGCCCATGTTGAATTGATGGAGTACTAGCCTTTTACAGTCTATCACTCTTATGTTATTCTCATATTATTTTAATATTTGTACACTGAAGTATTCTGTCATTGATGAAGATAGGAATCAATTATACTAACTTTATAATTTAATAATGGTTTTGTAGTCACAATAGAAAATGATTGCTTTCTTTTCTTATTCAATGCTGGTAATTCTGAAGGATGGTACACAGAGTGAAGTTTTTCTTCGAGGAATCTCACAAAATCTCACAAATGTGCTTGTGGGACAGCGATGGATATGCCTTTGAGATTGCTTTCCAGGATGACTTAGGTCTGTGTCTGCACAGAGATGTGTAAATAAAATCATTAAGTCAATTCCCCACATTGCATGCCACCAACTCATCACTAAAATCAAATCTTGTAAAAATCCCTCTGATCAATTAAAGGGAGAAATGTGGTAAATGATACAAAGTTAAGGGATTTGGAATTGCCTCTTTTAACCACTCAGCTCACGTATAACTACAAATGTTTGTAGCACAGTCACATGCAAAGATGAAGGGTTTTCTTTTGGCCTATGTAGATATCTTTTTACGTTCCTGCTCTGAAATAGTTTAAGGTCCACTTTTCTTTAAAATTTTCTTGTGGCCTGGCTAGTTGACTGACTTTCTCATGGACCAAACTTCTGTAATTCA
Source organism: Muscardinus avellanarius (assembly GCF_963383645.1). Taxonomy (NCBI): domain Eukaryota; kingdom Metazoa; phylum Chordata; class Mammalia; order Rodentia; family Gliridae; genus Muscardinus; species Muscardinus avellanarius. The sequence continues at coordinate 24,482,877 of NC_137796.1, forward strand.
AGTTTTAACCCTTGCATTCCATTCTGCTGCCTGTTCCAAGATTGTACAACCAATTTATTTGAAGAAAATGTTTGTCTTCTACATGTTTGATTCCCTGGGTATTTGGATATAAAAATATGGAACTCCTAGAATATGGGCATATGGCCTTTCAGTTTTTAGAAGGCTTATGTCAGGGTAATTTACAGGTTTAAAATTAAGTTTCTGAAGTCTGGTTTTCTATGACATACTTGAATAAGGAGAGTTCAATCTGCTTCATTTTGGAAGTGAAATACCGGATAAGGGGGTATAGGACAATGTCTTTAGAGGGAAAGGCTGGATCTGTAAATGAGAGAAATGAATAAGGTCTAATGTACACAATTTCAAGTGTATGCATAGAGGTAAGGAAAAGCAAGAGATCCCACAATTAACAGCAGAAAGAAACCCACTGATGATTTTACTTTTTACAGGAAAATGAGAATAAGTATTATAAATTGGAAAGCTGAAATATTTTCAGTATAGTGGAGAAGAATATTTCAAGTAAAGGTGGTTGTTTCAGTTGGTATTATGAAGATCTGTCAGTGATCAGGAGACCAATGAAAACTTACAATTAAGCAGTTAGAAACGGAAGTAAAAATAAAACAAAACAATGAAAACAACAGAAAAGTACTGATGAAATTTATTGATTAGGCATTTTCATATATTATTTTCATAAGTTTGTGTGTGGTTTCAATAAAATAAGCATTATTTTTATCACTTTTTGACAAATTAAGAAACCAAAGTGCTGAATTTGGGAATAACTACATCAAAATCATTCTTTTCACTTGATTGCAAAGTCTAAGTTTGTAGTCCCTGGTTGGTGAATTGCCATCAGATGACATTTCTAGGAGGGGGAAAAATATGATCTCAGTAATTTGTATCAACAGGGTTTCTGCAACATTCTTATGTCTTTATTGTGTCAGTGAATTTTGTGAAGTTCTATTTCCAAATAGAATCAAAACATTTCATGACTCAAAAACCTTAGCCTGTATTTTTTTTCTTATTTCCAGAAAACAAAAATCAGTTTTTTCTCCATAATGTGTAAAGAGTTCATGAAAATCTCATCACTTTTTATTGGGGCTTTCATTATATCCATAAGGTCTCTATGTTTATGAACAAGATTTCCAATATGATTGTCCTTATCCATTTATACTGTACATGCACTTAGAGAAATTCCTCTTTGTGACTAAAATTTAATCTAAAAAATAATTTTAGGATGTTTCAGTGCCTCTTATAGTTATGACACAGTAATAGCTGGCTGTGACATCATGCTTTCCAGAGACTGTGAGCCAGAATTCCTCCTTCCTCCACTACTGAAAAGAAATGGTATTTTCTGAGAACACCTGGCAAGGTAAAAAGGTATGCACGTCAGTCAATGATACCAGGAGATAACAAGCTATTAGATTCTCATTCATGGTAGAAAATTCAGTAGAGAGGTATGTGAAATCATCCTTTCCCTTGCCACCTGTGCTGAAAACATTGATATACCTGTCTACCGCACACAAAAAAGGAAAAATTAAAAATAAAACTCAGTCTTTCCATAGACATCTGTCATAGAGTTATTTTTTTCAGCTGATGTTTATTGGATGTCCCTATCTGCTAGAGATAATACCCAGTTCTGAATGCACAGTATTAAATGAAAATGACAGTCTCTTTCTTCCTGGGTATTACAGAGTGGTATATATAAGCTATGGCCTAAACCCACATTTAAAAAAAAGAAAAGAAAAGAAAAACAAACAAGACAAAACAAAAAACCACAAAAAATATCCTAATTGTTTGTTGTTTGTGTAAAGTGTCTTCTGGGTAGTAGTATAAGAGCCTGCAAAAAACTGTGTCCTGCCCAAGGTGCTCAGGCAAGTGTGTGTGTGTGTGTGTGTGTGTGTGTGTGTGTGTGTGTGTGTGTGTGTGTAAGAGTAGAGATGGAGGCAGAAATCTAAACTGACAGCATAGCCAAGTCAGGTGTCATGGTGTGAGGCTGGGCCAGCTTAGACAAAGACATACCATTTGTTCACAGAGAGAGGAAATCTTTTCATCTTCATCATCTAGAGGAGGAGTTTTTCTAAGTCCTACAGAAATACTATAAGTTCAAAGCCTTGAAGTATTATGAAGAAATATTTTGAGACTCTATAAGAGAAAATGATAAGAGAGGTTGATTTCATGGAGTTATCCAGGCATTCCTCAAATTAAAAATATTAAGTTAACATTTAAAGGACAAAAGAAATTAACCAGGTCAGATGAGAAATGAAAACAGGTAAGGCAATATCACAGGGTATTACGGATCTAAGCTGAAAAAATTACTATGAAAGAAGAGTATGGATACATATAGTGGAATAAGGATAATTTGACCTGAGATGATAACAGGGGCAAAATCGTATAGGATCTTGCAGAGCATTGAAATTAGTATTTATTTTTATTGTTAGTCAATGGAGAAGTCACTTCAGATGGTTGGATAACTGTTAATGCTAATATTGAAGAGATGAATGGAGAGACAAGCCCAGAAAACAAACAAACAAAATTATCCTGGAGATAGAATCCCAGGTTTCATTAGTACATACATATGGTTTAATAAATTACATAGTGATTAAGAGAACAAAAACTGTCCAGTTACTGTACTGACAATACGTTAAAATACAAGAGAAGACAAGAAAAAAGATGGAGAGTGATTACAGAGGTCTGGAGGAAAACTTAATGGAAATCACTGCAATGGGGACCAATTAAAGGTGTTTTAAGAGTAGGTCCACTTGCTAATATAAGCTTAATGATGTAATGAGATGGAGACTGAAAATATCTTTTGAATTTGTCCTTGGTGACCAAGCAAACATAGGGTGGTAGACTGGACTAAACCAACTATTTTAAACCAAACTAAAAGGATCAAAGAAAGAAGAGGGATTCAGAGAAAAGAGACACAAAGTACACACACATCTTATTTTAGGTTCAGAGGCAAATTTCTTCGGAAAAATGATTATAAACATTTATAGGGTCAGCAGAACCGCTTGAAAAGCATTATATTTGTTTATTTAAATATCTGAGATGAAAGTCTCTAAGACCAGTGTCACTAAGGCAAAAACAGTAAGTAAAGAGAACCTGATGACTGGGAATTGAAGGGTGATAATCAATTGGAAAATAAAAATGTTAGAAAAGATATAATGAGTGTATAGAGGCTTTAGCCCAGAGAAGATGCAAAGGAATTGTACTGTGATGAGGATGGCACCATTTTCTCATTTGTAATAAGAAGGAATAGCTTATGAATCATTCTTATAAAAATCAAACTTAGAGTATTTTTAGTAGTACCGGGGATTAAGCTGAGGCCTGCTCTATCACTGAGTCACAACTCCAGCCCTTTTTATTTTGAAACAGATTCTTGCTAAGTTTTCAAGGATATCTTAGAATCTGGAATCCTTTTGTCTTAGCCTCTCAAGTACTGGAATTACATGTGTGCACCACCAAATCCATATAATTAAAGTATTTGTTAAACTATTAGTATGCACTAGCCAACTTACTAAAGGCTGGACATAGTCAGAGTTGTGCTCCTGCTCCCATCATGTGAGTTTTATTTCATGGCAGTAGGCAGACAGTACAAACAACAACAAAATAATAAAACACAACAACAACAAAAAATAGAATGACAAGAATTCAGGATGATGTTGCATTAACTTGGGGTTCAAAATCATTTTTATATATAGACATGACCTTAGAGTATCCCATCCCATTATAATTCTTGACTTGATACTGAAATTTTATATGTATTATACACAGATACATATACATATATAATACACCTATACTTTGTACAAAACCAAGAATAAAATATATTATGAACATTACACCCATCCTCATTAAGTGATGGGATGTTGTAACCGGATGTTTCTGCTAACTACAAAGTTCTTAGATTCTTCAGAAACATTTCATATTTTATTAGTATCATGACATAGTTTAAAGTTGTCTATAGTATATAATTATATCCATTAATAGTAAGACTATTTTTGCATTAATTGCAGTGAGAATTAATGGGTGGTTATATGAATTTTCTGTTGCAAGGAAAAAATGGGGGGCTAATTACTCTTATTGCAACAAAAATGAATGTATGTACAAATTTATGTTGTTAATTCTTTTAGGAAATGTACAGATTTCAGGTTCCAGTAACCATGAATTATGAAATTAGAAAAACATACAGGATGAGGTATTTGAGTTGAGAATTGTAAACAAATTTATTGTAAGAGGAGGCAGCTTGGCATAAAGCTAAGGAGGAGAAGACAGTCATACCTGAATTAGTACCCAATATCTGCCACTTACTGGCTCTTTAAATTATTTCACCCTTGGTTTCTTTTTCCTTCATAAGTTAGGGCTCATGATAACTTCTGCCCAGAGCTATACCAATTTAAAGACATAATTTTGTATATTTTCAGTATGCTGCTGGGTGCATTGTGAATATTGTAGAAATAGCAGTTGTATATATGGAGAACAGAGACAAGGTTTATGAATAAATGCTTAGGAAATCTTTTTCCTTAAATATGTAAGAGAAGATAAATTTGTGGCTTAAAATTATATTCTTTGATTTCCTCCAGAGAATATGGACCAGGAGTATGAGGCTAAGAGAAGCAGGAGGTGGCTGTGGGAACTATAATTCATGGCCCATAAAATAAAAGAGGCATTATAATTTTGAATGAGAGAACAACCACAGTTAAAAAAAAACAAATTTCCTCCTGGCATGCATATTATCCACGATAAGGCAAAATGAATTTATAAGCATCTCACTGAAACGCAGGGGAGTAAGTTTCTTCTAGCTACCCAGGGCTGGTTAAAAGAAAATTAATGTGTAAAGGAAATTATTACTAATTTAGGATTTAAAAAATGCCTTCTCGCTTTTACCTGCAGCTTTCTTCCCTAAATATCTCTGCCTCTGTCCGTCTTTCTCTCTCTCTCTCTCTCTCTCTCTCTCTCTCTCTCTCTCTCTCTCTCTCTCTCACACACACACACACACACACACACACACACACACACGTGCACATTTATGTTCTTCAAAGTGACTACTCTTGACACAAAGGCTTGTAAGATACTTTCTTCCATAGTGAAAAGTGAGAAGTAAGGGTTTTGTTGCTTTGTTTGTTTGTTTTATATAGAATCTGAAATACTTTACATCTTATTTCACTTTCTTGTATATGTAATTATTTATTCTTTATGGTGATCATTTTAGTAGCCAAGAAAGGGGCTGTTCTTACCATTTTTTAATCTGGCAAATTTTTGTCTTAGATGCCACTAAAAATATATTCTCCTTCCCTCATCCAATTTGTTACAAAGGTTTGTCCATTCTTTCAGACCATAAAAAAGAAGGCAAAATACCTGAACAATCAGTATGGTCAATAACAATTCTCTGTGTGAATCTGTCCTCCTTTTATCTAACGCCTCAATTAAGAGCACATCAGCATTGTGGAAAAGAGAAAATACCTTGACGTTTTCCAGATCTTGAAGAATCACGGAAGCATTCAGTAATGAGATTTCCATTCCCTCCTGTATTTCCTACAGCAGGGTCTTTAAGTGCCCCATGCAGATGGCTGTCAAGCAAGCCTGGGAACAATATAACAAGCAAAAGCTGCCTGATACGGACAGAAATGGAACCTGTGTTCTCCTGGAGCTTGTAAATGACCTCTGCTTGAAGCCTTTGCCTTCATTAGCAGAAAATTCTTTGCTTTACATTTGGAACTGTGGACTCAAGGGATGCAAGCTAATATTCTCTAAACTGAGTTTAAGATTAGACCTCCCTCCTAATATGCCCACATATTTAAAGTCTAGAAGAATCCTATTTTTCTCCCAAAGAACCTAATTTGATCTCCCTTCTAGGTGAGCTCTTGGAAATACAGAATATTATGAAGCCCTAGAATGCTTCCTTAACCAATAACCTTTCATTTAGTGGTATCCAATTTGCCTTTTCTATAATGAATCAGTGAGCAGTTATTTGCAAGAAATTTTTACGTAGGCCTTATCTAGTACCATATTCATTATATACATAACTCAATGAAAAATTTAGGTCCATTTCTAGGAGAACTATTTGAAATTCAACAGAAAAGATGATGTCTTGCTGACTCTCCTTCCTGGCTCCAAAAAATAAAAAACAAACATAAGTTTGTATCAATAATAAAAAGATGTGAATGTCCAGTTACTTAATAAAGGCTAATACAGAGGTCAGAAGGCAATCAAAAGTCAAGATCCACATGGAATTCCAGTCAAGCATTCTTAAAGTTTTGTTATTCATTACATATGCCATCTTCCATTCTAACAGTAAAACTTACAATGGAGACTTTCTAAGAATTGAGATAAAATAGTATAGATTTTAATATCATAAAATTGCCAGTATAGATTTTCAAAGACACAAATGGAGAAAAATGATTGTAGGAAGTCAGTACACATTCTCTTTTTAGAACTCTTTAGCCATTTGATAACTCTATAACAGTACTTACGCTGGCTTACTATGTACTACACAATGTTCTAGACTCTTGGGCAAGATCACTAAACAGAGGAGGTATAATGTATTTAGTCTACATATTTACAGCATTCTCAGGCAGGTAGATGGCAAATAATAAAACAATATTCTGTGATGGAGAGTTGTACTCACTAAATGTTAATCTTATTTTGTCTTTATGTCAGGTTTTGCTTTGAACCTTCCTAAATCCATTAATCCATAAAACCCTTCCTCATAATTTTTAAAAGTTAATTGCATGTGTATATGGGGATGACAAACACACAGTAATTTGCCTACATTCCAAAATGAACTAAATTATAAATGAGAAAAACCTAAGGACTAGGACTCCAACCAGGTCTGTCTGACTTGAATGTCATAATATTAATATTATGCCACAATATCTATAAGAACAAGGCTTCAGAAATGAATAAATAGAAACAGGACTGTGTGGTTTTTAGAATAATTTAAAAATTAACTGTGTGTTTTTCAGAATAATTTAAAAAATTTACTCATTTTTTGAGTTTTTTTTAAATGTTAATATTATTCAGTGAATCTCTTTCTCTTTATATTTCCTCTTTCTCTCTTTACCCCTACATCTCTTTATTCTGTCTCTCTTCCCTCTTGTTTTTTAGTCCGTCCTCTCTAACATTTCTTAACTAATAAAATATAGACAAGGAAGCTTCAAAGCCACCGAGATTGCTTAGATTAAAATGATTACATGAAGATGCTTGTTTTTTCTTTACTGCTTATTTTAGTTTCTCTAAATCTCTACCTGCTGTTTCTTTCAGAAGTTGAAGGAGAAGTTGAAAAATTTCCTTTCTTTGTTTTGTTGCCTTTCACTCATTATTATACTTCACCATAAAATAATAATCTACAGGGACTCCTTTTACTTCCAGAGTAAAATTCTTACCTAGAATTCCTGGACTTAAAGTTCTTGAGTAATTGCACCCTGATGTATATTTATTGTCACATTTAAAGAAATCATTTTCATTGCATTGAAACTATAGATCCATTAATCTTGGCTATCTCCTAACCTGATGGGAAAGTTTATATATCATTTTTCTCTATATTTTTTAAATATAGAGAATATTAGAATATTAGAAGAAAGGGTTGCTTTATAAAATAGCAACCCTTTCTTCTAATAGTATCTTCAGAATTCCTGCTCAAGTATCCCCTCCCTCATTTTCTGAGAGTGATTTGCTATCTACATTGAGTCTGAAGAGAACTTATATCCTTTTTCAATTCTTCATATAATTTTCTGAGTTAATAGTGACCCATACTTAAGCAGTAGGAATTAGTGAGCAAATATTTATAAAAAATGTAATCATCAATTGAGCGCTCTCTCTCTCTCTCTCTCTCTCTCTCTCTCTCTCTCTCTCTCTCTCTCTCACACACACACACACACACACACACACACACACACACACTATGAACAGAGCTCTCAAAAATATTTGGTATGTATAACTTTTTAACTAAGCCAATGGATCTTCTTTTACTGGGAAACTATCTTGTAAAAAATAATCTTGTCAGCACAAAATGAGCCAATTATAAATAAAATTATTTCTATAGGCAGTATACTAACTCTCAATAATTTTTAGTTTTTAGCTGTTTCTGTTCCCTAGATATTTACCAAATGTATGTATATGGGAAGTGATAGCCTCAGCATGCAATTTAAGGGCCAGAAACTCCCACTCAGTCTTCTAAAAATATCTTCATAATACCATTCCACAAACATTGCTGTAACCTGAGACTGGAAGGTTTCTATTTCCCCTGTCTCCTTCCTATCTTATAGCTAGGTAGATCCCAAAGTGCCTTGTCAACTTGCCCATTTCTTTCATAATATCTGTAAATAGGAAAAATAAAAATAAAAAATCTATAGAAGGTCAATTGACTGCCACATTTTCAAATTTGTGTGTTAAACCTTTTATTGATGATGTGGCCCTAATACAAGAAAACCCGCATTCAAAAACTATCTGTAAAACAAATTACAATATTAGTTCAATTTACTATAACATCATTCTTTATAAAACAAAGATTTAAATGGCTATCAGTTTTAGATAAAATATATGAAGTCATTTTTATAAAGTGTCATTTCTAACTCTTCCAATCTTATGTCCTATGATATTCTAGCTACATGTACCTTTATGAACATGCATATTTGGTTTTCTTTCTCTTCAGATATGCCAGTTATATTTTATTTCTTGTGCATAAGGTAAGTCTAATTCTTTCCTAGGTAACAGTGCCTCCTATTGGCTTCCCTAACTCTCAGGGCCTATGCTCCTTTAAACAGAATTCAACATGGCTGCATCTGAAAGAATACGGTGGTGCATTAAATAGCAAGGTGGTACATACCATAGAATGAATAGATTCATCTGTTTTTTTTTTTCTACATGTATAGTCTTTAGATAGTAAATAGTAGATAAATTGGTCATACTTGACTCTAATTATCAAGAAGAGAGTTTCACAAATAGTGCACATAAAATAGGTGTGGTTCAAGGTTTTGCACTACAGTTCCACTTGTTGGCTGTCATTTTCTATCATAATTTTAAGGGCAGCAAAAACAGAAAACAAGGAAAAGTGGGATAAGGATTTAATTTTAAGACTTACTACATTACATTATTTAAAATGTCCAATATATAACAAATTTAGTTGATATGCAATGCAATACAATAGCATGGGATATATATGTGAAAAAACTCAACCAACACAAACAGAAGCCTAAACTACTTTCTATGCAAAGACATATGTGAGTTATAAATCTCTTCTTAAAAGTAACTAAAAAAACTAAATCTACAAAACAATGGATGTAGGAGAACAATGTCATTTCAATGCAACAAAATAAATAAAAACAAATTATTAAGTAAAGATCAAATAGAAATTCTGAATTTTTATTTTTATTTTTATTTTTAACATATTTTTATTGGTGCATTATAGTCAAACATCACAATGGAATACAAGACTTGTGAGGATATCCAAGCACATATCATCCAATTAGCCTTTATGCAATCCCCATCCCATTCCCTCATGCCCCTCAATCCCATGCTTGATTTAGTGATTAACTTTGATATATTTTTAAGTACATTATGTGTTTAAAGATATTCCATCTTCCCCCATCCCAATCCCTCTGATAGGTCACCTTAATTGCTCCTCCATAGTGTCCTTTCTTCAACTAGATCTCCTCCTATTACCCATTTCTTCCTAGTTTTTGTATAGGGGGAAAGCATCTGATTTTTTATTTTCTGTGATATTTCTCTGTGTATGCTACGTTGCAAGTTCCAATCCCACTCCTGAAGGCCCCGGCCCCGGCCTGGCCACCCAACAGACTCTGATCCGGCCTCGCTCGTTCCAGTACCGGCCTTGCCTCGTGGCAGGCACCATTCCCGGCCTTGCTGGCCCCAGCACCGGCTTCACCCCTCAGAAGGCTCTGATCCTGGCCTCAGAGGCCCCATCACTGGCCTTGCTTCACTGTAGGCTCCTATCTGCGCCTCGGAGGCCCCAGCACCAGCCTTTCCTCATGGCAGGCTCTGATCCCACCTCTCTAGCCCCAGAACTGGCCTCACCCTTCAGCAGGCTCTGATCCTGGCCTGGGAGGCTCCAGCACCTGCCTTGGCTAACGGCAAGCCCCAATTCTGGCTTCACTGGCTCCAACACTGGCCAAACTCCTCAGCAGGCTCCGATCCTGGCATCTGAGGCCTCAGCACTGGCCTGGCCTCAAGACAGGCTCTGATCCTGGCTTCACTGGTCTGGCACCAGTCTCACCCCTCCGCAAGCTGTGATCCCAGCCTTGGAGGCCCTAGCACCAGTCTTGCCTCATGGCACACTATGAATCCGGGCTTGCTGGCCCTGGCACCAGCCTTGCCTTAAGGCAGGCTCCTTTCCAGGCCTTACTAGCCTCAGCACAGGCCTTTCCATATGGCAGGCTCCTATCCTGGCCTCAGAGGCCCCAGCTGTGCATCAGGCTCTGGTCTCTGTCACTATGAGCAGGTTGTCTACAGATGTTCCCTTTTTTCTTCCTTTATTTATTTATTGTTTTTTGGTGGTACTGGGGTTCCTGGTAACCTTTCTACCTCCAGGTTACACTCCCAGAGACCTAATTTTTTATATTTTTATTTGGAAATAGAGTCTCTTAAAACAGCGAGGCTGGCCTCAAACCTGCGCAATCCTCCTGTCTCTGTCTCCCAAGTACGGGGATCACAAGTGTGCGCCAACACGCCCGGTGTACTTTGATTTTTTTTTTTTTTTTTTAATATGAGACAGCAGTACATGTCTTTTGAAAAAGCTGGGACCCGAAATACCTAGGGGCAATGAATTTTGTCTTCCCTCCAAGGGCAGAGGTCCACATCTTCACTTCGGAGAGGAGTCTCTCCTGCTCCACATGTACCCTGACCTCCTGTTCTTCGCAGAGGAGCGTGGTAACCACGAGGGCTGATGACTCCCAGAACACCCAGCATTGTGACCCATCCTGATTATGCAGGGCTCCCTCGGAAACCCCCCAAAACCTTTTACCACTTAGCATGTTGTCCAGAAGTCCCAAGCATGTGTGACAGGAGCAGTCTACTTTTGGGGAGATTTCCTAAAAAGTTCAAGGTGGACTGGACTGGATCTGTCTGCTCCTCTAAATTCTCGTTACCACCACTGCTGCTGCTGCCACTATCATCTCAGTTCTCTCCTGAACACCTTTCCCACACAGTATGTTTTCTAGAATTCCTGGACATGTGCCGCAGTAGAAGTATAATTTGAAGACATTTCCTTAAAATATGAGGTGGATTGGATTGAATCTCTGCCTCTTCCAAGTACTGACCACTGCTGGCACTGCCACAGCCATCTTGGTTCTCTTCCAAGCACCTTATTCACACAGCACCTTGTCCCAAATTCCTGGCATGTGAGGTGGTAGCATTCTACCTTTGGGGTGATTTTTTCAAAAGATCAAGGTGGATTTAATCAAATCTCTGCCTCTCCTGAATACTGGCTGCTGCAATTGCCACTCAATTCTCTCCCAAACACTTTTCCCACACTGCATGTTGTCCAGAATTCCTGAGCATGTGTGGCGGTAGCATTCTACTTTTGGGGCAATTTCTTCAGAAGATCAGGATGGGTTGGATCAGATCTCTGCCTCTCCCAAATAGTAGCCTCCACCGCCACCCCTGCTGCCGCCACCACCGCAATCCTCCTGGTTCTCTGCTGAGCTTCTTCCTTCCATGATGTGATGCCCAGAATTCTTAAGCATGTGCGGCAGGAGCCGTCCCCCTTCGCGGGGATTTTTTTTCCAAAAGTTTCAGGTGAATTGGAAAGAATTTGTCTGGATCTTCTGAATCCTGGCTACCATGGCCACCATCTTGGCCCTTCTCCAATATATATAATTTTTAATAAGAGAAGACAGTATGTGTATTTTGAAGAGGTTGTGAGATTGAGCACTCAGCAGCAATGAATTTTATCTCTCCTCCAAGAGCGGAGGCCCACAGCCTCACCGCATAGAGCAGGATCTGCTGTTCCAAGCACAACAGGAACCCCAGCAAAGCATAAAGGAGCACGGTGGCCAGGCACTCTGGACTCCCCATGATGCATGGCTCAACTTCCCAGCAGGTGCTGCTGGGCTCCCTCCATCAAGTCAGGATCATTTTCCTTACAAGGTATGTTGTTAAGAGTCCCCAGCATGCGCAGCTGAAGTGGTCTTTTCTCTAATCCCTTCTGTGAACTTCTTCCAAAAATCACTTTTTTTCTGTGGCGGGAGCCTCCTTGTCATCTTGCTTCTAATTCCGCTGTTATCCACTCTCTCCTGTAAATGGTAGTCAAAGCTGGAAATGTTTCCTTCAGTATGCCAAATCAGATATTAAACCAAAATCTGGTGTCCAGGGCCTCTCTGAGAAATGCATGTCCTTTTCGATGGCGGCCATCTTCCCTGATCTCCCCTTTCTTTGAATAAAGTATTTAAATGATCAACAAGCACAGGAAGGTTTATTTAGTATTATTAGCCTCTAAAAGAAAGAACTCAAAGCCTCAGTAAGATACCAAGATATGCAGTGATATTATAAAGGTTGATAAGGATGTAGAAGAATGAAAGCTTCATATGTTTCTGGAGAGATTTATCCAAGTACATCTACTTTGAAAATCTAAAAATGTTAGCCATATATATATTTTTGGGATAGATAGATTGATAGATAGATAGATAGATAGATATAGATATAGATATCCCAAAAATATATATATGTATCCCCCCCCCCAAAAAAAAAATATATATATATATATATATATATATCCCAAAAATATATATATATATATTCCAAAAGTGCAAACTTTTAATAGACAGACCAGTTTTTTCCAAAGGCCAAAGGAGAGGCAAATGTGTAATGACTACTGTACTATTGTGGAAATTTTTAATGGTTTTCTCTTTTTTTATGTGGGTCTGGGGATGGAACTCAGAGCTACATCTCCTGCCCTATATATATTTTTTTGTATTTTTTGTATTTTTATTTTATATTTTGTATTTTTTCCCTGTATTTTGAAACAAGGTCTCACTAAATTGTGGAGGATTACAACGCTGGGATTACAAGCATGCGCCACCATGCCCAGCATTTGTTTTCTTTATGGATCACAAAAAATGTCCAAAAATAAGACAGTGGTTGTTCAATTCTGAGAGCTTAGTAAAAAAACATTTAACTATATAATTTTAAAATATAATTATTGTATCATATTAAATTATCTCAAAGATTTATTTAAAAGAGCATTATTTTTACATTTATTTGTAAAATTATTTGATTAATTTTTCTGTCTTTTTTATTATCCTAAAACTTAAAATAGTAGGAAATTTCCCCTACATTCAACTCACAGTACCATCATTTAAGGCACAGAGATTAACATAATTCCTGACACTTTATAGGAAGTAAAAAAAAAAATGTTAAAACTGTAAACATCTTTAGAACTGTGGAGTGAATGAGTATTATTTATAGTAAACCTATTGCATTCTAGACCCAGAAGAGATGAGAGAGAGAGAGAGAGAGAGAGAGAGAGAGAGAGAGAGAGAGAGAGAGAGAGATGTCTTGGGACAACTTCATGGGGAAAATGATAGATATTAAATATGTTTTGTTAAACTGCATTCACTTTTATTTCCCTTACTTAGCAATCACCAATCTACATGATATTCATAGTCTATAGCATAGCAATAAAAATAATATAATGGATAAATGTTCTAAGAACATTAGTTTTCTGCATGTGTTTAGTCCATTTTGCTTGAGAGGGTCCTTAGATAACACTTCCTAGAGTTACTCAGGTGACAAACATCAAGTCAGAGTTATAGTCATTTACTCAGCAAGGAACTTTGGGGAAATGATTGCTCCTAGTTTACTTTATAAGAGGTTTTATACTCAAATAGTGGCAATTATATTTATTACTGTGGTGATTTACATCTTTGACCAACCAGTGTAGTCATTAGTTACAAAAAATGCTTTTATCTTACAATATCCCTGGCAATTGATAAAGTTGGCATCGGAATGGTTTGCCAATGATATCAATAATATCTGAAACTTGGTAGCCTTACAGTTATTTCTGATTTAGTCTGTAACTTCAAAGGTTTTTCATTTTAAAAATCTTGCCTACTTTTAGAATTTTTTCTTTATTGTGTTTTTACTCCAAGGTGAAAAATATATACATTTTAAAATATCATCCAAAACTCACAATATAGATGGAGATTATTTTAATCCCTGAAAGTTTAAAACAATAACTGTCTATTTAAACTATCTATGACATATCAGACATTTTATATACTTTATAAACTGTATTCTCAAATTACTGATGATTTTTAAATTGTTGAGAAAAGTAATCAATAGATGTTAAAGTTTGTAATTTTACCACTGTGGACAAAATACTTGACGAGCACAATTTAGAGAAAAAAAGATTTATTTAGCTCACAGTTTTAGAGGTTTTAGAGGCTTTACTTCCTTCCCTCCCCCTCCCTCACTCCCTTTCTTCCTTCTTTCTTTTTCCTTCCTTCCTTCCTTCCTTCCTTCCTTCCTTCCTTCCTTCCTTTCTTCCTTCTATTCTTTCTTTCTTATTTCCTTCCATAGTTCACCCCTCTCCTCTTCTTTCTTTCTTTCTTTCTTTCTTTCTTTCTTTCTTTCTTTCTTTCTTTCTTTCTTGATTTTGAAACAGTGTCTCACTGAATTATCTTATGGTGGCCTCAAGTCTGTGATCCTCTTTCCCCAGCCTCCCAAGTACCAGCATTACAGGTATACACCAAGTTCCTGGCTGAGAGGTCACCTGCACCATGGTAGCATGGCTTTAGGGCATGACAAAGGAAACAGAGAGAATGGGAGGAGTTGGCCTATGGAAATATATAATCCCCAAGGCCATGCCCACAGTGATGCACTTTCTCCAGCTATGCATCATCTCAGAATTTTGCCACATACTTCAGCACATAAACTTTTGGGAACATTTGAGACCCAAAACTTAGCAATAGGATATAAATTAATCCCATTGTAGAAATATTTAGATGGCTTAATTGTTTATACACACACACACACACACACACACACACACACACACATACACATACACACATACACATGGTTCTCAATTGGGACTGATTCCTCCCCTTCATCCAAGAGTACATATATTACACAGTTGTTTTCCATTTTGAATGTACACGGATCTCACTTAGGGAACATCACAAATATTAATTTTCTTTCTGAAGAGATTTTGATCTAATTGTTGTGTTATGCAACCAGGTTTGAGGATTTAAAAGATCCTCATTAAATCTCATGTGAAACCCAATTAAAACATCATAATACTATATTTTATTCCTTCTGCACAAATTGTGTTTAATATGCTACCCATCCATTGGGGGAAAAATCCTATAATGTCTTCTCTGCATTTTGGAGACAGTTTGGGTAAAGATAGTGATAAGTAAATTTCTATTTCACTCCAACTATATTGCAAGAAATGATTCAAAGAACAATTATATCATTCAGGTAGCTTTAGATGGTGATGGTTCTAGTTGATCTAGATTAAAGAATAAAGTACTGGGAGTGATGCTTAATTGGAGGAATCAATATGCTGGATGAGAGAAACCTAAAGTGTGGTTATCCAGTGGTAAACAGAGGTAGGAAAATTATGGGAAACAAATGTTATTCAACTCAATGAGCTAGCAAACCCTACATACGACCTTTTCTTTTACAGACTCAAAATCTGGACTGGGAAAAGTTTGAGGCCCATAATTTAAAAAGAAATAGAAAAGGAGGAGGAGGAGAAGGAGGAGGAGAGTAATGTTCAGCAAATGTGTTAAGTCTCTAAAGGAAGAATCAGGCAGTAAAAGGGTTCTAAGAAGTACTTTAGAAAGAGTTTGAATCTTCACCCTAGTTTCTCATTCATCAGAGTTTCCTAATTCTTATGTCCAAAATCACAGACCTTTTGTACCTTAATAATTGTCTATGCACTCTTCAAATTTATTGCTATTACTCTCTTTCCTGCTGTAATCTCTGGAGAGATCATCTCTACACACTACACCTTGCCCTCTGTCTCTTTCACTACTCAGCTGCATATTTGCATTGGGTGATTTCCAAGATTCCTTGCTATCACACCTTATAACTTGACCCTTCATTAAAATATTCACACATCTCTTTTGAATATACTATCAGCTGTCTGCTAAGTAACTAATCAAAACATGACCTCATAAAATAATTTACTTATTGTTACTATTTTAGCTATAGCATGTCATTTTGAAAATTAGATAAAAATAAAACTCATGTTTTATCATATTTATTTATTTATTTATTTATTTATTTATTTATTTTAGTGGTACTGGGGTTCCTGCAAGCCCTTCTTCCTCCAGGCTACACTCTCAGACCTATTTTATATTTTTATTTGGAAACAGGGTCTCTTAAGCCGGCAAGGCTGGCTTCGAACCAGCATGATCCTCCTGTTTCTGCCTCCCAAGCGCGGGGATTACAAGCGTGTGCCACCATGCACGGTTTTCATATTTATTTTTTACAGTCTCATAATAGAAGGTTAAGGTGTTCGCCAAAACACTGGCAGTTAGGAAAAAAAAAATATATATATATGTATATATAATATGCATTTTTGGTGGTACTGGGGATGGAACCCAGAGGCCTACTAACTCCAGGCTACACTCCCAGATCTATTTTTATATTTTATTTTGAAACAGTACCTAGTTAAGTTGCTGAGAGCCTCACTAAGTAGCTGAGGCTGGCTTTGAACCTGCGTGATCCTCCTATCTTAGCCTCCCAAGTGTGGGGATTACAAGCATGTGCCACCATGCTTGGCAGAAAATATTAAAGGAATGTTTGCAAAAGTGAGAAAATATACTTTTACCTTGCCTAAGACTCCATTTTTTACATCTGTAAAATGGTGATTAAGTAATCTATGTAAACAAAGGGATAATTCATGATAAAAATATTGAAAAATGTTTTCTGACATTAGGGATAGAATTCTACTACCTAAAACATATAAATCAAGTAGGGTATGCTGGTGCCTATATGAAATTTCGGTAATTTGGAGGCTAAGACAGGAAAATTGCAGGTTTACAGCCAGCCCCGGCAACTTAGTCAGATCCTGTTTCAATATAAAGAAAGTAAAATCAGGCTAACACTGCAGCTCAAAGGTAAAATGTCCTTAGGTCCAATCTCCAGTACCGCAAAACAAACAAAAACCCACCATAAATCCATACATAGCATTTGATTATTTTAGATTTCCTAATAGGGATTCCACAGACAATTAGAAAAGGGAAGTGGATCAGAAATTTTGCGGGTACAGGAGGTTTATCATCCAGGATCCTAAGCAAAAAATAATTTCAAATTAGGATTTATGTTTTGAAGTTTAATTTCAATGGGCTATGCAAAACAAAAAGCCATGACAATATACATGTTGACCTTACTCCCTGCTCTTTTTTCCTATTAAATTAGGAGCACCAGGGAAACTTTCTGGCATTCCCAATGCAGCTTCTGGCATTGAGGCCATGAGAAGAGGATCTGGCAGGAAAGGCACAGCTGCTTTGCACAGTGGTCATTTTGTCCCTGGATGCTATCCATGCATATGACTTATCTCATCAGATCACTAAACTTTTAGATAAAATATCTCACATGTCACACTTAGAAATAATATGGACAGTGCATAGACTAATACTTTAAATTTTTCAGGGACAAAGGTCATGAAGTTAGTAATTATATATTTCAATGAGAAATCCTCAAATAAAATGTCTTGTATTATTTTCTTTTCTTTATTTATCATTTACTTATTACAACCTTAACTTGTACATTTACCAACATATTTATTGTGCAGCTACTATATATTAAATGGTAGAGACTCAAAAGTAAACAAGAACTCTGCTATATGTGATATAATGAGCAAAAATTAAGTTAGAAATAATAAAGCATGACTCATTGAGATATTTTTAAATACAGAATTTTGGAATATTTCTTAATGTAATTCATATAATTATTGATTTTTTTGGCTGTTGTAACATGTTGTCTGAATTTAGATTCTGATGTACTAAGTAGGAAAATGCTCTTCCCATCTAAACACCAATGCACAGATCAGCTTTAAATGTAGAACCAAAATACACACTCTAAAGTCCTGCTCCTATCTTCAGATTATTTCTCAATAATGGAAGAATTACGTATTTAGAAAGGGCATAACAGAGTTGTCCACTCTTGGGGTTTTATTAAATCATTTCATTTTTGTGTGTGTGTGTCTGTGTGTGTGTGTGTCTGTGTGTGTGTGTGTGTGTGTGTGTGTGTGTGTGTGTGTTACTGGGGGATATTGAACTCAGGGGCATTCTACCACAATTTGGATAGTAGCTTGTACCAGTATTGGGAAGAGATTTCAAAATGTATTAATGTACCAATATTGGGAAAGATTTCTAATTTTAAAATGTATCTTTGGTAGTGAAGAAAGCTAGGAGCTGTTGGGAGACAGCCTGCAGATTTCTCCATGGATAATTAGCAAAGGAATAGAAGAAGCCTAGGGTCTTTTAACATTTCTAAAGAGAGGCAAAGTTCCTCAAGGATGTGAGGAAATACCAGATTCCAGAGAAGCAACACATTTTGGAGTGTAACAAAAGGTGTGGGTGTCTGTGCTGGAGAAAGAGCTGCCCCCCACTCCCCCTGCCCCAGAGGGGGCGGATCTGGCTGGGTTGAAGATGGAGCCAGATACCTGGGCTAGAGATAGGGCAGCACATCTACATATCAAAGGACCTACCAGGATCTGGTCAGGCTGACTATAAGAATGCTCCACATGTTGTATCTTGGGTGAATTCATTCAAAGGAATGGCATGGGGCTGTAACTGTCTTCTGTATTTCTATCTTTTTAATAAACTCCTTTAAATCTTCATCAAGAGTCCAGGCTAATGCGTATTTATGCTTAGCTCAGGACAAGAACCTGCGCTCTATTTTTTATCTTTTTTTGATTTTGTCCCCAGAGACAGTTTCCCCAAACCATAACATCATCTTCTCAAAACCGTAACACACCTCATTCATTGAAAGACACTAATGGGATCAAGAGTGAGCAATCAGACAAATGCTGAGGATGACAAGTGGCACTCTTGTTCATGAAAACTTTAGTAATGTCCTAAACATGAGCCACTGGATCTTCATATATAATTGTCCAGACACCTTCTCTCTGCTGCAGCCCACTCCTCTTCACTTACACCTTCCTTCTGGAACCAGCAAAGCTTGGTCACGCCTCAAAGCTACTGCCTGCAGTGATCTATCTTATCAGGGTGGTTCTTAACTCATCACTCAGATTCAACTCATGCACTATCTCTTCAAAGTCTTTCTTACCACAATTTTATGTTTTGTCTGATATTTTATTTGAAGTCACTTGTATTGGTTCATTTTCCTAACTCAGGTTCTGCTCCTGGTAATTGTACCTGTATTGGGAATGGCCTAGGAAGATTTGAGAAAGCTCTGATTATTATATTTCAAAAATTGTTGAAAGGGCTTGGTTTCTGCCCAAAAAAGCAGAAAACTATTCCAATGTAAATTAATCTAGCTAAATACAATTAGCAAGTCTATAGGAGAGGGGAACTAGGACTTCCTCATCCTCATTCTAAAGAATCTAGCTAGGATTGGAGGAGGGGGTTGACCTTTGACCTTCATAAAAGGAGACACCTTGGTGGGGGAGGTACCTTTCAGGGACATTTTCTTCATCAGAATTATGTGAACAGATGGCAATCGTGTGTATAAAAAGTCTGGTCCATGTATTGTATCTTCAGTTAATTCGTTCAAACCACCCCCCATGCCATTTCTGAACAGCATGGGTCTGTAACTATCTTCTGTATTTCTATCTTTTTAATAAACTTCTTTAAATCTTCAGCAAGTATCTGGGCTATTCAATACTTATCCTTAGCTCAGGACAAGAACTCGTGGTTTTTCTGTTTTTGTGGGGTTTTTTTGTGGTTTGAGGGAAATTGTGTCCAAGACCCTAACAAGAGTCCCTGGGGACAGTTTCCCCGAACCATAATAGTAATAAGAATCAGAAGAAATGTATCTTTGAGTGGTTCTGTCTCATTATCCTGGTACCAAGAACGGAACTTGGCTCAAGGCACAGACTCTGTAAATATTTTATAAAACATTGGATTATATCATGGAAGAAGGCTAACAGAGTGACCAACAATGTAAGCCACTTCCCCAAGACTCATTTTGCTACTTTCTCACAAGGCAGCCTTGAATGCTCAATTTTCTCTTCTCTAAAATGGTCATAATAGCATCTGCCTTACATTTTCTTTTCTTTTTTGAGGATCAAATTGATTCTTTAAATTTTTTAACAAATGTTTTATTCATGCATTGTAGTCATACATCTTAATGGGGTACAAGATGATAGAGGCATACATGCACACTTCACTCATTTAGCCCTTCAACAACTCCTACCCCATTTTCTCTCCTTTCTTTCATTTTCATGTTTGGCTTAGAGACTGACTTTGATATGTTTATGAATGTACTTATGAACATTAGGAAATTTCCCTCTTCCCCCCTTTCATCCCCCTCAGTTAGGTCACCTTAATTGCTCATTGTTTTTTAAGTGTTCAGAATCATGTCAGGCATATTTTAGAAAGTGAAATACCCAAAATATACATATATACATATACATTTGAACACACACACACACACACACACACACACACACACACACATATATATATATATTAAAGAAATTATATGCAACACATATGCTCATTATGTGTTTGATGTGTGTGTATGCAACTGAGTTTCCCCTGTAATCCTTGTGAGTATTTTTAGCATGTTTCTTAATGCATCTATGCAGACTACCACTCACTAAGGATTCAGGTGATTACCCTAATGAATACCTCCTCCTTACCATCCTTATCTGAAAATCTCTATTTGCAAGCACATGTGTACTGGTGCTACATCATACATGCATGTTTTTATTTTCATTAATTTTAAAAATAGTTTGTATAATTTCATAAATGTTATAGTTTGGACTGTTATGGTTTGAGAAACTGCCCCTGGGGACCTTTGTTACATTCCCAGAAACTATTTCCATAAATTGGCAGGTTCTTGTTCTGAGCTAAGGATAAATATGCAATAGCCCAGACATTTGCTGAAGATTTTAAGGAGTTGATTAAAAAGATAGAGATGCAGAAGACAGTCACAGCCTCATGCCATTCAGGAGTGACATGGGGGGGCGTGGTTTGAACAAATTCACCGAAGATTTCTGGACCCCGAGTGTTCTTATAGCCAGTCCCTAACCCACAAAAATATGCCCCCCTCTAGGGCCCATCTTTTGATGTGGGGGATTCCTTTCTGCAGGTCTGTCCTGTTTCCCTAAGCCCCAAAATGTGTTAACTGATCATCGCTTATGGCATCCTTCCCTGATTTTCGAAGTCTGGGATCTCCTGAAGGTTTATGGCATCCTTCCACTTCCTTGGGAAATTTTATCTTTATAATGGAAAAGGCCCTGAAACTATCTCTGTTGTCTTGCTAATCTCCCTTGATGCCTGGAATCCTGCAGCCCCTTTCTCTGAAGCTCCTGGCTTCTTGACTACCAAAGATATATTTGAAAAATTGAAAATCTTTCCAATACTGATACATTAATACATTTTGAAGCCTCTTCCCAATACTGGTGCAATAAATAGTTGCAAGTTATAATGACCATGGGCACTATGAGGAAAACATGAGCCAGAATCTCAAAACAGCAGTTTTTAATAATTTTTCAGCTTTGATAATTTTTCAGCTTTAGAGAGAGACATTTAGTTTCCAACTTATTTCCCAGTCACCACCCCACTCTCCTCAAAAACCAGCACTCCTGGTCTGGATTCAGGACAGGTGGTCTCCACCTCCCTTTCTTCCCACCTCTCTGGGCTCCAGGCAGTTCTGTCTCCACATTTAGCTTTCAGAGTCAGTTTCCTGTGATTCCTTTGCCCAAGCTCCCATCTAAGGGGTTTAGATAAGTAGAAAGTACAAAAGAACAATTTGTAAACACATGTTTCTATAGCTCTGAACACAATGTGGGAGGAACAAAAGAGAGTCAGAACTCCCTGATCTAATCTGTAGAATTGTAAAGAATTCATGACTATTTTGACTTATTTAATTTTGTGGAAATGCCATTCCTTCAGTAATACGACTGAAGTTTTGGTTTTCACATGTAAATTATTTTAGCATTTTGGCCATTTACTAGAGTACAAAGTAAGTTATAGAAATAAAATTATTTCATATATTTTAAGATATTTTCCTTCAAACATTTTACTCAGAAAAAATGCTAAAAAATAAACAATAGTCAATGGAAAAATAGTGAAAAGAGCCTTGGCACATATTTTTGTTGTGTTTTTTTCCCCCCTACATGAAATGCTATATGTTGGCATTTTGTACTAGAACCCTGTTCTCTGTTGAAGATATAAACTAATTTTAAGTAAAATGAGACAGAGAGGTAAATA
This sequence comes from Muscardinus avellanarius, assembly GCF_963383645.1. Lineage (NCBI taxonomy): Eukaryota > Metazoa > Chordata > Mammalia > Rodentia > Gliridae > Muscardinus > Muscardinus avellanarius. The sequence goes on from NC_137796.1 coordinate 24,505,250, forward strand.
TTGTATAGAAAAAATCCTTATGTTAACCTGATACTGGAACAAACTGCCTTCAAGCTTCCATACTACAGCAAGATTACATGTTGTCAAATGAAGCCCATTGTAGTACCATGGCTATTGTTCTGAGCACTGGGTCTAGAAATGGAAGAAACCAAGTAGAAAAGATCAAAACTGAAATTCTGTCAGTGCACCTTGTTAGGAAAGAAGTGAATTTTCAATCTGCATATCTGAGTTATAATTAGGTAAATTAATTCTCCTTTTGGGGGCTCAAATAATTCATTTAAAAATAATGGATTTGGACAAGAGATACCTGAGAGGTCATTTAGATCTAACAGTCTGTGAGTTTGAAAACCTGCCTCACAACCTGTCCTGTTATTTTCTTCAACATATATTTAAAAGTGTGCTAACTCTTGCCTGATGTGGTGGCACACACTTGTTACCCCTGCGCTTAGAAGGCAGAGACAGGAGGATCGCGCTGGATTGAAGGCAGCCAGAGGTAGAAGGGTTTCCAGGAACCTCAGTACCACAAAAAATAATAAAGAATCAAAATGTGTTAACTTTCTACATAATCTCAGGCAGCAAACTAGTTTTCTGGGTCTTATGCTTGGAGATGTTTGTTTGCGAATGGACGAAGTGATATTATAAAGAAGAGAGAATAAAATAAGTTAAACAAGTTGAGGGAAATAGCAAAAGAATGCCTAATTCTCAGAGTTTTATCCAAGTTGTTTTCTTCTAGGAAAGCATTATAAATCAACTGCATGGTGAGAGTATATAATTTACTTTTTGGAACTATTTTGTGAGCGTGGTGAAATAAATTAGCATAGAGTTGCAGAAGAGGAAGGAGGAAAATGATGAGCAACAGAAGATGTAGTGTTGTCTTGAGAACTAATTAAGTTAACTTTGCTACTGAAGGGACTTACAACTGAGGGCCATGGAGATGGTGCTTCTCCCATCAGAGTAATGGTTCTAATGCTACACATGCTGCTAATAATCACAACCAAATCTAGCAGATTACTCTTTCAATGTGTGTAGGAACAAATAAATGGACAAAATTCAATCCCTTGAACAAGTTCCTGTCACCAATTCATGCGCTGATCTTACAAAAATAAACTATGAAGAGCAAGACCCTACTCAACATGGATGCTGAGCCCATCATCAATAAATAACGCACTTCTGAGTAATGACTCACACCTTGGCAGACATTTACTTACTGTTGGGTACAGCATAGAGCAAATGATCACGTTGCTCATTCTACAGAATTCATTTTGCAATCTCAAAGGGAAGTTACATAGTAAAGAAATTTGGTAGAAACCTTTGTGCACAACATGCCTGGGATTGGCGTTTGGTTGGTGAGTTGGTCATTCTGTCATTCATATCCATTTTTGTTCCTTTCTGCTCTGACATGGGCTCTAGAGTGATGAGATCCATGGGCTGCATTACCCAAGTTTCTTTGAATACCATTTGACTGTGGACCTAGGAGGCACTGCTCAGAACCTGAAAAGTCAGAAGGAAGAGAAGTCAGAATATATTTTACTCATCTCTCCCCTTCCTACCTGAGATCTAGCTAGCACTGTGCTCCTTTATTTACTGCCAGGGCTCCTAATAAGAAACTTCTGTTTTCAAGATTTCAGCTCTTGCCTGGCTCCACTATCATCTGGCCTCACCTTTTCTCTTTTGGTCTGAGTAGTCAGAACCACATCTGTTGTTGTCAGAAGTTAGGCATGTCAATACCCATTGTTGGCTTTTTAAAGTTGGTTCATATTTTTGCAGTGGCATCTTTATTAATTTCTCACTATTAAATTACTTCAGCGTTCCATTTGTTTTCTTTTTTTCTTTGTGTCCTTTGCTGACTGATAGGGTCAGCAAAATTAAAAACATGGTTAAGCTGGTCGTGGTGGCATACGTTTGTAATCCCAGTACTTGGGAGGCTGAGACAGGAGGATCACACAGGTTCGAAGCCAGCCTCAGCTACTTAGTGAGGCTCTAAGCAGCTTAGTGAGACTCTGTTTCCAAATAAAATATAAAATAGGTCTTGGAATGTAACCCAAAGGTAGAAAGCCCCTGAGTTTCATCCTCAGTACTGTACCAGTATTGGGAAGAGGTTCCAAATGTATTAATGTACCAGTATTGGGAAAGATTTCCAATTTTAAAATATATCTTTAGTAGTAAAGAAAGTCAGGAGCTTCAGGAAAAAGGGCCTTTTTACAATTCTAAAGAGAGGCAAAGTTCCTCAAGGATGTGAGGAAATCCCAGATTCCTGAGAAGCAACTTAACACATTTTGGAATGTAAGAAAAGGTGTGAGTGTCAATGCCTGAGACAGAGCTGATCCCACTGTTCCAAAGGGGGTGGATCTGGCTCAGTTGGTGATAGAGCCTGATACCTGGGTAGAGATAGGGCAGCATATCTACATATCAAAAGACCTGCTGCAGATCTGGTCAGGCTGGCTAGAAGAATGGCCCATGGGTTTTGTACTTTGGTGAATTCCTTCAAACCCCCCCAACACCCCCCCCCCCCCGCGCCACTTCTGAATGGCATGGGGCTTTAACTATCGTCTGTATTTCTATCTTTTTAATAAACTTCTTTAAATCTTCAGCAAGAATCCGGGCTAATGTGTATTTATCCTTAGCTCTGGACAAGAACCCGTGTTTTTTCTCTTTTTGTGGTTTGAGGGAAATTGTGTCCGGGACCCTAACACCCTAACATATGTCCCGGGGAAAGTTTCCCCCAAACCGTAACATATTTCAAAACCATAACAAGTACCACAGCTGAGTTCCATGCTCAGTACCACACCAAAAAAAAAAAAAAAATTTCAACTGAGAATCAAAATGAGTATTCAAAACATAAAGGACACTTAATTTAAATATATACATTCATATTGGCATTCTTTAGATGTAAGGAAACACATTTAACACATTTTCTTGGAATGCCTATTGATTAGAATTCAAACTTACCTTTATGACAAGATTCTCACACATAATACGTCACTTAGAATTCCATTTCCTATTTCAGTTTCATCAAAATGGGATGAGAATCTATGCTTGTACAATAAGCATATCATCCATCTGGAATTTCTTTCCACTCTTTTATATTGCTTCATATACACCTAAAGTAGACGCACTTTTTTGTAACATTCTTTATTGAACTTTTATAAACATATTCCATTTTGTTTTCATAAATGTAGCAACATTTCCATTCTAGGCTCTAATTAGATATTATCTAAACAAAATAAAATGCAAAAAAATAATTTTAATGAATCATAAAAAATGAAAGAGGAAGGCTTGGAAACAAACACAGCTTATTGGAATAAACATTCAATGCGAATAGCAGCAGCAACATCTCAAAGCATCAGATGTGTTTGTTGAAAGTGTGTTTGTTTTTCTCCCAGATATGATACAGTGTTGATTAAACCAATATTTTGGTTAGGTCAAAGAAGACTATAGAAGTTCTATTTGTTAATTTGAACATTTAAAAACAAAATTGCTGCCGGGAGTTGTAGCGCACACTTGTAATTACAGCATTCCATTTGGGAAGCTGAGACAGGAGGATTGTGGGGCTCTCAGACATCCTCAGCTACTTAGTGAGGACCTTTGCAACTCAATGAGACCCTGTTTCAAAATAAAGAATAAAAAAAAAAGGCTGGGGTTCTGGCTTGGATGTAGAATGTCCCTAGGTTTTATCCCCAGTACTGGAAAAGAAATTGTTAAAAATATTAAAGCATAAAAGTATACACCGAACAGCCTCACGGAGAGGAGACTAAGATATGAAGTTAATACCCAATATGTAAATAGAATTAAGTCACGTAAAAAATAAATAAGTTTATAACTCTAGGAAAAATATAGCTGGTAGAAGATGTTGATATACAAGAGAGAGGATCAAATTTAGAACAAGAGTAAGTTCAATTTAGATGCAAAACCAGACTCACAATGTTATATTGTATAACCCGGTCAATTATTAAAATATTTCTCACAAGATAACTGAGGGTCAAATGAGGTAGTGCATGTAATAAGTTTTCAATAATGATTTTTAGCTTAAAACTTTGGTGTACTTTTGCTGATACTTGATGATATCAAGGCAAATGATTTTGTCGCCAGTTGTTTCAAATGTCCCAAGACACAGTGTACATATTCCAAAGAACAACCAGCCTCAATTTACAAAGTCGAATAGTCTGACTTCTTAGTAAATCCGTTGCTATTTTCATGGTCATTATTAAATTTGTTATGAATGTTTTATCTTAAAACATAAAAAGCCAGGTATATTAGCATAGTCTTGTAATCTCAGTATTTGAAAGGCTGAGACAAGAGGATTGCAGATTCAAAGCCAGCTTCAGCTATGTAGTGTCGCTCTCAGAAAACTAGCAAGACCCTGTTTCCGAATTAAAAAAAAAAAATCAGTCTGAGGGAATAGCTTAGAGGTAGAACGCCTCTGACTTCAAACCCCAGTACGCCCCCATACAAAAGAATAACTATATTTACAAATTTGTGAAAAATATATTTTCTCTAGAGTAATGATTATAATTGTTTATACACTTGTATGTTTATTATGCCTCACAATAGACGCATCATAGTTATACAGAGGAATTATGTTGTTTAGTTTGACTTGAGTTGCCCTCTAACTCTGCTCTGTGGTCATTAAACCCTCATATTCACCCACTTTGAATTTCACTTTTCTACTGCCAGTCTCTCCACTGGCTCTTCCTACCCATCCACTTTAATTCTCTAGCTGTGAGAAAGGCAATATCCTTCTTGTGATATTGGGCTGAGGAAAATCTAACAGGCTTGAGAACTGAAAATTTGTTTTGTTTTGAATTTTAAGGTAATGCACTGCAGTTAATTTCTCACTTCTGAAAAAAATATTGCCATGTAAATTCTTATATAATTATTCTAAAAAAATCACCATGTAAATCCCAGTGTCCCTTCTCCTTGCAGCATTATGATATGAATATAAGACTCGGATGCTGATTTAAAATTCTCTGAGGTGAAGCCAAAGCCACAAATCCCAGATATAATGTGCCACTGGATGTTATATGTAAGGAAGAGAGGGGAAAATTTATACTCTCGCCCTATTTTGTTCAAAGGAAAGGATTTGGCTAATATATTTGGATCAGAATTTCAAGAGACTTCAATGTTGCAGTTAATGAGGTTATTTCTAAAAAGTATTTTGTGAAGAGTTTATGCATTTATGTGATATCCTGATATCCTGGATCTTCATTAATATAATTATTTACTGATTGATACATAAGGGACTAGTGGCCTTATTTTGATAGTTGCTAAATCTGGATAATAAGTACATGAGATTTTTTTTTTTATGTATGTTCACCCTTTTTTATAATATGGTGTGGTTTTTTTTTGCTTTGATTTGAAGTTTATCAAGTATAGCTTTATTCGGGGAGCTCGCCTATCATGTACTATCTTGGATTAAACTATTATTTAACTAATTTCTTCTCATGGCTATGCAGTGGTCTCAAAATCTTTTTTTTTTTTTTTTTTTTTTTTTGGTGGTACTGGGGTTTCTGGAAGCCCTTCTACCTCAGGGCTACACTCCCAGACCCATTTTTTATATTTTTTTTATTTTGAAACAGGGTCTCTTAAGCCAGCGTGGCTGGCAAACCTGAGAGACCCTCCTGTCTCTGCCTCCCAAGCTCTGGAATTACAAGTGTGTGCCACCACGCCCAGCTCAGTGGTCTCAAATTCTGCAAGAGTTTTTGTTTTTTTTTTTTTTTTTTTCAGTACTGGGGATGGAACGCAGTGGCATTCTACCTCTGAGCTACATCCCCTGCCCTATTTTTTATTCTTTATTTTGAAACAAGTTCTCACTAAGTTGCAGAGGGCCTCATTAAGTAGCTGAGGCTGTCCTCGAACCGTGATCCTCCTGTCTCAGCCTCCCAAATGCTGGGATTACAAGTGTGTGCCACCACGCCTGGCTTGCAAGAGTTCATGGTTCAGTTTGGCTTTAAGTTTAGGAAATGGATTGCAATGAAATTTAGACCAAATATTTGTGCTCCCCCAAAATTCATGCCTTGAAAGTCTGATCTTAAGAGTGATGGCATCTGTGGGTAAGGCCTTTGGGAGATGATTAGGTCATCAGTTGTAGGGGGTCTCTGGTGTCATTAGGGGCCTTTTAGAGACAACTGGATTGAATAGATTCTTTAAAAAAATACACATAGTAAACAATTACACGAAACAATGTTCAACATCTTTAGTCATCAGGGAAATGCAAATTAAAACCACACTGATATTCCATTTCCCTCCAGTTATGGACCTCAGTCACACTGCAAATGAGTACAACTGCTATAGAAATCAATGTGGAGGTTTCTCTGAAGAATGGGTATGGGAATACCATAGCTCCTGGGCATCTTCCCAAAGGAAATGAAATCAGAATATTATAATGACACTTACATATCCATATCCATAGGAACACAATTAGCAATAGCTAAGCAGATGTTGGTACCATGTTCTTGGACCTAAAGCTGAGCTAAATTAATTCATTTTCTTTGTAAAATACTCAGCTTTGGTATTTTGTTATGGTTATAGACAATGGACTAATGCAGGATGTGAAATTTAGTTGAAGGCCTCATCACCTAATATGGATTTCTGGTGGTAAATTTACATAAATGAACATGAGATAGAAAATAGAGCAAGTTTGGGGTTTAGAAATGAGTGGATGAATGAGAAGTAATGCTCATTAATTTTTTCAATGGGCCGAATTCACTGCTTCACTTAAGAGCAACTTACTTTCAAGCAGTGGTACTGTGCCTAGAATTGAGTCAGGTAATAGGCGTGCCAAAGTCACTAGGAACAGCCAATTAAGGTTTTGCCATCACATCACTTACAGGACAACATGAATGCATGTGATTCATCAATGCATCAAAGCCTCACAGATGTTTTCATGTTTTCAGAAAAGGAATGATGGGGAGATCACAGAACGAACAGAACAAGATCTAGCTCACCGATCCATATGGCTTGGAATGGAAGCTGAAAGAAATTTTGCTATAGAAAACACAAAGTATTTTTTTGTGGGGGCTACTAATACCTCCAACTATGTGTTCTACCTGCTAATATATGAAAAGAAGACTGATCTTGAAGACAGAATAATAAATACAAGACCCAGTTCTGCCACTTTACTATTGTGTAATGTTGAATGAAAGACAATGGCCTCTCTTAACCTGAGCTTCTCTGGCCACAAAATGTGATCACTAATAACTACCCTGGCATGATCTCTGGGCTATGAAAGATTAAATTTGGAAAACAAAGGGCAAAAATACTTAGAAAATCATCAAGAGCATTATAAACTTTTTATGTGCATCATAACTACAAGAACCAACCTGAGAAATCTGGGACAAAGCAAGTTAGGTCTTACTATAAACTTATGTGTCTAAATTAATGGATAGTTCTGGTTAGCTAACTTCCCAAAACTCCCTGTATTACTACAAAAAAGTTTCCCTTTCTTTTTGAAGTTTTATCTACTTTTTGCAAAAAAGGATGACTCTTAATAAAACCAAAACACTATAAGTTAATCTTTGTCTAGACTCAGATCATGAAAATTTCATAGATAATCATAAAACATACAATAGAACAGACTAGAGTCTATCCCTTTGGACCCTCTTCCTTCTTCTCTGTGTCTATGTCTCTGTGCCTTCTGTTTTATACCTGAAAACTTTGGGTAGGACAGCCCTTTAATATAGGAGCTGCATTTGCCTGTGAGCACAGACATTAGAATTGCCTGGTTGTTTACAATTTTCTTCTGTCAGATCTGGAACAGGTAAAAACCAGTGACAGGCTAGTTTAGGATTATGAAAGCCCAGCTTCCTCCCGTAGAGTTATGAGTTGTAATTTATACTCCAGAGCATACCTTGGTATCAGGCTGAGGCTGTTTAAATGTGCATCTTTGTTTGGATTATTTTTCTATTTATTTTTGGAATACTTTATTAATAAATGGCCCATATCTTAGGGTCTGCTTTGGAGAAATCTGATCTAAAGGAAAAGTAATGTCCCTTGATTCAGGGAAACGAATTACAAAGATACACACACACACACACACACACACACACACACAATATATATATATATATATATATATATGTATATTTATGTGTATATATGTATATATTTATATATACAAATGTATATATGTACACATATCTATATTTATATAGATGGATATATAAAGATGTGTATTTAATAGTTATACATATATACATATATGTTTGTGTGTGTATCTTAGTTTCCCAAAATTAAGTGTGTGTGCATGTGTGTGTGTGAGAGAGAGACAGAGAGAAAGAGAGAGATCAGCACAGTTAAGTGTGCTAAGTATCTCAGCAGACTTGTAGAATAGAAACAATTATATAGACAGCAATAAAGATAATATCTCAAAAATTTTCCCCAACTAGGCGTGGTGGCCGATGCTTGTAAGCCCAGCATTTGTGAGGTTAAGATCGGAGAGTCGGGAAAAGCCTCAGATATTTAGGCCCTCTGTAACTTAGTGAAACCCTGTTTTCAAAATAAAGACTAAAAAATATTTTTGAGGTATCACTCAGAGGTAGAATGTCCCTGGGTTCTATCTCCAGAAACCTCTCCCCCAAAAGAAAGGTTTTTCATTTTAATCCACATGGAAATCCACTGTTTTTAAATGCTTAATAGCAATTTAACATGTCTTTTTGATATTTACTCAAGAGGCATTTCCTAGAGTAAGTATAAGACATGTAAGACATGATTTTTCAAGCTATAAAAGGAAATATATTTTTGACAATAGTAGAAAGCATGAATTTTATATTGTAGTTAAAAACTAATATGCATGGTCCCCATAATTTATAATGTGAAACTTAGATATATTCAGCATCAATTGTTTTATATACATCATCTCATTTAATTCTCATCACCAGCCTGTGAAACAATTATTTTCATTCTCCCTTGAAGATAAGGTGAGTAATATCGCAGCAATACAATAGTTTATGCAAAAATACACACCACAAGCAACTGATTTATTGCAGCCTAAATCAATTGCATTCCAAATCCCTAACTCATTGTACTATTTTGTTTTTCTTAAGTAGAACACAAGACACCAATCACTCAAAAGCAAACAATTGACAACAACCTTCTTCCAAATGATTTAATAAGTTATTGGAAGAGTTATATTTTAGTTTCATCAAACATAATGATGCAGCCCTTCCACATTTCTATATGATTTACCTAAGCACAGATGTATGTATGATTTTCTTTTTTTCCCAAGTATTCAGTGGTTTTTAATGCATTTAAGTCTTATTCTTTTGCACTACTCATATTCTACAGCAAAAACCCTGGAGGAATTGACCTATGGATGGCCTATATATATAATGTGAATGTGAATATAAGACAGACATGAATCATATAAGACATATTCTCTATTCATTTTGTTTAATTAATTAATTAATTAATTAATGTGTGGTAATAAGCCTTGAATCCAGAGAGTTACAGTACTAGCCCTTTTATTTTTTATTTTGAAACAGTCTCAATAAGCTACAGTCTTGCTAAGTTCCTAAAGCTGGTCTTGAACCTATGATTCTTATGTTACATTAACACTAACCGTAACCCAGCCTCCCAAGTAATAAGGCTATAGGCATGTGCGATCATACTTGATAAGTCTCTATCCACGTTACAGAGTGAACTGCTTGTTATCTTATTCTTATCATTAGTATATATCAAGATAGCACTGGGTCAAAAATCCTGACACTTCACAGCTACCTTGTATAGGCAAACTTTGTGGTCCTGAGATTTCATTATTGGTAAAGCGGATATGATAAAAGTTTTGGGAAGTTTTTTTTTTAATCAAAATTATAAGATTATGTATGTTCCAGTTGTATGTAGATACCACATCTTGCTTAACCATTAATTTGTCCATAGACACGTGGGTTGCTTTTGTGATTGAGGTATTGGGATTAATGAACACGTGTGTACAAATATATCTTTAAGACTCTGATTTCAGTCTTTTTATGTGAATCCCTTCGTGAAATTGTTGAATCTTATGGTACTTCTATTTTTAATATTTTGAGGAGCTGACATACTATTTTCCAGAGCAGTATTACCATTTCATGTTCTTAGAAAGGAAGCCAATTTGAGGCCGGGCATGGTGGTGCACGCTTGTAATCCCCGCGCTTGGGAGGCTGAGACAGGTGGATCGCATAGGTTCGAAGCCAGCCTCAGCTACTTAGTGAGGCTCTCAGCAACTTAGTGAGACCCTGTTTCCAAATAAAATATAAAACAGGTCTGGGAGTATAGCCAAGAGGTAGAAGGTCTCTGGGTTCTATCCTCAGAACCCCCCCCCCACACACACACACACAAAAAAAAAAAAAAAAAAGGAAGCCAATTTGGAGATATGCTGAAACATAGATGAAATGTAAGAACATTATGCTAAGTGTTGTAAGCCAGTTATAAAAAGACAAATATTAGATGAGGTTCTGCAGGTAGTCAAAAGCATAGGGCTACAAAGTTGTGTAGTGGTTTGCCAAATTCTAAAGGGGAAAGGGAATTGAGAGTTTTAGTTTAATAGGTGCAGAGATTGACTTTTACAAGATGAAAAGAATTTTGGAGATAGTTGGTAGTAATGGCCGCACAAGATTATTAATGTCTTTAATACAACTTACATAGTACAACTGCAATTAAAATGGTTAAGGTAGAAAATGGTCTTCTATGTGTACTTTATTATAATAAGATTTTTTAAAATTTTCAAACAAGAGCCAGGCCTGGTGGCACACGCTTGTAATCCCCGCGCTTGGGAGGCAGAGACAGGAGGATCTCACAGGTTTGAAGCCAGCCGCGCTGGCTTAAGAGATCCTGTTTCCAAATAAATATAAAAATAGATCTGGGAGTGTATCCCAGAGGTAGAAGGGTTCCATTCCCAGTACCACCAAAAAAAATAAAAATAAAAATAAAACAAATTCTCAAACAAGAGGAAAAAAAAAAGCAAGTTACAAGATTAAACTGCTGCTTTGGATAGAATCTAAGTTTTAGAGGGTGAAGAGGAAGAAAATGAATAAATATGAATGGTTTTAGGATGATACATGATGAAAATATGTGAAAATTAATGTTCATTAGTTATTATCTTTTCTCCTGAATTTCAGAAATGCACATTAAGTCAGAGGGTCAAGTAAAATATGAGAGATGCCTTAGGAGACAGACAAGGCTACTAGAGAGTTCAGAAGAGGCTAAGGCCACTCTTACTGGAATTATTGTTCCTTGTTAAAAGTCAGGTTTTATGTAAGGTCTGGCCTGAAAAAAGCACAGTCAATCCCTGAACGTGTGGTCACACTGTCTTCCTCTGATACATCAGGCAGCTATAGCAGAGAAGGGAAGATAAACAAGACACCCATTTCTTCTTGGGGAGAGTCTGTCAGTATTTCTAAGCAACTGGAACACAGGCTTAGGATCTATAATTACATTCTCTGAAACAAAAGTAGATGTCTTCAGACATATTTTCAGACATTTAAATTTTCTGTAGTTATTTTAGAGAGATGAAGTTTTTAACACTCAGGAACAACAATAACAAAAATCTCTGTTTCTTTGACTATCCACAGAACAAAAGCCAAATGGACATTCTTTCAGCTCCCTTGAAGTCAAAGCCTTTCGCGTATTTTCTGGATTGATTTGAAACAAAACAAAACTGAATGAAGATAAGGGATGCGCAGAACTTGTTTATTTGGATTCCTGTGATGTACCAGTACCATGTCTCATTTAATAATCCATATAGGGGAATCGTTGTTCTTTGTTCTCTTTTCTTTCCCTAAAAGAACCTCAGACTATGCCCTCAAAAGATGATTACCAGACCTTGTCTTTGATTCATTTGAAAGGCTGTAATTGAAGAACTTCAAACCCCATTTGAAACCTTTTTGTGGTACTTGAAGGCCTACTTCTGCACAAAGGTTTTTGTTAAGTCCTTTCTAAGAGAGAGTCTCATCACCATGACCTAATGATGGGGTGTAGACATGTCGGTGCCCAGAAATCCCAGCCCAAGGAACACACTGCACCGCTAAGGCTCGAGTCCACATCTTAACTTTATTTGTGGGACAACACTAAGAATATTTCAGAGCAGGCACTGATCTTATTTTAATGAACTGTAAGGTTAGAAAAGCAGAAGGAATAGGCTAGAACTCATAAAATTTCTGCACATAATAGTGAATTGGTAGTGATATCTTTATATATAGACATAGCTAGCATGATTGTGATTATTTTTTTTCCCGCAGTTCTTTTTTTCTCCTCCCCAACAACTCTGCTCTCCTTAATTATTATAAGGTCCCTTTTGTTTCCTATTTCTTCTCTAGCTTCCAATATGGAAGCTTCTCAAAAGATGAGGACTAGAATTTTCATATAATCAAGTTCTATCACTCCTCATTATATTTCTAAAAGAATTAACGTCAGAATACTACATCGGCACATGCATCTCTATGTTCAAACACAGCAGCACAATTATTCATTTTCTTAAATGTTCTCTCCATTCCAGAAGCCAGCAAAGGCTCTCAATCATCCAACTCTGTTCTGACGCTTTCTTGCCAGTTACTAATTAGGTTTGTTTACATGGGATTCAATAGAGTACAGCACACATTTTTAGTTTTTGTGCTTTTTAATTATTTTACCAGAATCATGACTCCTTCACTTTTGTTTTGTGAACTGCATTATTATTTCTTCACTATAACAGACACAGACAAAGTTATATACCTTTTATCACCCAGAAAATAAAAAATAGATTAACCAGTTTCAACAGCCAAAGAAAATTAGTACTTGCTTCCAATATGTAAAATTTTTTGTATAGTTCTAGCACAGCTGAATATTTTTCTAGTATTTTATCATTGATTTTTTGTCTAATATGCAACTATTATTAGGGGTGACTTTATAATATTATAACAAATACAATCTGTACACTACTGTTCTATTTTATAAGCTGAAAATTGAACTGAAATGTTTAATGGGTGATTGCTCTATAGTCTTTATTATAAATACATTATTATATAGTAAACCTTCTCTCTCTCTCTCTCTCTCTCTCTCTCTCTCTCTCTCTCTCTGTATGTGTGTGTGTGCATGCACGTGTGTATGTTTGCTCTGTTGGTAAAAATGACTTGTTATGCTTAGAATTAAGACTCTTTTAGGATTCTTGATACATAACTTCATATTGCTGTAAAATGGATTTTACTTATTTCTACCAAGGCTCATAGAAAACCTATCATCTATTCCTGTATCTTTTCTAAGTATTTCCATTGACATTCTATGGGAATTATGCTTAGGACAACATTATTTGCTCTGGAAATAGCCTTGCTGAATGATTAGATCCCAGCTGAAATGACTTTGCTAGTGACATTCCTGTGTTGTTTGTTTTAATTTTTGAACTCTACCCCTGAAGGCTTAAATATTTCTCATGTATCCACTTTATTAGAACAAATTTGACACAGTCATGCTAAGACACACAAAATGCACCATGTGCCCTCTTACTCCAAGTCCACAGGTATCTGCATAGAAGGATCAATTTTATCAAGACTCCTTAAGTAAGTACTCCATGGGGAACACCTGTCTACTTCAGTTTTGATACATTCCTAAGATAACACTAAGCATTGCTTAGCCCTTGAGGTCATTATGAAATGCTCGTGATAGCAGTATGCCAGATGGCAGTCAGCCACATGCAACTCTTTTTTGGCAGGAGTATCAGCTTGGTAAGTTACACATTTTTATTTAGTTCAATATGGTCATTCAGTGTTTCTGGGAGCTGGGGTAGCTAAAAAATCAGCACCATTAAACTTTCAGAATATTAAAATGAAACGTATATAGAGAAAGAGTATGGTAATGTGTGTAAGTCAGTTTTCTGTCACTATAGCAAATAGCTGAGATAATCAACTTATAAAGAGAAAAGGTTTATTCTAATTTCCAGTTTTGGAAATTTTATTTTGTGAAATTTTGGCTCCACTGCTTTGAGCCTTTGATGATGCAGCAAATCATGTTGGGTGCACATAACAGAGCAAAATCTGTCCCCTCATTAGCCAGGAAGAAAAGTCAGAAATGTCCCCAGGTCCCCACAGCCACAATGACCTAAAGACTTTCAATGAGCCCTCACCTCATAAAGACTCTAAAATCTCCCAATATCACTAGAGGCCAAATATTTAACATGTGGCATTTTGAAGACATTCACAATCCAAACATTCACACTATAGCGTTAATAGAATTCTCTCTCTTCTCAAGATATTTATACAGAGATGATAGATATTCACACATAGAATATCTATATATTTTGATATAAAGATATTTATGAGTATACATGAATATTCATGTGTAATTTACCTACATATTTCCATTATTTTTCCACTATATACAATATTTAAAACTTGGTAAATAAGTGAATAAGTGTGTCTAGGTTCTATTTTGAAAATTTAACTTTTTAAGTAGATGTTTCTGAAGTACAATTACTCTGAATGGTTATTTATCTCTAGCACACACAAACACATTTATATAAACAAAACTAAGAAAAAACACTTGCACTAACACATTTTATATTCAAAACATATTTAAGGTAGACATCAAATTTATTTTTTGTTTTCTTCTTTAAATTATATTTCTCTAGATATAATATAAATCTCTGAGAAATGAGAGTTTCTTTTTTTATTCCCAGAATTAAGCACAAGTTCAATCTCATAAATAGTGAATTGTTTTCACAAGAGATCAATGAACCTGGGAGTAATTAAGGAAAGAAGTAAACATTGTATGATGTACCTCATATTCTCTCCAAATATACAATTCCCCAGCCTACTGTTTCAATAATGAGTCACCTTGATTTATGTAAAAACATAAGACACTTATAAAAGATTTAAATAACTAATACTTAGCTGGGCATGGTTGTATATGCCTGTAATCTCAGTACTTATGAAACTGAGACAGAAGGATCACAGGTTCAAAACCAGCCTCAGAAATGCAGAATGATTCTCATCCATGTAGCGAGACTCTACTTCAAAATAAAAAATAGAATAAAGGGTAATATATAAAGTGTTTTCTACTGGGTTCTATCCCCAGTAGAAAAATAAAATAAAAAAGAAAGAAAAGAGGTAGATAAAAATACATTAATAAAAATGTATTTGCCACCTTAAAAATATCAAAATGTTTAAAGGAAATGAGCAATGGTAATTTAATTGAGACTATAAAATGTTGAAACTCTATGGAATGAGTATCAAATATGCCTGCCTTTAGTGGACAAACACTTTGAGGAATGTCTGCTACCGCATCTTTTGCAGATCTTGAGAAAGCTCGATCAGGGGATCCGCAACAACATAGATTCCCCCATGAAGAATGTCTAGCATTCCTTTCTTCATAAAATTATTTTAGGATTATTTGGATTAATATGTATAATTGGAATTTTATGTATAAACATTATAACTAAAATTGATGGGCAGCGGCTTGTGAGAAACTCAGGCAGCAAAGATTTTTTCCCAAGGATAAAGTTATTGGGCCAAACATTAAGTTCAAACTGACCTTAGTTAGAGCCACTGTATAAGATTTAGTTTGAGTCAGCCTCGTGAAGTGAGACAAAGCGTACTATGATTATTTAAATGTCTGGCACCCTTGCCCTAAACTTTATAAAAACTAATAACCTTTTCCCGTCCTTGGCAATCCTCCTTGCATGACTATGCCTCTGCTTTTCTGCCAACAAAAAAAAAGGTATAAAAACTATAACAAATCCTAAATAAAATGGAGAAAGATTGATCTCGTGTGGCATTCTTCTCTCATCGGCCTCGGTTTCCCCCTCATCAACACACGAACCCCGACTCTGCTAGGGCTGGACCCTGGCAAATATCGCTCTCTGAACTGTTCCCTTCCAATATCATACTCTAAATCAGCGCATGTGTGTTTCTCTGCTTATGCAATTGTTCCAGTCCAGAAAATATTATAGAAGTAAAATTTCCCAATGAGCTGGATTAGCTCTTAGAGTCTGAGTAGATGTGACTCTTGTGGTCTGAATGTGTCACCTCCAAAATTTGGGTGTTGGAACTTAGTGGCTAATGTTATGTTATTATGATTTAGGATTTTTAAGAGGTAACAGGTACTGAAGGCTCTTTTCTTTTTAATGGAATTAATTAAATTATTATGCCTACTATAAGAAGGCATAAAAGACAGAGTTTTTCTCTTTTTGCTCTTCTGCCCCAAGAGGATACAGCATTCCAACCCCTCACAGGATACGACATTCTTCTTAGAGGCTTAGAACAGTTTGCCAGGCAACTAAACCCACTGGTGCTTTGATTTCTGACTTTCCAATCTCCAGAACTGGGAAAAAAATATGCGTTTCTGTTCCTTAGAAAGTACTTAATCTAAGATATTTTGCTGAAGCAGAATATATGAACTAAGACAGTGACCTTTTTAGTTTCCAATGAACTGGCCTTTGTGTTAGCAATTTTGCCCTGTTTAGTCCTTAAAAGAAAATCAAACTGTGAATACCTCATTTTTAATAAACTTAACAAATAGAGCACTGTGCAATGAATGGGTTGCTGCTGAATCTCCAAGGCTGCATTAAGTCAACCTGGAGTCTTCAGCCTGTTATGCCATGACAGAGCCAGCACAGTAGATCCTTAATGGTATGGAGGAATTCATGAGCCTTCTGCTCTTCTGCAGTCTTCTTCCTCTAGAGAAATCAACTGAATAACTTTCAAGTTCCCTCAAAGTAACCTAAACTTACCTTCCATAACCTTGGTTCCCCTTCTGAAACTCATTCCTGCATTCTTCACATTTCTCAAAAGTCCAGAATAGAAACCAATTATATAACTTTCACATTAAAAGAAAAATGTCATTCTAGACATCAATATTCTGATAGGAAACATGATAATCCATGTGATATTCAAACTTTTACAGCAGAGTTTGCGGACTTTACAGCAGAGTTTGGTTTAGTATCAAGAATGCACACTGCAGTCTTCAGAGAGAAGGAAATAAGCCTTGAATCCTAGGTCTACAATCTACTCTCTTGAGGGACATGAAATCTATGACATCCTATGTATTCATCTATAAAATAAGACTAACTGTTCTACTTAATAATAGGATTGTTCACTTCATAAAATATACTGGGGAAATTTTAATCATAAAGCACCCTTCTGGGTCCTGTGGCACAAATAGAATTCTATAATGTCATTGATCTATAAGACTGAATGCTGTAACACAATAAACACACTTCATAAACTATTCTGCTATAAAACATTAAAGACCATTTATATTCAACATTTTCCTCTATGCCAAATAGTAATTCCATGTTATGCATATTTTTGACATTATGGTCTCAATTATAAACCACTATACATATTTTACAATAGGTAGCATTAGAAACAAAACCAACTGACAATACTAAGTACTGTCAGAGATGGAGATCAACTTTAAATTTCACATACTATAGATAGAAATGCACAGTAGGATAGTAATTGCATTAGTCAAAGCTATTCAGAAAAATAAAACAAGTAGCATATGTGTATTTAGAAAAAGTGATTTATTTTAAAGAATTTTATCACATAAGCTTAGCAAGTCCAAAATTTCAGAGTAGGCTGGTGAGCTAGAGAGCCACAGAGGAGCAAATGTTTTGGTTCAAATACCTAAGCCATCAAGCTAAAGACCTAGGGAAAATCTGATGGTGGAGAGCTTTTGTCCAAAGGCTATACGCAGCAGAATCCCCTATTGCTCTGGGGAGTTCAGTCTTTTCTTTTATTCAGGTCTTTAAGTGACTGCATGAGGCCCACCCACATCAAAGAAGGTACTTGCTTTACTCAAAGTCTGCTCATCTAAATAGTAATTTCATTCAAAAAGTTCCTTGCAGAAACATCCAAAATAATTTCTGACCACACATCTAAGCACCATGGTCCAGCTATCCAGGCATTTAATTAATCGTCACAGCCACGGTCATACATTTATTATATGACCTAGATAATTTACTTTTAGCCATTTACCCAAGCAAAATGAAGGACACGGTTTATCCAGAAACTTCTCTGTAAATGTTAATAGTGATTTTATTTACAGTTGTTCCAGGTTGGAAATAATCCAAATATTCTTCAACAGCTAGAATATTAATAAAATGGAATACCACTCAAAAGTTAAAATGAAAGAAACAACTGTTGCTGAGATGAATCTCAATACTCTGTGCTAAGTGAAAAGAGCCATATAAAAGACTATTTATAGTGAATTCCTTTTGTACAGTATTCTGAGTAAATGAAAATATAAAGAAAAAGCAGATTTATGATTATTTGGGGGCTACCAGGATTGAACCCAGGGGCATTCATTCTCCATAGCCTAGCCTGATTTTTTTATTTTGAATCATGGTCTTGCTGCGTTGGTGGCCTCAAGCCTGTGATCCTCCTGTCTCAGTCTCCCAAATACTTGCATTACAGGTGTGTACCAATGCTTCTGGCCAGATTCATGATCAACAGTAGCTAGTGTGGGGAGCTACTGACCTTAGAGTGAATCAGAAGAAAACTTTGGAGAACTAGTGAAACTATTTTATATCTGGATTTCACAATCACTTAGGCTTACCAAAATTCAGCTAAATTTATTGTTTTTCAATTACAAATCAAAGTTTCATACAGCAATTCTACAAAAATGTTGTCATTATCCATATAATACATGAACTCATGAATATATCATCTATAATCAAAACAAACCCACTTACATGTATCTATAATAAACTAGGTAATGGACAGACCTCAACATGCAATTTGTCAGTCTTCCTGTTATTATTTTCACCTAGAAGAGGAGATCCTACCATAAGCAAATATTAAACAGATTGGAAAGCAATGATACACATATAGTTACCATCTTATCACAATTATTCTTACAACTTAAAGTTTAACTGAATATTCCTCCATCAACCTTTCTTCCATTAATTTATTCCAAGTAAAATAGGTACTGTCCTGGTCAATCATACATTACATTGGACCTGAAAAATAAGGGTTATTTTTTTTGTAGCATGTATTGGATGCATAATTTTCATGAATCTAGATAGTCTGATTTAACCAAATACTTCTAAAAATGCACTTTTAAATATACTTTTATTGTGCATTGTATCCCACATCATGTGTCCATGTTTGTTTCTATCAGCAACAAGCTTTAGGACATTTAAATCTCTTACCTCAAATAGGTGGGTCGTGTAACTTGAAATTGTGAGTCTTGCTCAAGTTCATCCAATAACCTAATGATCCAGAAAGTGTTTTTTAACCAAGACTGTCTGTCTATGCATTTCAAAACATTTTACTTTTTTTTTTTTTCTGGGGTGGAAACCAGAGGCTTTCTACATCCGGGCTATACTCCCAGACCTATTTTTTAATATTTTATTTGGAAACAGGGTCTGTCTCAGCCTCCCAAGCACGGGGATTACAAGCATGCGCCACCACGCCCGGCAAAACATTTTACTTTTAAATCTTCAAAAAAATGTGCTGAGCTAAAGCTACAGAAACTTGGATTCTTAAAATTCTTCAACTGGTCACAGAGGTTGAAACAATCTCCCAGTAAACTTTGTCAAAATAAGCAGAAACCATTGCTTTCAATATTAAAATGAAGACAGAAGTAGGTGAACACAGGTGCCTTACTTGGCAGGAAATTTCTTCTGAGATTTTATAATAGAATTCTCAAAATGCCTCCAAAAGAAACAATTGGGAAATGTGATCTGAAAACCTGTTTTATTAGCCTTATTTCATTGCTTATGCTACTTCTCAAACCATTTTTTATCATTTCAGAGTCTTACTGGTTAAATTAATCAACTTCCCCAAATGGAGATCAGGGAAGCTATCTATTGCACATAATTATACACAAAGTACTGAAAGAAGTAAATGCACTGCTTGTTGCTGAGGAAATGGGCAAATTTCTATTCATTGTAGTCTCCTTTGGGCACCATCGTGACAGACTTTGTCACCAGCTATACTAGTATATTGTAATACAGTTGGAAATTCTGTATTCAAAGTTTGTACAGTGAATTACCAACAAAATAGAGTCTCTCAAACAAGAGGGTCCTTGTGTAGGGTAAATAACTATGGTCTATTCTCTATATCGTACACCCAATTACAGAAATGATGCCAGGCCAAACAACAGAAACGTGTGTGCTTCCAATTATAGCAAGCAATAAAATAAGCATTGACCCTACCTAGTTAAGTCACCAGAAGGTGGAGGTGCAAATTGCTAAGAGATACTGGAAATCAAAGTGAATCTACTTGCCTTCCAGCCATGCCAGGTGTCTCTGTCAAGACATTCTATAGAATGCCATTAGTGGAATGACAAGGAGAGGGAAGTCAACAGCTAGGCAAAAAGGGGTCATTCATGAAAGAAGAGTAGAAGACAAGTGAGAATTACTGTTCTGACATTAGTAAGTGGAAATAAATGGAGATGCTCTCAGACTGGTGTTTGTGAGCGAGTAACAGGTAATTGCACATAATAAATTTCTTGGAATTGTCCTTCGTCTTTGGCCTGTGTCACTTTTCTCTTTTTCATTGCCTTCTTTAGAGATTTTGTGTGGTTCATTTTATTTTTTCTCTTACTCTTTCACTCTGAAGTTATTTAAGAGTCACTTTTGGAAACTGGTGTCTCTCTTCCCCTGGAATAAAGCAGTGAAACACTTTTAGGATATATCTCTCATTCCTTGTGCCCTTATAATGCAAACTTGCAAAATTACTGGCTCTAGACTGCCTTCATTGCCCATTTTCTTTGCTCTTCTTACAAGATTTCATTTTCTTCCAATGATTTCCCTTCCCCAAGTAGTCCAGACTTTCCCTAAAGAGGTTAACCTTCAGTGGTTGAAGCAAATAATATTTTTACATGCCCTTGTTTGATCAAATATTTTGGTAACTTGTTTCAGGTTCAGAGATTATAAGCCTAGTGTTCAGTTGGAAAAACAGGAAAGAGAATCAAGGTAGCAACAGCTCATTATGTATTTGGTCCTGTTTTAGAGGCTTTTCATTCCATTAACTAGTATCTTATCAACCATAACTAACAGGAATTTCCAAACTCATGAAATGTAACCTTTCAACATACCCATGTTCTCGTCCATCCAAACCTACTGCTTTCCTGCTTTTTGTTAACTAAGAGATCCAGATTATAATTGAGGATACAGCCATTTTAAGTCTTTTTTTTTTTTTTTTTCATCTGCCATGGTGTGTTGGCTTGATCTTAGGCTGGCTGCCTTCATGATTTCAAGAGAGATGGAGCAATTTTAGATGTCGTATCCAGGCCTGAGAAATCTAAGTGTAAGAAAAACAGCTTCGTCCTCAATAAGATCCTTTCTCAGAAGTATTTTTTCACTGGGGAGAAGTGTGTCAAATGCATGTTAAGCCATCATAGGAAGGATACAAAAGAAAATTATAACTGGATAATTGGTAGAGTTTTTTGATTGTTTGATGTGTGTGTGTGTGTGTGTGTGTGTGTGTGTGTGTGTGTTACTAAGAATTAAACCCCGGGCATTCTACCTCTGAACAACATCCTCAGCCCTATTTTTGTTTTCAATTTTGAAGCAGAGTTTGACTAAGTTGTTGTTGAAGGCCTTGCTAAATTGCTGAGGCAGCCCTCAAACCTGGTATCCTCCAGTCTCAGCCTCTCACATACTGGGATTATAGGTGTGTGCCACCATGCCTGGATCAGTAAGGTTAACTTCGTTTGAAAAAAAGGAACACCTTGAGGAAACTGGGATTTTATAAGAAGCGCAAAAAAATAAGCAACAAATGTTTCCTTATAGTCAGTGATTCATTACACACTCATAGCATTGAGCTTCTAATGGCTTGTGTGGGATTTGGAAACATAAGAGGTAGACTTAGAAGTTGGTCCCTCCTGATTTAGTCTTTTTATTCATTATAATATTCTTTCTCCTCCCCCGTGCTTTTTGTTTCTTGTAACAGCAAGTGTTATAGGTAAAGGTCAGGAGGGAGTGGTGGTGACAGGATTCTAACTCAACACCTTGTCCCATTAAACATTTCAGAAGTCTGTAGGTGGAAATGTACTGCCCCTTGGGCTTTGTGAATTGACTTCTGTGTTCCGTGGTTTTCTGGGAACAAATGTAATATGTTCAGGACACTTGGTCACAAAAAAATGAAAACTTTATTAGATTCAACAAAAATGGTTACAAAAGTGCCAAAATACAATATGTGGTTAACCACGGACAAAGCAGTTCCTTCTGCTTAGCTCTTCTTCTGACCTCCAAAACTCCTTGCTCAGTTACTGCGGCTCTCCTGGCTCTGGTCCACAGGCTGATCATTTGAATGCAGAGAATTGATGTGAAGCTAGTGATTTTTATCTGTTAGCCTAAACATTAGGCTCTGTGACCCTGTAACATGTTTGCATTTTTGTTCTTTCTTTGGGGGAGACATCAGGTTGAATTTTGTTATATATGTTTTGAACAACCAAGGTGTGCTGTTCAAGATTAACTATCAGTCTGAACATGGCACATAATCATATTCCTCAGCAGGAGGGGTGATGATAAAGTCAAATCCTAGCTGGACTTTGGACACCACATGGCAAACACAATTTGGATTGGCTTTATCTCTGTTTGAATTAAGAACCCCAGGATCATGTGAAATTCCTCTCATTTTGTGGGTGAATAACCTATAAAAAATTGGAGTGATTTGCCCAACTTTAATGATAGTTATACAAGAGTTATATAGTTTAGTTGACTACAGACTATTACTCTGGATATACTGTTAAGAAGTGTATATTTGATTTCAGAACTTTAATACTGGAAGCTAAAAGTGCCAAGTAAACTTGCATTTAAGTTCTATTTTATTTATTAGTGGTTCTATGACCCAAAGGACAGAAATATATAACTATCAAGGTTGTTGTACAAATGATAATGTATTAGCATTTTAATATAGTAATAAGAGTATAACAGATCAAAAGATTCAACAGTAAAAGGAGAGGGCATAACCTGGTATGCTCATCTTGGGCCTATATGACCTCAGAGCTAAGTTCTGTCTTCTTTGACTGTTTTGCATTGCAGCTGGATATTTCTGTATTTCCCAGCTTCATTGGTAGCGGGTCTCTGCCTGGTTTCTATCATTGGAAAGCTCTCTGAGAGAAGTAAAAATGAAAGTAAATGAAAACTAAATGCAATGTGATTCCCTCACTGGATTCTGCAACATTAAGAAGACACTAGCAGAAAACTAGAGATGATGAACAGGAATATATAATGATTAGATTTGTTAACACTGATGGCTAAATGGGTACAAGTTATATGGAAACCCTCTATACATTTCTTGAAAGATTTCTGCAATATTTTATTAAAAATAAAATATTCATTTAAAAATCAGTAATTAAAACCTATGAGGTTTTCTCTTTATCAGGAGTCTTCTACAAAAATGGTACATTTGGTCCATGACTCCAGTCAACCTCCTAGAAAGCTAATTTGGCTTATCTTTTATTTCTTTGTTTACTATATTCAAGTCAAAATATGAAATTATTCCTTGATAAGCATGGAATAAAAGCAGTTAATTATAGGATTGAATAATTCTAGAATATCAGAATGACAGTTCACATATTCTTTTACATAGGGTAGCATCCTTGATATGAAGACAAGCTACTTCTAGACTTTTCATGTAGATGGGATGCAAAACCAAGCACATGCCATCAATTTCTTTATATACGCCTGCCCCATTTTCCACTTTTATATTAATCTAAGACTTTAGCCAATTTTCTTGTTATTTAAATATATTATATATTTAATTCATCTACTTATTTTACACACAAATGCTCTACTTTGTCTCTTCAAAAATATTTGTTCTATAGTTGTACATAAATATATTTCCATCTACTTTTTGATACACCTTACCAATTTGACTATCATATTTTTTATGTGATTCTAATGTTACTATCACCACTGTGTGTTGTGTTTCTCTAAATAAAAATGCCATAAATCTATTCAAAGAACCAAGGTGGATACTTGAAATTGTTAGGTTCCTAGAGCTCTGGGATCAACATTTATCAGACAAGTCCTAATTATCCTTGTCATAGACTTTTCCCACTCCCCTGGAGCCTGCAAACAATTTCCAGTGGCTGTCACATTAGCAATAGGGGGGCAGCACGATGATTCAGCCATAAGCACAGCTCCCTGCTGTCCCTGTCCTTATCCTAGCTAATGAATCCCAGTTGTACTAGGAGCTTGGGCTGAAAAGCAGAGTGCCTTGGTTTTTATGGTATTAGAAGTTCAACCCACAATACAAGAAAAAAGAAAACAAGAAAAAAAAAGATTAAATAAAAAGAAGAAGTGATAACTTGGGCTAGTATCTTTGACCCTAGTTTTATCATCTTTTAAAAAGATGAGAGTTCAAAGGATTTTGTGAGCTAAATAGGGCTAATTATATAGTAAATACTTAGCATGGTGCTTGAGATATGCCAAATATTTAGTAATAATTTATCTGCTAGGATCCATATGTAGAGTAATATTTCCAACCACTTTTTCCTAGACCCAATGAGTAGAGAATAGATGATCATTAGAAATAACAAAGATTAGAATAGCAGTTTCTGGGATTTGGGAGAGAACTAGAGACTATTATGCTAAGTGATATTAGCCAGTAGTACACAATGAATATATACAATTTTATGTGTCGATTTTTAAAATGAAATGAAGCACCCAATATTCAAATTAATAACCCCCAAACAATCCTCAAATTGCATTATATCTCATTGCCGTAACCATCCCACAATTCCTCATCTTGACAACTTGTGACCCATGTGTATTACTTTTCAAAGATCTTTCTCCCTGTGCATGTTTAGATTAATACATAAATTCAATTTGTATCTGTCAAATGCTTTTTTTTTTAAATGAAGAAATGTTAGGAAAGAAAGTATGCATCAATGTTATAGAAAAAAGATACAGTCACAGAGATGTGGATTTGAATCTTACCTCTGCCAATTACTATGCAAGCACCTCTGAAGTAAGTTCGTGCATTTATGAGGAATGAGTATAATCCTTGCCTTACCAATATATTGCCAAAGTTGTTGATAGGGTGCTCAACTGATGGCATTTATTTTACTATTATTAAAGCTATTTTGGAACATTGTTTTGGGGACCTTGGACTTATGTGGGTAGATGGTGATCTGGGTAGTAGGCATATCTGATTCTGCATCTGATACTCTTCTCCTTCACCAAAGTCATGGACTACAATGTCTTCCTCCAAAGACTGCACTACCATCGCATGATATCATTCTTTTCTTAGTTTCATGCCTGCACAAAAAATTGAATCTACTCTTTTACAATAATTTATTTTCATTTTTATATTATGACCTTACCTCCCTAACCTATTGATTCCTATTAACTTTCTCTAATATTAGTTTATCTCCTTTGTATTTAATTGCAAGTAGGCCTTGTAAAAGCTAACATGCAAGTATAGTTAAGAAGCAGTTGTGGGGAGCTGATGTAGACACATTTACCTCTAATTGGCCTAATACGCCATGCTCCTTTTTTATAAAAAGAAATAGGCTTATAGTTTCTACTCTGTCACCTGTAGTACCACTACCTTGCTTTGTGCTAGTCTCTCTTTCTTGTTGTCTTTTCCTACTCCCAATTAAACTATGAATTCTTCTATGTTCTCTGATATGGACCAGTCATAGTCTCTAATATCAAGAAGACCTACATCATACAACTGGTATGACGAGACCAATGACTGAGTTTTATGTTACATAGTGTTTCGAGACCCAATATTCAGGTTATACGGCAGTTCACTCATGTATTCATTCATTCATTCATTCAACCATTCATACCTGTAACAACTATTTATATGCACTATCAATATGGTGCTAAGTCATATGGCTTGGGATGTAGGAAAGCTGATTTCAAATTGTCTTTTGGCCTCCAAAAATTTACTTAATCCTTAATCATCTATCCCTTTGAAAAAACAAGATTAGGGATGTTGCATAAAACATATATCACAGCATCTAGTATACCATACATATTTAAATACTATTTCATTAACTTTGGTTAATTTTCAATATAATGTGAAATAGATAAACACAGTTTAGAATAACTGAAAAGCTCTTCACTTTCTCATTATTAAAACAAGATTAAAACACTCTATACTGTGTACTCTGTAATAATTATTTTTAACCCCCTCTAGATACTAAAATGAGACCATGGTTTCAATGACCCTGACTAAATGTGTCAAAAAAAAGGATGCAAACCTTATCACTTAGTAGGTGTACATTTGTATGTAATGGAATGAGGGTGGATTTTTTAAAAATGTTATTTCAGAGTAAAACTATAAACATGTAGAAAGAAAACTGGATTTTAAATTTTGAGCTCAATCACTTCTGAGAACTGAGGCTCGCAAAGAATGATCACTGTCATGTAATGAGAAGAAGAAACATAAGCAAATAATTTTCTAATCACCATAGAGAAGCAGAATCCTGATTCTAATATAAATCCATAAAATACTCGTGTTGTCCCTAAACATATTACATCAGTGATAAAAAAAATAGACAAGCAGAGATATTGATGAGGTCTCTCCAGTCTGCCAAGAGTCTATAATTTTCTAAAATGTCCAATCTAGAGATGATACATTCAGTGTCAAGATCTGACAATTTGAGAAAGTATTATTTTTTTTGATACATTGCACCTACAATTGAATACTCTATATTGCAGCAGTGAAAACTGGCCTTTAAAATCTGGAAAAAGAAAAGACATTTATGGATACATAGAGTTGAGAACTACATTTCTCTGATAATTCTCCTGGATTCAAACAGAGAAACATTTATTTTATTTTATTTTTGAAAAGAGGAATTATTGGAATCATTATTCACAAAGTTTTTATTTTTTAGAAATGATACAAAAAGAGGTAAGGGAGGGATTGCTATGATGGTGGGTGGACATCAACTTTTGTGTTTGTTATTGATTACAAGTTAAAATTCCTAGGACAATTTGAAAAAGTAAGGGCAGGGTTTGCGACATAGGGATTATTCTGAAGATTTTTATCTCCTGCTTAGGGTTTAGATAACTAGAGAGAACTGCTTCCATCTTAACAAGAAAAGGCTTGATAAGGTACAAATCATAATTTTTTCTTTAATGGACCATACAGTAGAAATCATAGTGGCCCCAGGTAGCGAAAATCTAAGGAAAGTGATTCCAAGGAGAGATAGAACATGAATACTAGCTCACCTGCCTTATATTGTGGTAGGAAAACTAGGAACTATACACATAGGGAAAAAAATTCTATTATACTCATAAAGTCCCAAATGCTGAGTATGTAATAGATTCTGAACTCAGAATCCTTTGGAGTCACAGACAGGGTGAAGTTCACATTCACTCCAGCCTCTTCAACCAGCCCCAGAGGTAGAACAGGAGGGTAGAGAAAAACCTTTCTGGAGTCCCATGCCTGCAGAATGGAAGCAAATGTGTCTCAAATCGCACTTTTATATCATTGAGGTGATGTTTTTTTTAACCTGAACTTTACATTTTAGAATTGATGTGACTAAGGGATTTGAAGATATACTAAATGTATGTTATATATGTTAAGAAAATAAATGTTGGGAGGTCAGATTAAATATTGTTTCCCACCAAATTTCCTAAATGAAATTATTAGTATGATGATATATGAGCCTTTTGGAGGTAATGAGATTTAAGTAATTTATATAGATAGAATCTTATGATAGGATTAGTGTTCATCTAAGAGAAGTGGCCAAGAATGAAGTGACTGTAATCCCAGTACTCCGGAGGCTGAAGCATGAGGAAAAAACAAGATAAAAAAGAGGAAGACAAGGAGAAAAAGAAGGAGAAGAAGGAAGAGGAAGAGGGGGAGGAGGAGGAGGAGGAGGAAGAGGAGGAGAAGGAAGAAGAGGAAGAGGAAGAAGGAGAGTTTGGAGCTTTCTTTTACTCGACTATGTTCAAACCCAGTCCAAATGAAATTTAGATACCCACAAGTTGGGAAAAAAGCCCTAGTTAGAATTCAACAGTCCTGCCACACCTTAGATTTATTAGCCTCCAGAACTATGAGAAATAAAATTCAGTTGTTTAAGCCACCTAATTCCATAATATTTTACTGTGACAATTGTAACCAACTAAGGTAGTATTCTAGAAGATAGGTAAAAAGTGTATTAAAGATAAAACACAAAGGAAAAGCATAATGGAACAAAATGTAAGTGCAACACAGTATCAGATGGACTTATGTATGTTAATTGGAATCCCAGACATTTGAAGGAATAATGACTGATATTTTTCAACAGTAACAAGACAGATATAATTATAGAGTCATGAACTTCAGATAATTCCAGAGAATACACACACACACACACACACACACACACACACACACACATCCTTAGATATGTCATATTATAACTGCTCAAAACCAAAGATTAAGAGAAAATCTTGAAGGTAGAAAATGAAACATGTTTACCTGAAGATAAGAAATACAATAGACTTTATGTCAGAGAATGTCCACACCAGTAAGCAATGAAGTATTATCTATAAAGTGCTGAAAAGAAATAATAAACACATGGAAATCTGTATTGAGTGAAACTAACTCCCCAACATTATAAAGAAATGAAATATTTACAGGCAAATAAAAATTAAAAAAAAAATTCTGCTAATAGCAGACTTGCCTGATGAGAAATCTTAAACTAACTGTACGCCGGGCGTGGTGGCGCACGCTTGTAATCCCCGCACTTGGGAGGCGGAGACAGGAGGATCACGCTGGTTCAAAGCCAGTCTTGCTGGTTTAAGAGACCCTGTTTCCAAATAAAAAGTTAAAAAATAGGTCTGGGAGTGTAGCCCGTGAGAGTGTATCCCGGAGGTAGAAGGGCTTCCAGGAACCTCAGTACCACCAAAACAAACAAACAAACAAACAAACAAACAAACAAAAAAACCCTAACTCTTCAGGCAGAAAGAATAAATTACAGAGAAGAAACCTGAATCAGTAGAAAGAAATAAAGTTTTATAACATATATTGCTAGTCTATACTACTACTACAGGTTTACAGTTTTAGTGTTTTTCCTCTTTTTTTTTTTTGAGCAGGCAACTTAATTCATAAACATTACATCCTCATCAAAAGCTCTGCATCTACACCAAACCCTAATCTATATACTCTCTTTTCTTAAAGCACTCTGTTTTTGCCTTCAAAAAAAATTCTAGTTCTTCCTGGGCGTGATGGCGCACGCTTGTAATCCCCGCACTTGGGAGGTGGAGACAGAGAATCGCGCAGGTTTGAAGCCAGCCTAAGAGACCCTGTTTCCAAATAAAATATAAAATAGGTCTGGGAGTGTAGACCAGAGGTAGAAGGGTTCCATCACCAGTACCACACACACAAAATTTCTAGTTCTTAATTCCATCTTTCACATAGTTTAAATATTCATATTCTTTTCTGTTAAATTTTACTTAGCACATGGATTTGTGATAGGAACTGAAACAGAGGATTATACTATCTTATTGTTCTACACAACTCTGGTTTGGAGATGTCAGGAGGATTTCAGGCAGAATTACAAAAGCAACTCTAAGTCCTTCAATTAAATTTACATATTTGAATTATATCTAGACATTTATTTACACTAGTAATAAATGACATGGAAGACCCATTGGAAGAGTGAGGAAACACAGATCACAACCACTCAAGAACAGGTGTTCAAGAGGATTAGGAGGAGTCCCAGAGTTAGGAACCTTCCCTAAGTATCCCAAGCCAAGAAAGAGGCCACTCCGTGCAAAGGCCAGCTGTGGAGAAAGAGGCTATGCAGTGGGAATTAAATCCAGAAAAGTGAGGCAGTTTCTGACAGAGACCAGACAGGAAGCCAAAAGAAAGATTAAAAAATACATCCTTTTTTCTAACTTCTACTAAAGTGTCATATTGACTGAAGAAAAGTAGAAACCAACCAAAAGAATATTTTGATAGTTACCTGAGCAAAAAAACAGAACAAGAGGAGGGCAGGTGATAGCCTACAGTACAAAGGGAAGGTTATCTGAAAATGTCTCTAGTCCGTCCTACAAAAGGATAGCATAGTATTGATTATAAAGATTAAGTTTGATACTGACATTATTTTATCAAATTTCAATGGATTTAACATTTTCAAAGTTACTAAATGTTTTTCCTGGATTGTTTCCTGCTTATCTTCCTTTTGTAAATTTTGTTCTCCAGCATTATTTTATGATCTTCATAGATGTTATTTATATCCTGAGATAAATAAGATTTTCTGCACAAAACTACTCAACTTAATATCAAATATTAAGTAACTCATGCCATACATTTAGTCTGTAAATTGACATAGCCATCACATAAGAGTACAAGTGAACTTGCAGAGCAATAGCAGAAAGAGACTGTATCTCATATTATATGGTCAATTTGTCCCAAGAGGACACGGTCTGCCCTCATAGCCTTATACATCAATAATTTATAGTTTGTTTGACATGTTGTGGCAAGAATTACTGAATAATAACATCAAAGTGAATAACTTTAAAAGTCCTCACATTACTCTTTTCAAAAATAGCAAGATTGTTCCTGTCTTCAAATCCATGTGTTCTTATTATAATATGTACATTTTTGATGATTGGTAAATACAATAGCACATGGAAAATGGGATTGCATGTCTTCACGTTAATGTTTCTACCTGAAATTTATATCAAGGGAGCATGTAGACTTCCAATTTACAATCAAGTATCTTTAAACCAGTATATCCTTAAGCAAACATTAGAAAAGCAACCAAGGTGACATTTACATCAACCACCTCATTAGCAACCAGTGTCTGTAATAGTATGATATTTGTCAGAAAAATACTTACAAGTTGTTAGATTAAACATCAAATTTAATTGTCTTGGGGTCTTTTGCCATCTGATCAAATTTCCCCTCAGGTGACAGACATGTCAGTATTTGCCAGTAGAAAATATCAAACGAGGTAATACTGCTGTTTTGTGTGTGTGTGTGTGTGTGTGTGTGTGTGTGTGTGTGTGTGTGTGTGTTTCTTTTGCTTCTCCTTTCTCTTTTCCTTTCTCTTTCTGCTAGGCTAAACTTTATAAGGAAAAATAACATTCTGGTAATGATGAAAGCAATTTTCTCCATAAGAATAAATAATTCAAGTTAGACCTTGAAAACTTTAGCAATTAAAATTTACAAGTCTTAATTTAGTGGCTGTTTAAAGATATTGTACACAGTTTGCTAATTGTTTATACTTAGTTTTCCAATGTCACCACAAATGGAAATGCAAATCCAGTTATGTATCATGTTCATTAAACAATTCTCTTTAATTTATTTGAAACAGTCATTCATTTTTTTCTCCCACATTTCCTATCAGTAGAGGAAAGAAAAATGTTGAACCAACTGATAGCAATCTGGGGCTCATAAGGTTTCCCTCAACTTCTATCATCTTTCTAATGCTTTTATAAACAAGGATACCTTAAGAAATTAAACTGTATACACACTAGGCATAAATTGATTATAGACTAATAAATGTTGGAATTGCATTTAAAAATAATTAGTCTTTTAGAAAAACGACATCTGAGAAGAGAAAGAAATTGGCCATGGAAATGAAATTATTGGCTGTTTCTATTTTCTTTCTTTTCCTCTTTCCCTTTACTTTTTTTTTTTTTACTTACTGCTATTTTTATTATAATTATTAACTTTCAGATCTGTGACACAATGCTGGTAAGGTCACTGACCACTTTTCATGGACTTAGAAGAAGAAATGCAGGAACTCTAAGGCAGGTTTGCGTGGGCTTCCATAACCCAGTTGGAAGCCCTGGCTTGAGGTTGGTCAATCACTTCTTCCTCATCAGCATATTCAGCACATGCCCCTAACTGCTTCAGTAATTTGTTTCTCACGGTGTGGACCAATAGTCTTCCCCAAACTGGGAACCATATAGCTAGGCATAGCCTCTAGACCCAAGAAATTATTGAAGTTATCCAATCCAAAACCTACTTTTTCTGCCTTGCCCTCTTCTCTTTCCATAGAAACTACAAAAGAGCTGTTTGCCCACAATATTTATGCTTTTTTTTTTATTTTATAAACCTCAGTGATTCATCTTTAGTGGTCTTGTTTTCTCTCCAGGAAATGGTAGAATATCTAAATTATACCCTTTCCAGTTTCACTCACATAATCTATCTCTGGCCTCATCATAACTCACTCAAAATAATAAAGCCACTGTAGGGTTATTAAATGGCCTGATTTCAACATTCTTTTATTTCAGGCAATAGGGAGGCTTGAGAAGACAGAGGGAATCAGCAGAGAACAATTGGTCCATGGAGTAATTAGAAGACATTTGTTGATCAAGTTCACCATCTTTTGTGAGTATGGTTTTTGGTGCAAATATTTGCAATAGCAACATCCAAGAATACTGATTA
The DNA here is from genome assembly GCF_963383645.1 of Muscardinus avellanarius. Classification (NCBI taxonomy): domain Eukaryota; kingdom Metazoa; phylum Chordata; class Mammalia; order Rodentia; family Gliridae; genus Muscardinus; species Muscardinus avellanarius. The sequence continues at coordinate 24,537,496 of NC_137796.1, forward strand.
CAGATCATCATAAAGGGCATAATAGTCATAAGAATGTTTGAAATATTGTGCCACTAATGTGTGACACAGAAATATGCAGTAAGAACATGCTGTTGGGAAAATGGCATTAGTGGCAGACTTGAATCATGTAAGTTGCTACATAATTTGGGTATATGAAAGAGACATTATCTGAAAATTGTAACACAGCACACCAAAATAAAATGAGGTATGCCTGTATTTGAAGCATGCTATTTCTACTATAATTCCATTGTCGTTCAACAATTGGTGGTGTATTCCTTTCCTTTCATTTAATCATGCATTTCAGTGAGCATTTATTCAGTGACTGTCAGATGCCAATCACAGTGCTTGGCACATGAAGGAATCCCTAAGACAGAGATTTTATGTATGTAACATCTTAGTTTGTTAAAAAGGGAAAAAATACACATTTCCTATCCATAGTTTCTGGCCAGTGGAGAAATATGGACTCTCACTGTAAATCAATAAACTGGAATTTTGTCATATATATATATATATATATTCGTGTGAATATATTTATATATATTCGTGTGAGCGTCTACCTTGGGGGATGACTCATCTGGGTGTGTAATGATCTAAAATATATCTAAGTAACATATTATGGTTTAGGAGAAGAAAGAAAGAAAGAAAATATAGAGAAATGAAGCAATTGTTACATTTAAGGAACATGGCGCATATTTTGGCTCATGGTCTTGTATGAAGTTCAAAAAGCCTGAACAAGGTGTGAACCAGTCTTCAGCTGGAGAAGCAGAGAGACAAGGTACACATTTCCCAAAAAAACAATAGTTAAAAGGATCAACACCAAAAGAATTCAATACATTATTTTAAAGAAAGGATAATATCTTACATGAAATTAATAATGGTGCACTGTAAGCATCTATCATAATGAAGTTGGGAGTGATAGGGACATATATGCACAGAGCACCTGGTGAACTTTCTCCTGGCTCCCACCCAACTTTCTTCCATTCCCAGTACAAAATAGTGAGCTTGGCATTGAGAATTTTGTGCATGTACATAGTACCCATTAAAGTGTTTCCTTCATCAAGTGTCCCTCCCTCACCCACCCTCCTTTGCTATAGCTTCTCTATTACTCCAGTGGGGTCTCTCCTCCTTTACCTAGAGTCCTTCTTGCATCCCAATTTTTCCCTAGCTTCCACATATGAAGGAACACATATGACCCTTCATTTTTCATGACTGGCCAATCACAATTAGCATAATTCTCTCTAGTTCCATCTGTTTTCCTGCAATTGACATAATTTTATTCTTGTTTATGGCTGAATAAAATTTTATTGTGTATATAGCCTATAATTTTGTAATCCATTCATCTGTTGATGGACACCTAAGCAGGTTCTATAATTTGACTAGTGTGAATTGTGGTACCATAAGCTTTGATATGCATGTGTAACTATAATATTCTGATTTCAAATTCTTTGGAAAGATACCCAGGAGTGGTGTAGCTGGATCATATTATAGTTTCATTCCCAATATTTTGAGGAACCTTCACCCTGATCTCCATAGTGGCTGCACTAATTTGCAGTCTCAACAAATGATGGAATATTACCACCTATGTATCATATACAAAACAAAAAAAAAAAAGGTGAGGCTGAGAATGTAGGTTAGTGACAAAAGATGAGCTTAGCATGGATGATGTCCTGGGTCCAATGCCCAGCACAAAACTGAAACAAATATACATACATACATACATACATACATACATGCATAAAGCTAGATTATTTATTTCCTAAAACTTTTGTACAGAATGGTGACATATTCATCTCACTAATTTGTTGAACAAATGATGTAGCCCAATCTTTATCTTTGGGTCAGTAAATTCTATCTTGGTCCGAAAGCAAAAAAAAAAAAAAAAAAAAAAAAAAAAAGGAGAAGAAGAATAATAACTTGATTAAGCCCCGAGTTTCTTTTGAAAGATCCAATTGAAGTCATAATTAAAACTCCATAGCTTTGAACAGGATAACAAGCCTTGAAAAATATAGAACATTATCTTCTGGGTTAGCAACAAATAATTCACCTAATTTGTTCCCTATTAAGTCTAACTGACTCTTATTACTTAAGAGCCTAAAGGGAAAAGGGGAGGTGGTGTGAGGGGACCTAAGAAAAAGTCTTATCTTGGAGGCATTTTTTTTTAAACTTCAAACATTTTGAAGATTGAAGTTAAGGTTTTAGGCCATGTAGGGTTATGTGAATCTGACTAAGTCTTACTCAGGAAATAACAACAATAACAACAAAATACAGGAGAAGAAGAAGAAGAAGAAGAAGAAGAAGAAGAAGAAGAAGAAGAAGAAGAAGAAGAAGAAGAAGAAGAAGAAGAAGCAGCAACAGCAGCGGTGGAGGAGTAATGAATTTTTAAAGTTTGAAGTTATAATTCTATATTTATTTATTTATTTATTTATTTATTTATTTATTTATTTATTATTTTGTGGTACTGGGGATGGAACCCAGGGGCATTCTACCTCTGAGCTACACCTCCAGCCCTATTTTTTATTCTTTATTTTTATTTATTTTTTAAAATTTATTTTGATTAGTGCATTGTAATCATATATCACATTGGAATACAAGACTTGAGAGGATATACAAGCACACATCATCCATTTAGCCCCCATCCAGTCCCCATTCCTTTCCCTCCCCCTCCCTCAATCCCATGCTTGTTTGGTGATTAACTTTGATACATTTGTTTATGTACTTCCTGAATTTTAAAGAGGTTCCATCCTCTTTGTTTTATCAAGTAAAACAAGGCTGGAGATGTAATTCAGTGGTAGAGAGTGTACTTAACATGTGCTATTCCCTAGGTTCAATCCTTACACACACACACAAACACACACTCACATATGCACACATGTAAGGCCATAGCTATCTATCATCTATCTATTTATAAAAATACTGCAATTTGCAGAAATACTGGCTTTGACTTTACTGTACAAATTGAAATAAGATAGACATAGAAAAATATTTCATGACTTCATTTATATTTTAAATCTTAAAAAAATGAAAAAGGCAAATAAGGAGGGAAAGCCATATACATATAAAGAATAAAACATGACTATCTGGGGCAAGTGAGGAGAGGATGAAGGTTAAAAGTAGCCAATATGAACAATTCTGGAGATCTAATGTACAACATGGACCATAGTTAATAAACTTGGGGCTGGGTGTGGTGGCACATTCCTGTAGTCCCTGCAATTGGGAGTTGGAGACCAAAGAATTACAGTTTTGAGGCCAGCCTCAAGAATTTAGCAGGGCTCTGTAACTTTGCAAGACCTTGCTTCAAAATAAAAAATAAAGAAGGCTGGGATATATCTTGGGAAGTAGAATATCCCTGGGTTTAATCTCTATCCCCCAAATTAAAAATAATATAAAATTAAACAATAGAATTGTACAATACTTGGAATTCTTGATAAATGATTACATTTAGCTACTTTTGTCACAAACACAAAACAAAACAAAAACTGGGTCATTATGTGAGATGATAGACATGCCAATTATTTTCAGTATATGTGTTACCTAACATCATATTGTACAGCTTAAATATAAAAGTTATTTAAAAAATTATAGAAAATTATATCTCTTTAACTAGAACAAATTGAACATCAGTTTTGGTGTTTTATGTAACATCTTTTGTGAATTTTTTTGCATAAAACATGTTATATGTTCTTTCAAATCTACTCTCCCAGACATATTTTCATTCTTTATTTTTGAAATATGGTCTAAGTTGCTAAGACACTCACTAAATAGCTGAGGCTGTCCATGAACCTATGCTTCTCCTGTCGCTGCCTCTCAAGTACTATGATCACAAGTGTGAGCCATGCCTAGCTGCCTGGCTGTTATGTGTCCTTTAGTAAAAATTATGTAATTTACCAGTCCCATCCTCTATATACATGCTAAAGATTCTGATTAAATTTTGCAAATATCTCTTTAAATAAGAAATATTAAAGGATGAGTGACCTAATTGTTTGGGAAGGAGAGAATACAAAACTGGATGGGTGAACAAAATCATGGCTGTGAAGTAGTTCATTAGACATTTTTAGCAGATGAGGTGAACTGGGATGAACTGAAAGTTGACCAGCAGAGCCTTGCTCACCTTGACCTCTGAGACTGAGAGAAAGGGGGGCAGAGAAACAATGCAAGGTTACACAGGTGTGAAGTGCAAAGGGCAGTCAATCACCCCAAAGTATAATAAGTATAAAGAAGGTGATCAGAGGGAAGATAAAACTAACATGTGGAAGGCTCCCAGCCACTTTCCATACCTAGATTGACCACTCCAGACTGTCTCTGGGGCATCTCTGGATCATCATCCCATTGCCCATGGCCTTCCCATGCTCAGGAATGGCCCTTTCCAGTGGCTTTCCCCTGGAGGAGGGCCTTCCCCTTCATTTCAGGGCTTTTGTCTATAGAAAGTGCCTTCATCGGGGGTCTAAATAAACTTTCTATATTCCCCATTTTTTATTTTTGTTTGAATGCTTTTCAAGCAGATATGCAAAGACATTCTCTGACCTTTGGACAAATTTTAAAATCTCCCACCTGGAATCAGAACCAATCGTTAGTAGTAGAATAGACAGAACTTTTGTCCACAATTCTTGAGTCCACCCTGTATCTGTGTAATTTGCCATATAACATTGTCCCTCCCACTGAAACTGAAATGTTTGTCCTGTGCTTAATTTTTCAAATTAACTATTAGCATACATAACACTGCGGGCTTTGGGCCCCAGTGGGCTTTAGCCTTCAGCCTCTTGTCAAAGCTTTGAGAAGTTTCCTTGGGTCAGATTAGTTCAGGGCTCAGAAAGAATGCTGGAAGACTACAGCCAGTGCCTGGTACTGGGCTAGATATGCTGCCTCAGACATAACTAGAGATCTACGATAGCACATGACAGTTACTTTAAATGTAGGGGTTTTAGGGTATTTTTAGGGTAATTAACTATATTGTGTAACTACTGACCTAGAAATTGCTTTGGTATAAACTTTTGTGAATCTGTATATAATAACATATTCTTACATATAACATAAAGCATTTAAATCAGTGATTTCATTCTAATTTACATTTTTTATTTAACATAGGCAAATGACCAGGAGATTAATTTATTTTGTAGATAGAGAAGTCAAGGCTCAGATATTCAGCTAAGATCACAATGATTGCCTGACAGAAGCAAAATTCAAAGTCAATCTGTCTTGATTCTCAGGTTATTGCAATTTCCCATTCTCATGTACTGCTCTCTCCCCCACATTGAAATTAATATGAAAGGGCAGGATAAACAAAGAGAAAATATGCAGTGATTATGAAGTTCATTTAGTTCATAACAGATTGCTCTAATATCTCCTAAATTTTCCAGTAGGAAAACGGATCTAAAGGCTAACTATATCTTTACATTTTATAGGCTGAATGCTTTTGTTGCTGACAAGGCCTATAAAGAATTGAGTTAGAAAATGAAAATTAGAGAAGAATGAAGGCAGAAAGAAAAAAGAAAAAGAAAAAGCAGTAGCCAGATAATCCATAAACTGAAATAATCAACCCTTAATTGAATGCACATATGTAGACCAAGATGGATCCCTAAAAGCAAGGCAGTAAGCAATGATTAATGACTGGAAGGATTCAGTAAAGAATTCTTCCTGAGTTCTGAATTGTGCCCTGAATATAAAAATCTACTGGAACAGGTGACATGGTGCCAAGGGTTCCAGAGAGAAGACAGAAGAAATTACAGATCTGCCAAAAATTTATTTCCAAAGACAGAGAAAAATGGTGACGCAGTACTGTCACAAAATAGTGCAGGAAGCTTTTTAAAAATTTTTATTTTTCCTTCCGTCTGAGGAATGTTAATCCAGACTATGGTTTTATTATCTGAGCTACTGGGAGAGACAAAAATGCAATAATTAAGAAATCCAAAGGCTGTCATAAAAGACAATGTGAAGCTGGAGTTGAACAATTATTTAAAGTGCTCAGGAAGCTCAGCTCAGAACTTCAGTGTTCTGAGTATTTTCAGAGAAATGAAGAGTTATCTCAGGCAGGGAGGAAATGTTGTAACTTAGAAAAAGTAAATCTGAAAACAGGGGTATTTATTTAGTCATCAATCAAATGTATACCCAAATTCTGCAATGCTCTGAAATATAAATTCTATGAACAAAGATATATGAAGCTCATTGTTTACTCCTCCATACTCATTAACTAGTACAGTGTGTTACACAGAAAATGATTTAAAAAAAACAATAAATGAATGAATAAGTGCTCCCACTGTCGTCATGGAACTTACGAAGGAGGACGACAGTCAAATATTTGCCATATTTCTGGACTCATAATTCAAGTAATTATAAAAGAGAGGTTTATGTACATGGTTACAAGATAATAGATGCAACAATTATTCTTACACTGTCCTCACATCAGAGTTAACTGAAGAGCTTTCTAAGAACACTCAGATCTGAGATAGTGGTGTAGCCTGCCATCCCAATTCTTGGGAGGAATCAGAGGTTTGAGGCCAGCCTCAGCAATTTAATGAGACGCTCAGCTACTTACCAAAACTCTGTTTCAAAATAAGAATAAAACTGGGCTGAGAATGTAACTCAGCCTGGGCTTAATCCCCAGTACAACAATGAAGAAAAGCGGAGGGGGGGGGGAACAGATCTTTTCACCCATTTGTAATCAGTCTGTGTTTCCATCACATTGACATTTTAAAAATTTAATGTTCACAGCTGGGCGTGGTGGTGCACACTTGTAATCCACACACTTGGGAGGTGGAGACAGGAGGATCGTGCAGGTTTGAAGCCAGACTCTCTGGCTTAAGAGACCCTGTTTCCAAATAAAAATATAAAAAAATAGGTGTCTGGGAGTGTAGCCTGCAGGTAGAGGGTTTCCAGGAATCTCGGTACCACCAAGAACAAACAAACAAACAAACAAAACCAACAACAACAACAAAAAAATTTAATGTTCACTTGGACACAGTAATATATATATATATATATATATATTTCTTTATATATATATATATAGTTCTTTCTATATATATATAGTTCTTTCCATATATATACTATATATATATACACATATATATGCATATATAGTTCTTTCTTTCCATATATATGTATATATATGTATATACATACATATATACGTATATATGTATATACATACACACACACACACACAAGCGCGCGCGCGCGCACACACACACACACACACACACACACACACACACACACACATATATATATATATATATATATATATATGGAAAGAACTGACAAAGAGAAGAAGATCTGAAAACAGAGAAAGCGTTAACCAAGGCAATTGTGGTATATCTGAGGTGCGGAACTAAGGAAAGAATCTTCACATTAAGCCCATGGCTGGAAGAATCCTTGTATTCTTGACCCACTGGCCAGCGCACAACAGAGGAAGTGTGTATGGGTGAAGCTGCTGAGCTAGAGGAGCTTTTCAGAATCTGCACTTTCCGTCTATGGCACTAGAACATTCAAGTGGATTCTCATTGTCCTTAAGACAATGCAGCTAGTGAGTTGATGGGAGGCTTTTTGCCTTCTGAAATAATCACTTTCTCAGAAGGTTTAAAAATAGAATGGCAGGCATGACTATTGACAAAGAGGGCAATCAGGAGATCATCTCAGTCTTTCACACAAGAGCTTATGGCAGGTGATTGAATAAAGCAGAAGTGTCTGCTGGCTCACAATGGATGCTCTGAGTTTTTCAGTTTAATAGGTCCATTCCGGTTCTTCCCCAACTTTGCCCTTTCCCCACTCCCTACTTCCTCTTCAAGACCTAAGCAGACTTCTTTCACCAGGTACCTTCCTAAAGGAGTCCTGTGCAGCAATTGAAAGGGTTAATAGGGGCTAGATTAGTAGCCAAAGGGAAAAACAATGAGTGTTTGTAAGCTGTCATTGTTCATATCCAAGTACATTAGACTCTTGAAGTATGAGTTAGATTGAGGAGACAAGCCCAGCATGGTGTCTTATGTCTGTAATCCCACTACTTGGGAATCTGAGAAAGGAGGATCTCAGGTTTGAAGTCAGCCTCAGCAATTTAGCAAGGCCCTCAGCAACTTAGTGAGACTCTGTTTCAAAATTAAATGTAAATATAGGACTGGGAGTGTGAGAGTGTAACTCAGAAGTAGATTGCCCCTGGATTCAACCTCCAGTACCAAACCAAACCAAAACAAAACAAAACAGAACAGCTGGGGAGCCAAGAGAAAAGTGAAGTCTTTGATCAGGGTAAGGCTTGTCTCTAGTGTGTTTGTTCTACATATTATTTTGTTAGAGAAACTTTATATATTAAGAATTTGATTGGAAAGAAAAAGGAAAGGAGATGATTGTAGAATTCATGATCTTTATGTTAATGGGTAGAAAGAACCATAATCGTATTTTTAAAAGAAAACTACAGTATTTGTAATATTCCAAAGTATTTTATTATTTATTTTTGACCATCACTATAATAGTATAAATCAATAAAAACAGGTACAATTTCCTCCATTTATAAATGTAGAATTTGATGCTTACATAAAGCATAAGTTAGAACATTTTTCCTCTTAAGAGCAGATAGTAAGTATATTGAAGTTGGCAGGGTTTTTCTCCTCTGTTATCTCCACCAATGTGGCTCATTTCTGACATAGTAGTGCAAAAATAGCAGTACAGAATATATGAATGAGTGAATATGCTGTGTTTCAATAAATCTTTATTTGTAAAAAGAAGTGGCCAGAAAGATTTGGCTTATGAATAGTGGTATACAGATTTATGATGGAGATTGTCATTAGCTTGACTGTAGGTAAACAACATTATACGAGATGAAAATCAAATCATTCTTTATGAAAATCAAATTGGTTCTTTATTCTGTGATGGTCACTTTATTATTTATTTATTTATTGATTGATTGATTGATTGTGGTATTGGGGCTGGAACCCAGAGCATTCTGCCTCCAAGCTACACCTCCAGCCCTATTTTTTATTCTTTATTTTGAAACAGGGTTTCACTGAATTGCAAAGGGCCTCACTAAGTAGCTGAGGCTGTCTGGGAACCGCGATCGATCCTCCTATCTCAGCCTCCCAAATGCTGGGATGACAAACCTGTGCCACCATGGCTGGCTTGTGATCGCTACATTAAATTGATCTCTCCTGTCTGAACTTATTCTACAGAGGAGAAAACCAAGGAGCATAGTGGCCATGTGAGTTGCCTAAGGTTGCAGGGCCCTTCAGAGCCAGTATTATGACTAGAATTTAGAATAATTGAATCTCCTCTTTTATTATTTCTGTCCAAAGTCAATCACCTCCATAAACTGACATGAGTCAAGTCTAGACTCCCTATTATGTTCACTTTTTATAACATCTTTTTAAAGCAGGCTGAACCAGAAAATAATAGCAAAATAGCAGCAGAGTGGACAAAGTTAGGAAGGGCTTTTTTTTTAGTAATGCCCAGGTTCCCAAAGTGAATAATTAAAATTGTGAAATGCCTAATTTGCTCTTCTTGTTTTCTAAACTCAGTCAGCAAGTTACCTCACATTCGCAGCTTTATTTTACAGCAGGTCCTATTATCCTGGTTTTGTTGCCTTTGTTACTGATCTCTACAAGTTTGCAAGTTTCCATTGGGTGAGGGCCAGAGATACCGAAGTAACCCCCTTGAAGCTGTCCAATCTTCCAGCAGTATGACATTCCAACAAGACACAACTAAGAAGCCAAAAGTATTTCCAAGCTAACTCAAATCTTTTCTTCTCTTTGTTATAGAGTACGATGGAGGGGATCATCTAAACAACGTCACTATATTCTAATCGCTTTCTTCTTAGGCTTTGGCAGCTCAGGTATCTATGCCTCTTTCCTGGCTTCAAGACTTTTCTCCTACAGGTTTTTCATCAAAAACATAAATAAAATACAACAGGGAAAGTACTTCACAGCTGGAAGGATGGAGATAAACAGAGAAGGTAAGTAAAGCCAGAATGTTCTTCACAGTAGTCACACAATAACAGGGTTAGTCATCCTTGAATAATGTTTGCCCAGAAACATTTAATGTTGTTCTCATATAAGTATCTTTCAACATCCACAATTGCATTAGTGCAGGTACCAAAAGGCCTCTTTTGGGGACAAAGTGTCTGCTGTCTGACATATAGTATTTAATAATAAACTCAAGTATATCAGGCACAACTGATAGCCTTCTTCCACTCTTGTTATAATTGAAATCAATTCAGAAGGTATAACTGATTTAGAGTTTAGTAAACCATTCAAAAAAAGTTCTATAGGGAAATCTAATAGAGAAATTAGAAGCATTCTGTCTGATTAAAACTATGAGCGTCCGTCTACATAAAGCTGACTGACAGACAAAAAAAAAAGGTAATTACCATCAGTACAGAATCAAATGGGGGATAAGATTAAAGGATTAGATTAGAACAGCCACCTGTAAAGGCAGAATTTGGAATTTAAAGTGCACTTATCGTCAGACAAGTAACCATTTAAGATGACAATTTCGTAGTAAAGCACTTTTATGTACTTCATTTATATCAGGAAGTGAAATGCAATGAAATACTAAGAAAATGTCTTAAAGTTCAAGGTTTTTCTTAAGACTAAAAAGAACAAAAAATTAAATGGTAAAGTAATGCCAACACAGAAACCTGCATACAAATGTTTACAGCAACTTTATTCATTATTGATAAAAATAATAGCAATGGAAGACACCAATGTGAAAAGGCTCTATTTTACATGATATTATTTAAATGGCATTCTGGGGATAGCCAAAACTACAGAGAAAGCAATCTAATCAGTGGTTGTCAGAATGGGGAGGTAAAGGTAGATAAAGCACAGGGGATATTTTGAAGACAGAAAGACTATTCTAATACAGTTGTAATGATGATATTTAATGGTAATTTGTAAAAGCCAATAAAAAATTACAGCAGAAGAGTGACCCCTTATGTGTGAAAATTAAAACAGGAATCAAGTAGGAAGTCAGAGAAATCTCGGGATGAAATGCAAAATGTGACAAAGGAAGTCAACTGTGATCTAAATATGTGAATGACTTCATTTGAAAGAGCAAAGAAAAGATGTTGGCATGAATGGGTTTGGAAGTAGTGTGGTGCCTAAGACTAAATGTTAATGAATTTCTACATTAATATTGCACTCTAGAGGATAAAGTTTTGTTTTCTTTCTTTAACACAGTTAAATGAGTTCACACCTCAGAAGCCACTATATATGTATACTGGGATTGAACATTTAAACAAATAAATAGAACCCTGGTGTGGTGGCGCCAAGTGTGTAATCCCAGCATTCGGGAGGCTGAGACTGGGTGATCGTGGCTCGAGGACAGCCTCAGCTACTTATTGAGGCCCTCTGCCACTCAGTGAGACTCTGTTTCAAAATAAAGAATGAAAAATATAGGGCAGGGGGGTAGCTCGGAGGTCAAATGCCCCTGGGTTCCATCCCCAAACCCGCAAAAAAAAAAAAAAAAAACAAATAAATAGAAGATGGCAAGAGTAAGTTTTATATCAGTTGGAGTGGGAAATTACAAATGAGCAAGGCAAAGAGGATAAAATGGCCCATGTAGGAATGAGAGCTGAAAAACCAGGATAATTGTGCTATAGATAAATATTAGAGCTTATTATAGATATAGAAATACTTATTTAAATATGTGCATAAAAGTTTTAGAATATACATGTGTATCCCTTGCTCAGTCAGAAGGTGCCCAAAGCAGGAAAACTACAGAAGCAATGAGTGTAGCTACTGCACAGAAGCTGTTATCTAACATCATTTTCCAAAAAAAGAGGAGCCAAGGCTTTTTGGAAAAGCTAATAAGAGGATAGGGTAGAAAAAAATAAAAGATAAACATGAATCATCTTGTAGTACCAGAACAAAACAAAAACATTCACAATATACCTATACCTTCTACACACACACACACACACACACACACAAACACACATGCATTGATCAAAGTTTATCAATGGAACACAGGAGCAAACTGAAATAGTGTTCAGTGGTCAGAGTTAGGGTAATTTGAGCAGAGTAAGTACTGGATTTTAAATTAGAATATGACACCAGTATTCATGTGTCCATATTGTTAATTTTAATAATAAAATGAATACATAGAGGAGGGAACCCTTCCATGCAGAATACTAATGGATGTATATTAAACCTCAAGCAACTGAAACATAAACTCCAATATCATATCCTGATTGTGCATAGTCCCTTCTTTACAAAGTACATTAGGAAAATGGAGGAGGTGGGCTTTATATCAGAGGAACTTATCAATGACAAGTTTTGTTGACACTATGAAAACTTGATAAGAACTAATGAGACTAACACTGTCTTCCTCTGAAAAAATCCAAACTCCAGTCTTTTATGAGAAATAGAAAAATATCAGGTGAAAACCCTTGCCAATTCTCCTCAAAACTATAAAGGTTGTAAAAAACAAGAAGAATCTGAGAAGGCAAGACGAGTCTAAAGAGGCTTGGTAAATACATTGATTATGACATCCTGTACAAGGTCCTGGAAGGGAAAAAATAGGGAAAACTATAGCTGAATAAATTATAGACTTTGGTTGATACTAATGCATCAATATTGACTGATAAATTGCAACAAATAAACCATAGTAACAAGGTTTTAATAGTAAAGGAAACTAGATGAGATATATACAATGCTCTTTACTATCATGATATGTTTTTCTACAAACAGAAAAATGTTAAAAATAAATACATCACTAAAAAACTAAAAGATTTCAGATAAAACTGTTTTTTAATTTAATAAACATAACCCAATGTCAAAAACTAAAGCAGTAAGGCAATAAGTAAGCCATGCACTATTTGTTTAGCATTTGACAATCTGATTTTATGATCTCTCACTTCCTATCATGTAAGACATAAATTTCATGACAAGGGAATGTATCCTATTTGTCTTTATATTCTCATGGTGTCTGGCACATTAGTTTGTAAATGTAAGTGCTTGAAGGGTTTTATAAAGCTGAAATAACATATATTAATGTAAGAGTTAAGTCATAGCACTAGCTATTGAATGAATTTGGAACAAAATTCATATAAGCATTCATACTTCCTGCAAAATTTAAGAGGTATAACTTATTCTAGATGTAATGGAGCCAATCATGGTGGCTCACATCTATAATTGCAGTACTTGGAAGACTCAGACAGGAGGATCATAGTTTTAGGACCGGCCTCAGCAATATCGTGAGGCTATCAGCAAAGTAGGAAGACCTTGTTTTCAAACAAAAATTTTAAAAATGCCAGATTGTAGCTCAAAGGTAGAATACCCCTGGGTTAAATCCCCAGCATCACAAAAGAAGAAAGTGAAGACAAAGACAGGATGGTTGAACATATAACATAATCTTATTTGTCAGTAGGTATAATTAATGTGATTTTTCAGACTAATGGGAGGTTATTAAAGTTTAACCTAAAGTTTTTAGTACTACTATGTGTAAGATTTGAATAGTCTCCCAAGAAGAATTTTTCACCTGGGCACAACACTGACAAAGATATGTTATTAAAAATTATTGGCTGGGTGTGGTGGGACACACTTATAATCCCAGTACTTGGGAAGCTGGAACACGAAAATCACAGGTTCATGGACAGCCTCAGCTACTTAGTGAAGCCTTCACAACTTAGTAAGAACCTGTTTCAAAATAAAGAATAAAAAATTTGGGCTGTAGCAGTACTTCAAAATTAGAATGCTTCTGGGTTTAATTCCCAGTACTGAAAAAAATTATTTTATACTCTGTGTGACCACAATGCTTTAATAAATGTTTGTTTAAATTAATATTAGTAGACTTTTAGTATTCAGACATTGAACAACCTATATCTTCTTTGAAAGTGACTCTAAAGATATATGTTTACAAGTCAATTTTATTCAAATGGATGCCTCTTTACATATAACTTACTTTTTGGCTGGTGAACATAATTCACTTTGCTAATCTTGGAGCCTAGCTTTCCACTATCTCTATGTCAAACTGTTTTGTTAGTATTTAAAAGTCAAAATGATACACAATATGATGTGACACTATAGTGCACTAATAAAAAAAGTAAAAATACATACTGTACCTTCTACTTATAAATTGTTTCCTAGGTCATATAATTGGATGTAATAAAGAAAGGCCAAAGTAAAATATACACAAAACAAACAATAAAAAGTGTAAAAAATTGCATTCTACTATCTCCTAAAGTAAAACCATAGCATTTCTTTCTAGATATACTACTAGTTTTTATAATCCCATTTCACACATAGGAAACTTAATTTTTTCTTCCCTTTTACATATAACAGGCATATTTATTTTTCTTTCTTTCTTTTTTTTTTTTTTTTTTTTTGCAGTACTGAGAATTGAAACTTGGGGCATTCTATCTCTGTTCTACACTCCTAGCCCTATTTTTTATTCTTTCTTTACTTATTTTTATTTCTTTATTTTTGGTGGTACTTGGGTTTCTGGAAACCCTTCTACCTCTGGGTTACACTCTCAGACATGTTTTTTTGTATTTTTATTTGGAAACAGGGTCTCTTAAGCCAGAGAGGCTGGCTTCGAACCTGCACGATCCTCCTGTCTCCGCCTCATAAGCGCAGGTATTACAAGCGTGCGCCACCACACCCAGCTTTATTCTTTATTTTAAAATAGGGTCTTACTAACTTGTGGAGGGCCTCATTAAGTAGCTGTGGCTGGCTGCAAGCCTGAGATTCTCCTGTCTCAGCCTCTTAAGTACTGAAATTACAAGTGCCACAACACCCAACTCGTTCTTTCTTAAACACTGGAGAACATTATGCTAAGTGAGACTAGTCAGGTACAAAAAGTAAAATATCATATATTTTCTATAATATGCTAAAGCTAGGGAGAAAAAAATGTTATAGGAGGAACTCTAGAGAAGGAAACAAAAATCATAGATAAGCAAATAAGGTGACTTAACTGAAGAGGATAGCAGAGGAGAGGAGGGAAATTTCCTAATTTGTATATTCACAAACATATTAAAGTCAACTACTAAGTAAAGCATGACAAGGAAGAAGGAGGAGGGAATGGGGTGGGAATTGGGGATGGCCTAAATAAGTGATGTGTGCATGTATGCCTCTACCATCTTGTACTCCATTAAGACGTATGACTACAGTGCACAATTAAAAAATATAAAAAAAACTGTTCAACAACAAAATAAAAAAGGTAGGGTTAATAGAACCTTACTCTAAGCATTTAACTACTTTTTAAATAAAACCATCTATATTACATAAAAAATAATACTCTAAGCATTTAACTACTTTTTAAATAAAACCATCTATATTACATAAAAAATAATGTATTCTACTTTATTAACATTTCCTTAATTTTTCATCATGCACTTAATAAGTTTATTTAAGTCTTTTACTTTTACAGCAATGTAGTGAAGACCTTCCTTTACTGACAAATATGTGCAAATATATAGAACCCATTTTACATATCTATAGAATTCATTCTTAACATTTTTGCTACAATATGTGCATTTTAATTTTGAATATTTACTGAAAAATTGATCTCAAAAGAGATTCCAAGAACGAAGAGTCTTATCAATAGTGTCTATATTCCCACATTCTTAAAAAGGTAATTTCTTATTTTAATTCAGACCATGATTTAAATATAATATTTAGGAAGATGGCAGCAGCTGTAGCCGCAGTGAAGACCGCAACTGCAGCGGCAACAGCTGGTGGTGGCCTAATAGGTCACGTATTCCTTTTAGAAACCCCAGGCAACAGATTTTGGTTTAATATCTGATTGGGACAACATATAGAGACATTTCCAGCCAAATAAAATGTAAGAGAGAAGAGATGGAACAAGATGGTGGTGTCAGCATTGGCAGCCAGTATTCAGCAGAAGCAGACAGATCCAATCCAATCTGCCTTGAACTGTTGGAGAAATCTCCTGAAAATAGACTGCTTCTACCCCACATGCTCAGGTACTCTGGACAACATACTATGTAAGAAAAATTATCGGGAGGAGAACCAAGATGGCAGCAGTGGTGGTGACAGTGGTGGTGGCCAGTATTCGAGAAAAAAAGAGATTTATTATAATTCACTCTGAACTTTTGAAGAAATCTCCCCAAAAGTATACTGCACCTGCCCCACATGCTCAGAAACTCTGGACAACATACTATGTAAGAAAAAAGTTGGGGTGCATCAGATGGAGCCCTGTATAGCCTGGGAGGCCAGTGCCACACATCCCAGTAGACAAGGGCACTCCTGACCGCCACGTTCCTCTGCACAGTACTGGGTGCTGGAGTGCCCCTGGAGCAGCAGAACCCGCTCTCTGTGGTAAAGCTGTGGGCTTCTGCTCTTGGTGGGGAGATAGGACCCATTGCTGCTAGGTGCTTGGACCCTATTTTGCAAAGGACATGTACTGTTTTAGGGGGGGAGATGCCAGTGGCTGCGCCACAGTGGCAACAAGGGCTGCAGAGGTGATGGTTGACAGCAACCGAATAGGACATGCATCCCTCTGAGAAACCCAGAAAAACATATTTTGGTTTAATACCTGATTGGGACAACATACAGAGACATTTCCATTCATGAATTCCTATCTGAAATATAGGAGAGAGAGTGGAATATGGTGGAATTAGAGGCAAGATGTCAGCGTGGCGCCTGCCACTGCAGGAAAAGTGATTTTTGGACAGAAAACTTTATAGAGATCACAAAGTAGACTGCTCCTGCCAAACCTACACAGGAATTCTTAAAAACAACATACTCTAGAAGAGACAAAGAAGGCGGTGGTGGTGGCGGCCAATATTCAGGAGAGGCAGACAGATTCAATCGAAACCACCTTGAATTTTTGAAGAAATCTCTCCAGAAGTAGATTTCTCCTGCCCCACATACTCAGGAACTCTGGAAAACATACTATGTAAGAAAAATTTTTGCGGAGACGACTCAAGATGGTGGTAGTGGCAACGGCCAGTATTCGGAAGAGGCAGACAGATCCAATCCACCTTGAATTTTTGAAGAAATCTCCCTGTAAGTAGACTGCTCCTACCACACATGCTCAGGAATTCTGGGCAACATATTATTTAAGAAAAATATCTGGGGTGAGTAGGAGAGAGCACTGCCCATATGGTCAGCTGGCTTGCTGCTCCAGATGTTCCAGGAGACCTCTGAGCTGATGACCTCCATGCTTCTCTGCACTGTGCTTGGAGGCAGAGGTATGTTTGGAGCAGTGGATTCTGCTCTGAATGGTGAGACTGTGGGCCTCCACTTTAGATGGGGAGATAGAATCTATTGATGCTAGAGATTCAGGCTCCAAGCTTCTGCAAGTGACACATGTTGTTTTCTCCTACTAAAACAATATATGCATGTGTGTGTGTGTGTGTGTATATATATATATATGGAAGCAAAAATGGGAACCTCATTAGATGTCCTGCCCATGGTAATGGGAAACAGAGACTACTGTGTGCTGGGGCCAGGGCTGGAGTCAGTGAAGCCAGGCCCTGAGCCTGCCACACGGTGAGGCTAGGTCTGGAGCAGTGAGACCTGGCCTGGAGCCTGCCATGTGGCAAGGCCAGGACTGGAGCCAGCAAGGCTGGCCCCGGAGCCTGTCACACAGGTGGGCTGGGACCTGGGCTTGTTCCACAACAAAGAGCCAGGAGGTCCCTGTGACCTTGTGGCCGGAAGCACTAAAAGCTGCCACGGCCTCACTTCATCTCTCAGCAGATTCCCAGATCCAAGTGATCTCTATTAAAAAAAAAATTGGTTGTGAGTGGATCATCTTGTCAGAGTTACTGACCTACAGGCATTTAGGATTGCAGTAAGTGGTAATGAGTGTGAAAATTAAAAGAAGGACTTCCAAGGAAGAAATAAACTGTAATTGATCGGATGTGGAGAAATAAAAGCTCTAATACATTGTTGCTGAGATTGCAAGTTTGTGCAACCACTTTGGAAAACAGTATGGAAGATTCCCCAGAAGAAGGAAAATGAATTTACCATATTATCCAGCAATACCACCTCTGGGTATCTACCAGTAAGAACGAAAACTAAAATACCAAACTAATGCATGAGCAACCATATTAATAGCTGCACATTTCATCATTGCCAAAACTGTGGAACCAGCCAAGGTGTCCTTCAACAGATGAGTGGATTACAAAAATATGGAATGTGTTCACAATGCAATTTTGCCCAGCCATAAGGGAGAACAAAATTTTGGTATTTAGAGTGAAATGTCACAAAAAATAAGAAATCAGATGCTTTTCCTAATGTGCAAAAATTAGGGAGAAATGGGTAACAGAAGGAAATCTAGATGAAGAAGGGACCCTATAGAGGAGCAATTAAGGTGATCTGAGAGGATAGGAGGAGGAAGAGGAAAACTCTTTAATGCAAATAATGTGCTTAAACATATCAAAGTTAATCAGGAAACCAAGCATGGGAAGGCAGGAGGGGGAGGGAAGGGGTTAGGGATTGGGTAAGGGCTGATTGGGTGATGTATACATGTATATTTCCACAAGATTTTTATCCCATTAAGATGTATGACTACAATGCACCAACAGAAATTTATTTACAAAAATAAGATTACAGATATGAACAAAAAGCAAGTAATAATTATTTGAAATTATATGCTTCATGTGTGTATTGGTCTTGTAAAAGCCAGATAGTTTATTTAACTTTCTTCAATAACCTGTTTTTAAGGCTCTGGCTTTTCCACAATAACCCTGGATAAGATACCCATGTATCTATACTTTTGAATAAGACTTCTTTCTTTCCTATGCATGTCCACACATATGAACTCTGGTTTGTGTTCTGCCTGATAGGAGGTATGGTTTTTGGAAGAGGAGAGCATTATCAACATTCAGCACAGCAGGAAAGGAATCTGAATTCCTCTTTGTCTCACTGCCTGGTCTCCTGCTCAGTACCCACCATAGGCCAAACCCAGAAAAAATGAGAGAGCAAGAGGGTATAGTTGGTGATAAGTCTTTAGAAGTTAGCTTTCTGAAGCATAAAGCAGGTTCAAAGAAGGTGCAGAGAAGATCTACTGAAACATAAAAAATGCAGCATATGGCCTCTAGCTTTGCTTCTTGGTCTCAGAAATACCTTGGTTATTTGGGGTCTTTTGTGATTCTATACATATTTCAGAATTTTTTTATTTTATTACTGCAAAAAATATCATCTAAAGGGTTTGCTTTGAATCTGTGGATTGCTTTGAACATTTTAACAATATTAGTTTTCTTCAATCCACAACCACAAGATGACTTCATTTATTTGTGAATTCATGTGAGTGTGTGTGTGTGTGTGTGTGTGTGTGTGTGTGTGTGTGTGTGTGTGTACTAAGGATAGGACCCAGGAGCCTTCTACCTAAGAGCAGCTCCCAACCTCTTTTTTTATTATTTTGTTTTGAAATAGGGTCATGCTACATTGTGGTGAGCTTTACTAAGTTGCTGAAATTGGCTTCAAACCTGCAATTCTCCTGTCTCAGCCTCCCAACTACTGGAATTATAGGCATGCACCACCACATCTGGATGACTTCAAATTTTTTATTGGTGTTTTAGTTTTTAATGTACAGGTAATTTTTACCTCTTGAATTAAATTTATTCTTAAGCATTTTATGATATTATGAATGCTAATCTTTCCTTGATTTCTTTTTCCAAGTATGATGCTATTTTGTAAGCAGATGTTATTGACTTATGTATATTGATCTTATATTCTACAGTTTTGTTAGTTTAATTATGTAGTGTTTTTGTTCAAGTTTGGAGATATCTACATATAGAATCATTTATTCTTCAAATAGAGATAGTGTTACTTCTTGTTTGTTTTTCTTGTCTAAGTGCTCTTGATAGTACTTCCAGTTCTATTTTGAATAAATATGGCAAGAATGCATCTTTGTCTTGAACCAAATATATAGGAGAAACTATAAAAATTTTACCCATCAAATTTGTTAACATCTGTGGGTTTTCATAAGTGGATTTTATTATGTTGAAAAACCTTGCTTTTACACCTATACTTTTGAGAGTTTTTATCAAGAATTAATGATGAATTTTGCTGAATGCTCTTTCAACATCAATTGATATGATCATGTGGCTTCTGTTATATGATGTATCACATTGACTGATATGCATATGTTAAACCAATCTTGCATGCTAGGGATAAATCCCACTTGATCATGATGTATAATGCCATCATTATGTTGATGAATTTAACTTTTATTTTAGTATGGATTTTTGAATCGTTGTTCATCACTGAAATTGGCCTACTATTTTTTTTATCTTAAGATGACTTTGTCTAACTTAGTCATCAAGTTTGTTGTATGTTCACAAATGTGTATGCCATCTTCTTGCTATCTTTCTTCCAGCCATATTAATCTAGAATGAAAAGAATAATGAATATAAAGTTTTATGTTTGAAAATGTTGGAAGTAAAGTTTTCAGTGTCATGATCAGATATTTCTTTGAATTTGAAATTCTCTAAGAGTTTATTTTAACCACTTCATTTTTAAAATGGAAAACTGTAGACCTAGAAAAGTGACTTGTTAAACTATAGATCTAGCAAGAGAAAGTGCTGAGCCTAAACACGTAATATTGATCTCCCCTAGGCCTCTGAGCTTTCTCTTCACCTATTCATAAAGACTGACTGAGAAATTTACATTTTTACAGAGAAGCATTAGTTTTATGGTTAGTTCTTTGGAACAGCTTATTTTGGAGTATCCTATGCCTATTTTTGAATAAATACATTATCATTTATAAAGGAATAGATAGAAATATTTCAGGCCATTCACTTGGGAAACCACTCCAATATTACACATTTTTGGACAGAATATTAGGCTTCTGATAAAAACTATGATGAAGATGTTTGTGCTAAATAAGAATATGAATGTATATGTATTCATATTTATGTGTGTATATATACATATACGCCTATTTATATTTACATACATTTTACTATGTTGTAACAATAAAATCAAATACATCATAAAGCAAAAGCAAAATCCGTAAACTTTTTTGAAACAGGACAAAGTACATAGATTTTGACATGGGCATTTTTATTGTACCATTATTCATTATTGATTTGAATGTTTAAGAAAAATCAAATGAAAATCACTTTAATATTACACATCTTTCCACCATTTTACATATAAACAATTTCAGGATATCAGATTATGTCTAACTGTTAGTCTTATTTAAAATTTATTTTAGGTTCAGAAGAAGGTATAGTAAGAAAAAAAAAGATGTTGGAATGGAACAAAATGCTTCTGCTACACTGGACCATGTGACAGAGAAAGTGAACACAGTGAAACCATCCCTGAGCTGAGAGAAAGAGACACATGAGAAAGGATAGCCTAGATTATGTAA
Source organism: Muscardinus avellanarius (assembly GCF_963383645.1). Taxonomy (NCBI): domain Eukaryota; kingdom Metazoa; phylum Chordata; class Mammalia; order Rodentia; family Gliridae; genus Muscardinus; species Muscardinus avellanarius. Next base: position 24,558,757 of record NC_137796.1, read on the forward strand.
GGTACAGGAAAAGGTAGAGAGTGCTTGCCAGCTCTATGATTCTGGTCTGCATAAAGCCTAAATGTACTGTTACTCTTACAGTGATATAATGCTATTCAAAACATATTTTTACAAATATAATTGAATGTGCTTTACTAGGTGTGCCTCTCAGCTGCCTATCAGTGTAACAAAATACCTGGAATACACAACTTATAAAAAGGAAAAGTTTTCTTTGGCTCACAGATTCAAAGATTTAAATCCAAGATCCCTTGGCCCAGTTTCCTCTAGGCCAGTAGCAACTCAGTAGATCATGTATCATGGTAGAAACACATGATAGAGAAGATTGCCCATCTCATGGTGGGTGGGAAGCAAAGAAGAGTCAGAAAGGGACAGGGATACAACATCTCCTCCAAAGGCATGTCCTTGGTGACCTTTCTCCTATTTGGCCTTCTACCTAGTAAAGATTCCAAACCTTCCAAAATAGTTCTATGGACCAAGAAACTAGTGTTTGACATGGAGGCCTCGGTGGAACATTCAGATCTGTAATATTAACAGTGGATGTCATGTTTTAGTATTAAAACAGATTTGGGTAATATAGAATTTATCTTCATCCTTAATACATTTTCTTATACCCCACATTTTGGTAACATTAAATTTATTTTTTCGACTGTAAAGGTAGCTAGGTTTTGGAAAGCTCTAAGTAGCTGAAGGAAACACCAGAAAAATTTGTGTAAACTTTCAAAGAAAGTAGAAATGGCTTTCTAACAGATTGTTGAATCCAGAGTTTCCCTTCTATAATATAGGTACATAGACTGCAAGTATTTTCTAAATTATAAAATAACACATGTGCTTATTGGTTTGTTTTATTATTGTTTTCACTGTCACATTATTAAGTCCTAAGATTTTTTTTCCCCCTGAAGACAGGCCCTTTGCAGGAACATAATTATAGAATCAAAAAGGTCTTAATGTCCTCTAACATTGTGTGATCGGTATAAATGTTCAAAAGCTTTGATGAATTCTCAAAAGCAAGATTAGAGAAGCAAGTTGTCAGGAGCTCTCAAATCATTTAAGTGCAAACTCTTTGTGAACACAGCCACTGTTTGAGGTACCTGTGATCTAAAACACATTAAAGTTTTGGAATATCTTGACCATCCTTTGGCTAGAAAATAAAGGCTTCAAATCTAGGCTCTTTTGCTCTTCTCTTGGGATAATATCCACAAATAAATGTTGGTTGGAGAATTCCAAAACAACTCTACAATGTAATTTTTAAATGAAAAATAGAAATATTACAATAAAAGTAAAGGATAAATTAAAGGATTGTTATGCTTGTAAAAATCCTAAAATATCTCAAGCTACTTTCAAAAATTTTCCACCCCTAAAAATTTTAGAAATGATAAAGGTCACATCAAGGTCAGGAATATAAAAGTGTCTTCTTCAGAGCCATGCAACTAAGTCCAGTGACTAGATAGGTCTGCAGGATTTAGCATTTTGCTTAATGGTCTCTTCAATAAAGAAGCACACTCAAGCTTTAGTCATACCAGGGTGTTCATCACAGGAACCACTGGACTCAAGTGTTTCAGCTCCTTCATACCAAGAATAAAATTTTTCTAGAAGTCTTGTTGCTATAACTTGTCCAACGGTGTGTTGTTTCTTATTTGTTTGGTTTGGGCCAAACATAGTCTTTGAACTATTTTTATTGGTCCTGGGGGCTGGAATGTATCTCAGTGTCAAAGTGCTCGCTTTGCTAGTGCAACACCCTGGGTTCAATCCCCAGTGTCAAAAAGGCAAAAAGGAGACCAAAAAGAAAAATTCAAATTTTGTTGGTCCTTAATGTTGAAAGATAAAGGTTGAATCCAGAACAGGCTGAATTTCTGGCATCTTACTAAGAATCATAAACTCTGTCAGTATCTGGCTGGCATTGCTAAATTTGAGGTACAATAATAGAATCCCTAACATCAAAATTCTAGAGATCTAATTCTCCTCTATCCCCAGCCTGCTTAAATCATTTCACCTATTTACCTGGCCTGGTGTTTGATATTTTCTTACATTTCATGTCATTAACTTCATATCATATTGGCATTTCTTTGGGAACGTCTCTGTTATTATTCTGTATACACTGCTCTCTCTATTATACTGTAGTGGCTAAGAGTATGGACTTTGGAGTCATCATACTTTGATTAAAATTCTGGCTTTATCACTTACTAGTAGCATGTATTGGGGCATAATACATAACTCTCTCAGTTTTTTATCTACAACAATGGGTTTGGTATATTTGAGTTACTGTAAACATTCATTGAAGTAAAAATAAAATATATATTAGCCAGAAAATGTTCCATTTTTTATGTGTTAGCTACTTTTATGTTACCTGCTTAGATCTGTCTATTGCTCCATAAAATGCAAATTTTACTCAAAAAGCAAACTCAATATAAAAAAATTCTGGATGCCTCTATGTACATTTCACTCTACTCAAAGAACACATACTTTTTGTAATAGTCAGTCTTACTGTTATTATATTATCAGTATTAATATCTAAGTGAGAATATTAAGACCTTATTGTTTTTCTTTATATAACTTTATTCTGATATAGTAACAACTAAATAGGTTAAATTTGTAGGGCAAATAATCCTCAGAATATTGGGCCAGCTAAATATATGTCAAATAAACTAATATCTTGGGAAGATCCTAAGGTCTCTCAAGCTACTTTCAAACATCTGTTTTCTCTTCTCTTCTTTCTCTCTCTCTCTTTCTCTGTCTCCCTTCCTTGCTTCCTCCCTTCATCTAGGAGGTACCAGAGATTGAACCCATGTGCATTCTACCTCATACTTTCAATTTTTTGTATTATTATTATTATTATTATTATTATTATTATTACTCTAAAATTGAACCCGAGGTGTGTTCTACCTCTGAGTAATATCCCTAGCTCTATTTTAATTTTATTTTAAAGCTTTATCTCACTAGTTGCTGAGGGCCGTGAGAATGGCAGAGACTGTCCTCAAACCTATAATCCTCCTGTCTTAGTCTTTGAAGTACTGGAGTTACAGGCATGCACCACCATGTCAGGCTCTTATTTTATTTTTGACTTTGAAATAATTGCTGAAGGGCTCACCAAGTTTCTGAGACTGGCATTGAACCTGTAATTTTTCCTGTCTCAATCTCCCAATACTGAGATTAGATACATGCACTACCAAGACTGGTTCTCTTTTTAAAAATAACATAATGAATATGGTAACAATCTGATACACATACCAATATTATCATATTTTCTGCTTGTGGCAGTCAAATCAAATCCATCATAGTACTCTTTTCCAAAAGACTAATATTTGGCTTCATAATCTTCATGAAAGTGGGTCAGAAAGGCACTAGTGAATGGACCTACCTATCAAAAACCAGGATTTAGCTATTTTTCTACTTATTATCCGTAATAGAATTTTTCCATACAAGTTTAAAATCTAAAATCATCTTCAATTTCTTTCTCTCCAATTCTAACACATTTTCAATATGCTATCAATTAGATTCCTATAATGGTGCCCAGGATTGTCTCTTGAAGTTGATTCTTCCAGTTTGTGTTGTTATTGCTGTGGCTTGGGGATTCATGGTCTCTCGCTAGGGGTAGAAATGCTAGCCTCCTGACAGCTTTCCTGCCTCAAGTGCCCTTCAATTGAGACTGCACTAATTGGTTTTCCAATAATTCATTTTGTAGTGATGTTCCTTTTTTTTTGCTATCCTTTCATATCAATTCTGTTTCCAACACAATTATGGCCTGATCATTTCAGTATACAGAGCCTCCCTTGATCAGCCTGAAACTTCCATCTGCAATCTCATCTCTAACTGCTGAGCTGTAGTTTCTAAGTCTGGCCAGTTACTTTACACCCTTTCTTCAAAGTTTTTTTTTTTTTTCCTGTAATTTTTTGGGTCTTTGCTCATGCTCCCTCTTATCTGCACATTTAGAGTATATATTAGTCCTAATGCCATCTTCTGAACTGAGTGTGGTGAAGCATACTTGTAATTTCTGTACTAGGGAGGCTTAGACAGAGAATTGCAGGTGCAAGGACAACTTTAACAATTTAGCAAATTTCGTTAGCAAATAGGCAAGGTCTTGTTTCAAATTTTAAAAAACAAATAAATAAAATAGGGCTGAAAGCATAGCTCAGAGATAGAATGTCTCTGGATTCAACCTCCAGTATCAAAACACAAAACAAAACAAAGCAAAACAAACAGAACCATCCCTTCTATAAAGTACCTATTTGTATGTAGTAAGAATTTTGCAGTAGTCTTCTGTATATATTCCCTCATAGATGGTAATTTTGTACTAATTAGCGATAGTGAATTAGCTAAATTTTAATATAGCTAATTTTGTGTGACTCAAACTATAAAAATGAAGAAATTATGTGTTAAGAAACAATTTTATGTACCTAGTTTGACCATACCTACCTACATTCCCATGTATCTAATATATGCAATAGTCACAAGTGGAAGCAGAAAAAGAGATAGAAAAATAAAATTAAACTAAGTTGTTTTGGAACTTTGTGGCAATTATAATCAAATACTACATGGAAAACTAATACAAAATAAGACTTTTGATTGAGATAAATATACTTATTAATTTTTAATTATTCAGGTTCCTATGCTTCTTAGAACAAATATAGAATTAAGTTTAATCTAATAAATTATAATTTTAGTCTATATATTTTTATTCCCTATTTTTTAAAAATAAAGCTTACTGCAATATTAAGAAGACACAGTTTAAAAACATCACTAGAATTAGGATTTCTATAATTGGCCTCGGTTAGATAGTGGCCTCTAATCTTAATCTCCTAGAATAAATACTTATCACTTTGAGCCTCTTATTTTGCTTGCTCTTTGCTCAGTTTAATTTAGAGCAGGACAAACTATAAAACCATAGATCAAAGAGTTATAAGAGAAAGAGAATCATACATCATTATTTTGCTATTCTGTCACTCATTTTCAATGGCACCCTTTATTCATTATTGTTTACAGTAAATCATGTAAATAGGTGATTTTTTTTAGTTAGCCATTCTGAAAAGAAAATGTTTTTATTTATTATTAGTAAATGTTTAAGACAATAATGTTTCTTTAAACCCAAATGTGGTATGATCAAATAGGAAGCCAGCCAAAATTAATGTGAGAACTATGTTGCAGCTCAGGTAGTTATTGTCTGTAGTATGTTGTGAAAAGACTTGAGATAAGTTCTTACAGCAGAGATCTAAAAACAATAGACATAACAAGGAAGGAAATAATTTACTCAACCTATACTAAGAAAATAGTACAGGGGAACATTAGCTGTGAAGGTTGGAGGAAAATATGTCAGAAAGCCTTAAATGTCTGAGTTTGAACTGTTGATACATGTACATACATATCTGCCATGCAATATTTTCATAACACAGCCACACATTTCACATACTCAAACTTATACTCTGCAATCTCGCCTTAGAGGAACAGTCATTATAGCATTTTTTATTATTATTTTTGCCTCTATCAACCTGGACTCTTTTACTTGCATGAAGAAAAATATGAGAATGTAATATATTAGTCTCAAATAATTCTAAGTTCAGTTGACATATCAGAAAATGTACAATGAATTATAACTCTAGCAAAATAGCCACTGATCATGGACATATGCTACTAAAATATTTAGTAGGGAAACTAATTTTGTCCTTCCCCATTGACAATTTTAAAGACTTAGATATTGAACATGTGTTACATTACAATAATATACTGATATTTTTTTTAATTTCTGTGCATTTTGTAAGAAAAAAAAAAAATATATATATATATATATATATATATATATATATGACTTTGGATACTAAGCTTAATAGGTAATTCATGCAATGAGAATTAAGCTAGGTAGTGAACTCAAGACAATTTCATCAGACAGAGTTGCTCACTCAAGTCACTGAAAAGCCAATGTATTTGAACCAGAGGAATGATTCACCACACGAGTGGATAATGTCACAGTACAGAGAACACAAGGAGACGATCTCAAATGCTTCTTTAGAGGAGTTACAACTAATACAATGTGCAAAAGTTGGAAAAACAGTAAAATCACACTGCTCGCTTCAGCGGTATCCTCAGTGTAGCAAGAGCCCTCTTAGCTTGCCAACTGTAGTCAGTCTGGTTCCTTTGTATGCCTTCTAGGTTTGCCGTTCATCATACGTTTATGACATCCATTAAGTAGGCTTGATACAAATCAGAGACTACAGATGATATTTGAACATTTTCACAACCTAGTGCTTAAAATGTTAATTCATTCTTGCCTAGAAGCAACTGAAACATCTGGTCCTGCTTCCAAGTGAAGTCACTGGTGTAGTTCACCTCCAGAATGGGAATGTGATGGGCAGGCTGGAGGGTAAACCAGTGGCATATGTAATAGAGAGGAGGTGCCATGAGAAAAGGAAGTAGACATTTCAGCAGCGTGCTTCCTGTCCAAAGAGTGGAATGTCCATTAGTTCCTATTTCATTTCTTAAAAATAAAGATTCTCATGCACTTCAAAGAACATTTTGACTTTTGCCTTTGAATATCTAATAAATCATATTATTTTTTGCTGATGAGGAATCTATCAAAATGATTTGAAAGTAGCAATGTGGATCTTTTATACCACATACCTTTTCACCATACCCAAAGTTGAGCACTTGAGTTCAAATCCACTGAAAAAGCCTTAGGCAGTAACTATTAGAACTCTGAAATGGCTTGAAGTTTTAGAGAAAAGAAAATAAGAAGAGATATTAATATTAAAACTTGAGCTGAGATTCTGAAAGCCCCAGGAAATGGGTCCCAGCCAACAAAATGGGAATCGTAGTGCTGGCAAAGTCATCCTCATTCTCTATCATTTCTATCTGTTCTTTTTTTCAGTTTTTATAAGGATGAGGTACAAGCAAGATATTTCTCTTTGGAATGGTGGTAAAGGCTTTTTATTCTTTGGATTGGTTCGATATATGCTAGTATATCTTATTTAATTTCTGCTTTAACCACTGCAACATTAACTAAAAAAAAAGAAAAAAATAGAGATTTGTGTCTAATTTTTATTCATTGTATGTCACCAGCATGTCAAATATTGCCTGAAACAGTTTAAAGACTCATTGATTCAGCTTAGGATTTATGGTATTTTTTATCAGGAAGATTATTTTTCAATATTAAAAGTTTATTCTATTTCAAATGTAAAAAACTAGCTTATACTCAGGCTGTAATAATAATAATAATAATAATAATAATAATAATAATAATATGGATAAGAAAGCAGGTTCAGCAGCCTTTCTGTATTTATTATACAACTAGCCTGTCTTGTTTCTATCTTATTTTCTTTAATTTCTATATTCTCATATGTAACTCATGAGAGTTAAATAATATAATTCACCCTCAGAGGGTACTGGCTGTGTAGTATAAATACTAAATATTTATTTTACTTTTTGTTAATTTTTTATTTTTTGATTTGGCATGTATCCATATAGTAAGTGCTATATGTGTGATTGCATACAAAGGGCCCAAAATGCTAAGATTGACTTCCTTTTTTTCTGTGTATTAATATTGAAAAAAGTCACCAAAATTCTAATGTATTTGGGGTAAAAAGTAATATTTAATTCACAGGTAGTATCACTCAAATTCGATTATCAGATTAACAATATCACTTACTTACTGTAAGTTACCCACATGCTTGGCATTGGTGTTCTGTAATAAATAATGTTTGGTGTCAGACCACCTATTCATCATTACTTAATTGTATTCTTTGGACTCTAAGGAAGATAAAAAATATTTAAATTTGTTTGTTCCAAGTGTTTGCTGAGTGACATAGGTTTTAATCAAAGATAGATTTCAGAAGGCAGAGCATTCGAGAGTTATTAAAGTGACACGTGGCTCAGGTTTTAAATAAAAACAAGAAGAGAGAGTTTGATGCAAAAGACATTTGAAGCAAATTACCCATATAAAAAGAATAGCATAATTTGTTTGTTTCTAGTTTTCTTTCTAGGAAAGAAAGAACCCACTAAAATGGAAACTATACTCTCATTATTCTTTTCAGTCCTAAATAATCACCTTTGGCATTTTATTTGTTATAATTCTTACATATAAGTGTTTAGCAAATCTTGACCTCTAAGGCCAGGTTTCAACATGATAGAAACTTGAAGTTCAATCTGAAGTTGCCTACACTTTGCCTGTTTTATAAGTTGTTCAGCTACAAAACAAATACTTGCAATTCATTTCATAGGTTCCTTTGAACATACAATAAGATGACTCACATTTGTTAGCTGAATGTCTCCTGTACAGATATGTCATACATGAGCCTTCCACTTTCTGTAATTTTGTAGGTTGGAACATTCCTCTCTATTGAACATTCTCTTATTGTTCCTGGTGAAAGTAATGACAAACTATTTCGTCTCATTTTTAGGAATTTGAATTCATTGTCTTCTGGACCAGCCAAGCTGGCAAGGGATCTGTCCACAACAGGGTCTGCATTAGAGAATTTCATTAACAAACATCAATGTTAATAACTAAGCCAAAAATGAGAAACAGGGAGGAGAGAATGGGGCAGGAATTGGATAAGGGTTAATTGGGTGATGTGTGCATGTATGCCTTCACCATCTTGTACCCCATTAAGATGTATGTCTAGAGTTCACGAATAAAATATTTAAAAAACAAAAACAAAAACAAAACAGGGTCTGCTTCCTATAGGTAGAGGCAATGATATGATCAAAGGAATGTGAGGAACTGAATCAGAGGAGAAACTTGTGAGCATTGAAGGCAGCACATAAAGAAGCAGGCATAAAAAGCAATTGAGTAGACCCAAGAATGAGAAGCGTAAATAAATGAGAAGGGGAAGCTGGACAGAGTATTCATGAAAGCAGGTAAGAGCAGGCTTGCAATTGAACAACAAAATTGTCTGAACTATGTTCCCTGCATGTATCAACATATGCTAGCGGGCATCGTGACGCATGCTTGTAATCCCAGCATTCAGGAGGCAAAGACCAGAGGATCGCGGTTCGTGAACAGCCTCAGCTACTTAGTGAGGCCCTTCACACTTTAGTGAGATGAGACTCTGTTCAAAATAAATAAATAAATAAATACATAAATAGTACCAGAGGTGTAGCTCAAAGGTAAAATGCCTCTGGGTTCCATCCTCAATACCAAAAAAAAAAAAAAAAAAAATGCCAGTGAATCCCATTATATTGTGTAATTGCAATGCACCGATAGGAAAAGAAATTGTGTTCCCTTAATGCATTTTGTGGTGCAGAGGAATTGACCAGTTTGAAAATGCTAGAGATAAAAGAGGTATGTACTGAAAAGTAATGTAACTAAAACAATAGAATACAGAAAAATAGAGACAGTATGAACATAATAACTTTCTGAGGCAGTCAAATACCTAGCAATAGCGATATCCCTCTAAATATTCAGGCCTCAAAAGTTCAGGTATGTTGTATAGCTCAACAGTCCCAGCTAAAACACCTTCTTAGGAATTTATAGAACCTACCCACAAATACATTACATAGGTCACAGCCTTTACTTTTTCTTCCAAAATTTTGTCAAAGAAAATTATGTAGAGACCAATTTTTGAATCCTAAATAGGACAGTTGAGAATTGTGTTATTATTATTATTATTTTGCCTTTCTATTGTCCTGATATGTTATAGTTGTTTTCTTTTTTTGTGGTGGGGAGAAAGATGCTTTTTTCCAATCTGGTTTCTACCTTTCCATGGATTATTCTTGAGTTATTGACCTGTTATTTTCAATAAATGCTTAGAAAAATCTTACTCTCTTTAGCTATTTTTTTCAATTTCTTTTTTCTTATTTTCCTTAAATAATCTGGAATGGATGGATGAATGGATGAAGAAAATCTCAGGGAGTCTTTGCAAAATATCATATTATTTTGGCAGAAAATAATAGTCAATATGGCTTGGCCAACTGTATAAGCTTGATATATTTTTACCTCTCTGCATGTTTATTATTTGGAGTAATTCTAAAAATATTATGAGGGTATTATATTACATATATGTGTATGAGTAACAATATAATGCATTTTATGGTCAATGTGGTCTTAAGCTACATACCACAAGCTCTTTACCTTTCAGACGAAATATTGGATTTTGAATTTTAGAATACTATATTCAATACATTCAATTGATTCTATTTTCTTGTAGTACTTATAAAGATTTTGGAATCATATTCAGGTCATAATCTATGTTCTGTTATTTACTGATTCTGTTACCATGAAGAGACTAACGTTTAGTGCTCAAATTCTTCATCTTTATGTGTTAGGAAAACAATTTTTAGATAATATATGGAGAAAAGTGAAAATATTTATCATTTTTCCTTTTTCTTTCCCACTGAATAAACACAAGAATGAGGCAAGGGGAAAGCAGGAAATATAGCTACTTGGTTGTCTTTGGTTTTCAAACATTTAGCTTATTAAAATTATGCTTTGGGCCCTGAGACTGTACAAGGAGTTAGAAAGGTAATTTAAGTAAATAAAAAAAGCAAAAAAAAAAAAAAAGCAAATGAGTAGAGCTTAATAAGAATCTGAAGAACTTAACAACCACGAAATCTAGGTGTTCATACCATATTTTCATCCCTCAGGCTGGAGTTGAGAGTAAGAATGAGTAAGGAAGGAGAAGATTAAAGAGAAAGTTTAAAAAAAAATATGAAAAACAAGCAAAATCTCTGAAATGTTTGATCAGAAATTGGAGCTTAATCAAATGGACAGAAGATTCAGCCTTACCCCTCAAATTACTGCAAGGTTTACTATACAACAGTGACCTGTCACTGTATGAGCTAGCATCTTGGTCTTGATATTTAGCACTTGATATTCCTGATTTGCTATTTTGGAAAAGAGATGATTCAGTCATTCAGAGACTCAATAGTATACATGTTTTCCTAAGTCAACATATATAAAAACATGAAGAACATATATAATAGCATGTATTTTTTCCTAACATAAAATTGCATGGTCTTGGAAAGGAGCAACAGTTAGTGCCTTAATGGTAGAGATGCTTAAACTTACTTTAAGTTCTATACTAGGCTGATATACTAGCTGAACTAGCTTTTCATCGCTATCACCACCAACATCCAAGTGAAAATCAGTATAGGAATATCAGCCTAATTAGTAGTGCTATTAGAATTACATTATATTGAGGTATAGCAACATAGTTGTAGAGATAAGCCAGTCTTCCTACGTAATGGCTAATGGTAGGTGCTTGGCACAAAGAATGTATTTAACACATGACATTCGTTTCCTTAAATAATTTTTGGTCAACATCATTTTATTAGTACCATCATTCATTACAGATAATAACAATGAGACCTGAAAAGACGAACAAGCTTTTTTCAAAATGAATACAGCATATCAGGATGAGTTTGCAGAAGGATTGAGCAGTAAGAATAAGGAGCCCCAAAGTGGAAGGATCAGAATACCACAATTCTGTTTGGTTTCAGTTTATTGTTCAAGAAGTTAGTAGAGTCGATCCTGATATTTGTGTAGCTACACACATTGAAAAATATGATGCACTTCTCAATATACAATCAGTTATGTTTCATTTTTTCATGATTATATAAATATTCAGCTGTCACCCCCAAAGAATGTCAACCTCTGATATTCTGCATTTAGTTTTCCTAAAAGGAAAAAAACTTACTTTCTCGCTAGAGTGTCAGAAATGAAAGTACTGAATATGTGCTTCTGGAAGGCAAGGCTGACCTTTCTCTCTCTGGCCTAGTGAACCTCATTAATTGTGTATCCAGCCTATGTCTGCCTACAAGTAAGCTTGGGGGGGCTGGCAGTGCAGATCTTTCATAAATTAAATCAACAGGATGGTTTTAATTCTTAGAAGGAGACTGAAATAATAAACATGAAGTCATTCCTCAGCCAACTTGACACTATTAATATTCAAGACAACATAGCTAGAATGGGAGTTGACTATTCATAATCACCTGGAACTTTCTGAAAATATTTTGTCTATTTTGGAATCCCAAATATGGCTTCCAGTGAAGAAATAAAGAATAAATGTTTATATGTGTATGTAAATACACACACCCATACACACATACATACAAAATATTAAGCTTCTCTTGCAGCTAAAATGTAAAAGTGTGATTTAGATTCTGCCAGTAATGTTGACATCAACCCTTAATTTAAAGGCATATGAAGGGCCATGGAAAAGATAGTTGGGTTCTGTGGACTGTGAAGTTGGTGGAAGCTTCCAGCTGCTTCAGGTGTATGTGGTTATCAGTTAATAATGACAGTAGCATCTAAATTGTGGTCTGGAAGTTGTTCCCATTAACACCACTCATGACAAATGCTAGAAACCTTCCTAAAGGTTCAATGATAATTAAAAATGTTTTAAATCCCTTCCTGCTTGTAGAAACCTCTCTATATATAGTCCTAAAAATATGTGACTGAGTAGTCATGAAAAGACCTATTAACTAAGATGTTTGAGTTGTGTTACTTGCATGTGTAAAAGGAGGAAGATGTATGAACTCCTGGCTTTAGGGGAAGAATGAGAAAAAGAAAGAGAGAGAGAGAGAGAGAGAGAGAGAGAGAGAGAGAGAGAGAGAGAGAGAGAAAGAGAGAGACACCTATAATAAAAAGACCTATAATAAAAACACCCAGAGGCAAATGCCTCTAACCAGTCTGAATCCAGAGGCTCCAATTATGTTATAAAAGTTAATACTTCTACACCTTTTTTCCTATTCTTATAATTTCAACACTGAAGTTATGAGGACTCCAGCTGGATGACACCTACCTGTTTTCTCACCGAAGAAGAACATCAGTAGAAGAACTTAACCTTCCAAATAGAACTGACAATCAGGATTCTTTGGTCTCCCCAGTTTCACATGTCCACCACTGGGCCAATTCAGTGCAGTCAGAAGAGTAGACAGGTAGGATTGGCCAAAAGTGCAGAGCAAATTCAGACAAACTATAAGGATGGAGAGTAGAGAAGCTGTTGTTCCCTAAAGAACAGTTGTTCCCAGGTTAAGAAGAATTTAGAGTTGGTTAAGCAGATCCAAACAGCTAGTTGTTTCTAGATAAACAAAGAGTGCTCTTTTTGCATTTTGATAGTGTCAAATGTAAGCAGAAGAGGAATGATCTCCCTTAGCACCAACTCCAAAGTAGTACCCCTTCCATAATCAAAATACTGTTAGTTGGATGCTCTTTAACTTATGACTTTTACTTTTTATTCATTTATTTTACTTTATTTTAATTTTTTTTGGTGGTACTGGGGGTAGAACCCAAAGGCCCTCTGAGATATACTCCCAGACCTATTTTATATTTTATTTGGAAACAGGATCTCACTAAGTTGCCGAGACCCTCACTAAGTAGCTGAAGCTGGCTTCGAACCTGTGCGATCCTCCTGTCTCAGGCTCCCAAGCGTGGGGATTACAAGCGTGAGCCATCATGCCTAGCTAACTTATGACTTTTATTTTAAAGAATTTGAAAAGTCACTTTGAAAGCAAGGCAGTGAGGCACATAGCTATATTGATCAAAGGAAGGTGCTTTTAGCACACAAATATCCCAGTACACAGCAGTGATGGCTCCACCCAGAGCATCAGCCCAGTGCTCCTCAGATCTTTCAAGGAGAGTGAACTCACTTTCTTCTACTTCTCAAAGCACAATCTCTTCCTCTTCCTCTTCCTCATGAAAGTGAGCACTTACAGAAACAATGTTGATGAGTAGAAACGAATAGATTTATAAATAACTATAATGAACACTAATTACCCTCCCAAAGCTCACAAGGTTAGAGAAGTTTATTATTATTATTATTATTATAGCTATTAATTTTTTCCCAACCAGAACAGGCAGAGAGATCAACTTTACTCGAGAGGGCTTTCTGTCTAGAAGTTGAAACCTGAACACATTAAACACCTATATCTATACAAATACGCTCTCACTTGCACAGCTGCATACATGGACCTGCACATATGTCTCCATCAGTTCTCTTAATTATTCAGAAGGAAAGGAGCTGCTCCGGGTAATCCAGCTACCTTATGACACTATGGCACTTACACTAATTTATACTTTACAAACAAGACTAAATATATCTTCCCCTGAGCTGAAATAATAATTCAACTTGTGTTCAACCAAGGAAGTCAAGGCAACATTTTCTTTCTGAGGTTAAAAATTATGCCTAATAAATGCAATGTTTCTCCTTTGTAATGCTAATTAAAACAAAGACTGAAGGAGACAACAGATTCTGGTTATATATGCTGAGCCACCTACACCACCCTCGTTTTCTTCAAAACAAATTGCCATGCTAGCTTTCAGTGCCACCAAAGGCTATATCTTCTCTCTTCCATTTTTACATGTAACCTTTTAAAAAAGGAATGTTTGAATGTGATATTAATTACATGTTAATTGTCAGGTTGGTTTTATAATTATTTGAAAGACCTAACTCAGCTTAGCCGAAGTGACGCCATGTTTTACTAGCCCCAAGTACCAGGAAGTTAAAATGTAACTGTGGAAAGTTGGAAAGTTACAGAATTCAGTAAGCCTGTAAAACAGGATAGGGTGTGTAACTAACTGCATACCTGTGGATTAACCGATAAGAGAAGGCAGTTACAAAATAACCCCGGGACTTTCCACCAAGCCGGTACCAGAAAAGCCGGAGGCAAGCAAAGGTCATTCAGCTCCTCATTAACCTGAACCAATAAACCTCCTGTAACTATGCTTTTCCGCTTCTGTACCCCCGCTTCTGCCCCCTACCCCCTATAAAAGTTACCTAAAACTCACCTAGGGCGCACAAGTCTCTGTGCAGACTCTGTCGCCCACAGGTACTTGTGTTCTGCAATAAAATCCTCGTGCTATTGCATCCAGTGGTCTCGGATTGATCTCTGGGTCTCGGGGTCTCCTATCCTGTGAGGAAGACCACTTGGGGGTCTTTCATATTGAATTGAGTTTCTTTTGGGTATTAAACCTTTACCAGACATATAGCTTGTGAATACTTTCTCTCATGCCATAGCTTGTTGCTTTATTTTGTTCATTATTCCTTTTGCTGTGCAAAAGGAGTTTTGCTTTAATATAATCCTCTGACTATGTTTTCTTCTTGTTTTTTGTGCTTTTGAGTAAATATTCAAAAATAAATTTCTTTCTCAATATATATAGCTTTCTCCCTGAGGTTTTTTTTTTTGTTTTGTTTTGTTTTATAGTTTCAGATTTTAAATTTAAATCTTTAATTCATTTTGAGTTGATTTTAGTACGCAGTGGGAGATAAAAATCTAATTTCTTTGCGTGGATTTCTAGGTTACCTAATATCATCTACTTCAGAAACTATTTTTCCCTTATTGTGTATGATTGGCATCTTTATATCTTATTTAAAATAGACAAAGGACTTGACCAAACTTTTTTCCAAAGAGGACATACAAATGGCCAACAGGTATATAATAAAAATGTTTCACATCAGTAATCATCCAGAAAATTGCAAATTAAAACCACAGTGAATTATCACCTTAAACTGTTATAATAGTTGTTATCCAAAAGACAAGTGATAACAATTGTTCATGAAAATGTGAAAAATGGGAACCATTGCACACTATAAAAGTCATAGTACATTAGCACAGACATCATGATAAACAATATGAAAGTTTCTCAAAAACCTAAAACTAGAACCACTGTAGAATCCAACAATCAATCTTTCTAGTGGGTATGCATTATATATAGAAAGTTTTAACAAAATCATCAACTGAATGGATAACAACCAAACTGCAGGGAAGGAAGAATTTGAATATCAGCAGGAAGAGCTGGAGAAAATCTGCATACCCATCATTAGGAAGCTGTACCTCAGCATAGGAGGCATGGCAGGAGGAAAGGCCGGAGGCTCCCGGGGACTGGGGGCACTCCTTCTGATGGTGCTTCCTCAGGGCCCACCACTGAAGAGGTGGATCAATCCAGCCCAAGTAGAGAAATACTGTTGTTGCACACAGTAAAACACTGAGGGTCCGACATTTGTAGCAAATTTTGTGGCCGTTCAAAGTTGAGCTGCTATGGTAAGCTACTGGCCATTCTCAATTAATGAATAGAGAACACATGCTCAAGGAAAGGAAATGGCGTCACACTTCATCAGCACTGTCTTGTTAAGTGGGAAATGTGATGTCCTAATAAAGCTGTATTTAATATTGCCGCCATAAAAATATGAAATCAGTATGTTGAAGAGATATCTATCTACATCCCCATATTCACTGAAGCATTGAAGCACACACACATACACAAACACATATTATTTAGCCATAAAAAATTTGCTATTTATGAAAACACGGATCAACCAAGAGAACACAAAAGTAAGTGAAACAAACCTAGCACAAAGGTCAACTACCACATGTTTGTACTATATATGGGATCTAACGCAGTTGAACTCATAGACATAGAGAGTAGAATGGGGGTTGCCAGGGACCTGGATTGGGGAGTGCTAGTTGGTCGTTGGGGAGATACTAGACAAAGCTACAAATTTTCAATGAGATAGGGGAAGTGTGTCCTAGCAACTATTATATGACATGATAACTATTTGACTTTGACTATTGTCATTATTATGTATTTGAAAATTGCTCAGAATGTATTTTAAGGGTTCTCACCATTTAGACACAAAAACACATAAAAGCGTGAAGTAATGGGTAGGTCATTTAACCTCATTTAGCCGTTCTTTAAAAGTAAACATTTACAAAATACTATTGTGTAACATACATGTATATTATACACATACATATTAAAAAGTAAAAAGAGAACAAATTATGTATGACACTCATGGAAAAACAGCTTTTTATTGAAAATGTAATTTTTTAGAAAGGTAGAGACGAGAAGTTGGGATCTCTCATGATTGATTGTTCAATGATCAAAAGAATATAAAGACAGTTGAAGCAAAAATCATGTTTAATCTAATACTTTGCTCATACTTACACATCATAGTAATAAAGATAGTAAATAAAATTCTAAATGACTGTTTTAGTCGGGCGTGGTGGCGCACGCTTGTAATCCCCACGCTTGGGAGGCGGAGACAGGAGGATCGCGCAGGTTCGAAGTCAGTCGCGCAGGCTTAAAAGATCCTGTTTCCAAATAAAAAAATATATATACTGGCCGGGCGTGGTGGCACACGCTTGTAATCGCCGCGCTTGGGAGGCAGAGACAGGAGGATCGCGCAGGTTCGAAGCCAGCCGCACGCGCTGGCTTAGGAGACCCTGTTTCAAAATAAAAATGTAAAAATAGGTCTGGGAGTGTAGCTCGGAGGTAGAAGGGCTTCCAGGAACCCCAGTACCACCAAAAAAAAAAAAAAAAAAAAAAAAAAAAAAAATATATATATATATATATATATATATATATATATATATATAGTGTAGCCCGGAGGTAGGAGGGCTTCTAGGAACCCCAGTACCACAATAAATAAATAAATAAATAAATAAATAAATAAATAAATAAATAAATAAATAAATGAATGACTGTTTTAAGTGCCATCTATTTTTCACTTACAAAGAGAGCTTAGCATCATATCTTGGAAACCATCTGATTTGGAAGGAGAAAGATGCTAGCTACAGCACTTTGATTAATTTCATGACCTCAGGTATATTTCTATGACTTTCTAAAACATGATCTTTTCTCGTATTTTGCTTTTTTTAAATTTATTTTCTTCTTTTCTTTCCTTTTTATTTTTTTTACCGTGTGTGTTTGTGTGTGTGTGTGTGTGTGTGTGTGTGTGTGTGTGCGTGTGTGAGTGTGTGTGTGTGTGTGTTCTCTGGCTAAATCAGAGTTTGAGAACAGCATATGATTCTGTATTTGAAACATCTGTTTTCAAAATAAGAATTAGTAACATTACATTGTCACCTTCTCATAGAGTATGAGGTGCCTAAGTAATTTCCTCCTGGATTGCTCCAATTTGATATTATATAGGGTCACAGAAGAAGTGGCAGGGTACCCAGGGTTTTTCCAATCATATTATAGAGCACACAGATTTTGTGTTTTTATAGAGGAGAGAACAGAAAGTAATGCTCCTTCCTGTAACTATAACACAGATAGAACCAAGAGAGGCAACATCCTTACAGAAAATTCCAAGCACTCATGAGAGGACACCAACTATTCCTCTCTGTTGCACAGTGAGATTTAAAATTCCAGCATGGCGGTATAATTCCAGTACCTAGGTGGTTGAAATAGGAGGATCATACGTTGACATCAGCCTCAGAAAGTTAGTGATATTTTCAAAAAATCTAGCAAGACGTTTTATAAAATTAAAAAAAAAAAAGAGCTGCAGGTGTGTCTCAGAGGTTCAATGCCCCTGGTTTAATTTCCAATCCCTCCAAAAAAATAAAAAAAGTCTCATACTATAAACATTGCTCTAGAGTATACGGTTCTAAAAGATGTTCTTCTTGAAGGAAACTTAAATTTAGACATTTATTCTAGATTACCTTCAGTTTGCTCAAATTTTATCTTCCCATATACTCTGAAGATTAGATTGGAGAGTAGAAAATTATAGGAACTAGACCAGTGCTCTAATGGGGATTCCAGTAAAATAAAACCTGTAGAGTAATGAAAGATGATTGTCTAAGGCAACATTCTTAATGATTGTCAGTTCTTTAGGAGCAATTGTAGGAAAATCATAAGTGGAAGAGATGACAGTAGTAGTAATATTAGCGATATTAATAATTAGTAACATTAATAATAACATTAGTAATAGCAGCAGTAGCAGCTAACATTATGGGAAAGGAGATAATTAAGATGTATCAGGCAGTAAATTGAGTGTTTTACAGAAATGATTTCATTTCATCCTTGCTTCCTGTCAGAAGTAAATGTCTATGTTGTCTTTTAAAAAAAGACACATATTTGAAAGCAGCTTGACAAGGCCAATTTTACTTTCTTTGCAAAAAGGGATCCTGCCACCAGTGAGTCAGGAGTACAGGGACAACATGGCAGAAAACTGCTGAGAGTTTTATTTCTAAGGTACGGCCTCTGGGCTGTGCTCCTATTGGTGGGAACAGAGCCTCACAATCTTTATGCCATTGGCTAAAGGGGATGCTGGGAGAGGGATTGGCACTCACAAATTCCAGGCAATGCTATCTTTACAAATATACAAGCACAGAAAAGATTACACAGTGGCAGTTGTACAAAATGGACACAAGTCATGGTAGTCCTTTAATAGAAAAGATCTAATTATATTTTCACATCTTTATATGATATAATACTATCTATCCCCTCATTATTTTTTTACAGATATAACTAAATCTAAAAAAAAGGTTAATGCTTATATAAGGCCACACAACTGGTAAGGCAAATAATCACAATTTTCCAACTGGGAAAAGTAATTATGTCAATGCAGGAGACTTCTAAAGGAATGAGATCAAAAGTGTAACCAACACAAAAGTGTAACCAACACGAAAGTGTAACCAACATGACAAGTTCTACAGGTGCTAACAAGGGGCACTGCTCAAGAGAACTCTAAAAACTTTAAAATAAAATTTAGAATAAATCTGGTGACTTTCCCACACTTAAGTTTGAGGGTGTACTGCTCATGAGATGGGCAGGCAGAGGATAGCAGAAGAGTCAAAAAATCCAAAGGTCAATGGATTGCACGCACGTATCCAGGAAAGGCCAAAGTAGGAAACTCATACGAGGTTGTTAGCACTCAGAAAAGTAAAGGAGAGTAGAGTCAGAACCCAAACAGAGGTTATTTTCTCAATTTACGTTGCAGAATATAGATTTGGAGGATGCTTCTCAGTTTGTAACAATCCTTCATTCTCTCCTCAATTTGCTTTTTCCCCTTAGGTAAGGCCTTTTTGCTAAATTATATATTAATCTCTATACCCAACCCCCAGGCATGGTTTATGTGCTCACCTCTGATCCAAACTAATCCTCTAACTTGAATTTTGAAGTCGAGGCTATGCGGTATTATTACTGTCTGGTTCCTTGTGGACAGCAAAACATAGGTGCTCTATTTAAAATATTCGTTCTTGTGGAAGTAATAACCAAGAGAATCAGGCTGGAGTGAGAAGTCAATGCATTTCTGCC